>NC_139080.1:46708932-47206432 GCF_965140915.1 Aythya marila | reverse complement strand
AGATGCCAGCCAGGTTAAAACACAACACAGGGATAGATCTAGTAATATGCTGGTTGTTCCTGTGAACAGCACAAAAGTTATAATATTGTCAATTCCTATAAAGATAATAATCAAGACTTTGCTGATGTGATAGGATTTGGAATTGCTTATCTCAAAACATCTTGTACAACAGAAACATCTTTTAAAATCTGGGGAAGCAGAAGAAACGTGTCTCTATCCCTGAGCTTCCTGGTGTCATGTGACTTCATGAGTTTTCTTGTTACTCATAACAAAATTTGGAAGGAATTAAAGCTCATTTATATGGACCTTTATGAGGATACCATGTATAATCTAAGTCTATTGCTGGAGAGTTTACATCTTTGATGCAATTATAATTTAGAATACTTTGGAAACATTTAGTTATTATTAAAAACAGAACAATCTCAACCTGAGTTAGCCATGAAGAGGGAAATGAGCTGAAAAAATTATTCTAACTCCATTCTGATTAAAGGAAGTATCTGAAATGATCCTGCAAGGCAAATACAGCAAGTTTGATTTAATTTTTGAAAGTTTTCCATAATATAGCATTCTGTTCTGACATTCTAATTGAATTCTGAATTACCTGTAATACAACCAGGAAATTCAGTTATCAAAAAATTAACCTTAATAAGGTCAGTGCAAATGTTACTATATATGCAGCCATTTTAAGGAATGAAGCAGATTATTATTATTATTATTATTATTATTATTATTTCTTTTTCAACTTGGGACTTGAAGTGATGTAGAAAATGTTCAGACTTTCCTATTGTATACAACAGATACATACTTATTTTAATCCCTAAATAAATAAATAAAAACTGTAAAAAATAAAACAAAAATGTTACCTGAGGAAGACCCAGGGAACTACAGACTGGTGAGCCTCACCTCTGTACTCTGTGTGTGAAGATCCTCCTAGAAGCAATGTCGAGGCACAGCAGAACAAGAAAGTTGATCCAAGAAAGTCAGCATTATTTCACCTAGGGCAAACTGTGTCTGACCAATCTCATGGCATTCTTTGATGGTATGACTGCATTAGTTTAGAAGGGAAGACTGTCTGATGTTATTTACCTAGTCTTCTGTAAGACCTTTGACATAGTCTCATACCACTTCCTTATCTCTAAATTGGAGAGAGATAGACTTGAAGAGTGGACTATTTTATTGGGTTTATGTGGCAAAGGTTTCATAGGAAGGGGGGATGCAGGGGTGACCTCTGTGAGAACAGTCCATAAGCTGCCCCATGTTAGATAGGAACCAGTGCAGTCTCTAAAAGGACCCACTGCTGGCTAGAGTTGAGCCAATGAGTAATGCTGGTTGCACCTCTGTGAGAGAAGATTTAAGAAGGGAAAAACGAAAAGAAATAAACAAAGAAAAAACCTCTGTTGTGCAACAGCAACTGGGAGATCAAGGAATGAGAAATAGCCCTGCAAACACCTGTAAAGAAGGAGGGGGAGGAGGTGCTCCAGGCACCACAGCAGAAGTTCCCCTGTGGCCCATGGAGATGCCCATGGTGGAGCAGGCTGTCTCACTGCAGTCCATGATGTACCATGGTGGAGCAGATTTTCATGGAGGAGCCCATGGTAAAGCAAGTGAATGTGACCTGAAGGAGGCTCCCATGGAGAGCCTTTGCAGAAACAGACTCCAGGACAGACCTGTAGTCCATGGAGAGGCAACCACTCAGGAGCAGGTGATCTGACATGAGCTGCTGCCCTTGGAGACCCATGTTGGAGCAGTTTGTTCCTGACAGATGGCCCTGTGGTACAGACCTGTACTGGAACAGTTTTTGAAGAGCTTCAGCATGTTGGAATCACAGGATCAGTTTGAGAAAGACTGTATCCCATGGGATGGACCCCACATTGGAGCAGGGGGGAAGAGGTTGATCATGACATAAAGGTAGAAACAAAATATTAGGGACTGACATCATCCCCCATTTCCCCTTCCCTTGTGCTGCTTTGGGGAAGGAGGCAGAAAAGAGTGGATGGCCAGGTTGGGCCTCACTTGGGCTAATGAATCCAGGTCTGGGGCCCCCAGCACAAGAAAGATATGGACCTGTTAGAGCTGGTCCAGATGGAGGCCACAAATTTGATCCGAGGGCTGGAGCATCTCTCCTATGAAGAAAGACAGAGAGCTGTGGATATTTAGACTGGAGAAGAGAATGATCCATGGAGACATCAATGATGTTTTTCAGTACTTCTAGTGGGCTTATGAAAAAAGGTGAAGAATGACTTTTTACATGTACACATAGTAATAGGACAAAGGGGATGGTCTTAAGATGAGGAAATTAAGAGGAAATTCTTTATTGAGGTGGTGGTAAGGCACTGGAACAGGTTGCCCAGGGGAGTTGTGGATGCCCCTCTTTTGGAGGTGTCAAGATCAGATTGGATGGGACCCTTGGCAATTTGATCTGGTGGGTGGTAGTGCTGGCCATGGCGGAGGGGTTGGAACTAGGTGATCTGTAAGGTCCTTTCTAACCCAAGCCATTCTAGGATTCTGTGGTTCTATGATAAATATAAATACATATATATATGTGTAATATTTCTTTTGTCCCCTAAGTCTATATTGTTTTTCTTCAAGTACTTTTATACAATTTGTGAATACTTCCCTGGCTTTTCTGGTTTCTTCAGTTATATAGCTATGTTGTGGAATTATTTGAAAATATCAAAACATATAATAATATACATCACAGTCCTGAGTTGACATCCTTGAAAAGATAACATCATAGCGTAGTTATGAAGATAAATTCACCAAGACAACTTGTGATTTATGATTTATCAGATTGTAATTTTTTTAATTTGTCTTTCATAGTTCTGAAACATACGTCCCCAAAAATAGTCTGCACCAAATCTTTCTTTTACTTAAGTCTATTCAGAATATTGCCTTACCACACATTTTTTTCTGTTGTTTCCTTGCATAAATGCTCAACAATGGATCACAGTGATCTTAGACTAATCTGATCTTTTCAATCATTACTTATTTATTTATTTTATGTGTTTCTTTCATCATGTTGTAAAACAATTTCCCTGTTAAAAATAATCTGTAAGTAGCCTTGAATATTCTCCACTTTTTGTTAGTGACATATTCCAAGCTGGGTATATACACCATGATTTTATGTTTTTTCTCATTAGGCTCAAAGTTGCAGTAGATAATGTGGTCAGTTTAACATCGTTTTTTGCTTCTCTGTTCCCACCTGAAATAAGAAAATAAAAGATCAGAGTAACCTGAAAAGACCAAATAATACAAAAGCATTGTATCTACAGCCAACTAGAATAGCCCTGGGAGAACATAGTTTCCAAATTACAGCCAAAGAAAATGCTAAAATACTTGAACATTTTGTTCATCTTGACTTATTTTTACAGGTTTCTGTAACTCTCCAGATGATCTTGACCAAAATATCACATTCATAATAGTTTTAAACAAATCCCTTTAAAAGTTCTCCTTACAAGTGTTTTGGATGCAAGTAACATGTTCTAAAAATATAATTAATTTGGAATCTCTCCAGAGTTTCCGTTCCAAGGAGTTGTAGCTTGATAATGAACAGCATAAAATCTATCTGTTCCTAAGGAATATCTGTGATTGCCTACAGTGCCTAAACACAGACAGATACAAATGGTTGGGTTACTATTGTGAATTTCAGGAAAGAAAATAACAACAACAACAAGGAAAAACTACAGACAGAAACAAGTGAAGAAATATTTAGCTACATTGATGGCACATCTACAGCAAAACTATGGCATATGACTGAAAAACACACTACAAACATGAACCTTGTACGAGCCACCTCTAGTTACAAGCGGGATAGTTATATGTCAATTTTGTTCAGTCTTTGATTTTATTAATGCTGAAGCTATCAATGGAGATATCTAAACCTGGGATAACTAAGAGTACAGTTAAAGCATTTATGAGTAACCTAGATATAAAGCCCTAAAACAACAATGCTGATCATGTTAGGTGTGGCAAAGTTAGTGGGTGTTGGACTAGTTTGTTAATTAACCATGTCATATTACAGGATAGATTTCTTTCTTTTTTTTTTTTTGTTTGTTTTGAATGCCCAGTTTGCATCTCTGTCTGCATCTTCACTGTATTCCAACTTTCATTAAAATAAATAAATAAATAAATAATTTTTAAAAAGTGTTTATTCATTTTAAGATGACATTTCTTCAGGGAAATAATGAAATAATGAGCAATATTTGCTAAAAGATCTTAATATGAATGGTTGCACCTAATCAAGGGGAGAGAAAAATATTAGTTACACTCAGTTCACAGTTCAATTTCTTTCTATTAGCTCTTTAGCAGTAGGGGTTGTAATAAAAGATCAGTAAAATAACTGCTACCGGCTTGCATCTTTTGGTAGATGTGTTGAACAACACCTTTTTTGAGGCAGGAAATGTTTTTCTTTTCATGGGTAACCATTGCACAATTATTTTCTCTTTATTTATTTAACACAGCAGTGTGCATCATATCACAATAGTGTGGCCAGTTACAAAGATAGTATGACTTAGCACTCAGCTATGTGTAAATCAGAAAGAAAAAAAATAAATCTTTGTAAAATAGTGAAAGCCATATCCCCATGTGTGAAAGGATGTGTTAGTTGTTAAAGTGTTTTGAGATGAAATAGTCATTTATAATCAGAAACAAGATAAAAGTAAACTTTATGTCACTGGTGTGATAAAATAGCTTGTTGGTAAAGCGGAATTTGTATATAATATTATATTAAGTATACATATATATATATATATTTGTGTATAAGTGTTTTATAGACATACTGTTCTAAAAAAAAAAAAAAAGAAAGAAAGAAAAAAAAAAGACTTCAAATCACATATTTGGGTACCATATATATTGCATTAAAAGGTAAGGAAGTATGACCATCAGGTTGAGGGAGGTGAAGCCTCTGTAGTGGGTTTACGTGGCAAGGTTTTGGTAGCAGGGAGCCATAGGGGTGGTTTCTGTGAGAAAGATCTAGAAGCTGCCCCATGTTTGGGAAGGGCCCCACTGCTGACCAGAGCTGAGCCAATAAGCGATGTTGTTTTGCGCCTCTGTGAGAGCATATTTAAGACAGGGAAAAAACACTGCGCCACACAGCAGCTGGGAGAGTGAAGGGAGTGAGGAACAGCCTGCAGGTGCCAAGGTCAGTGTAGAGGGAGGGGGAGAGGTGCTCCAGGCGCCGGAGCAGAAGTCCCCTGCAGCCTGTGGTGAGGACCATGGTGAAGCAGGATGTCCCCCTGCAGCCCATGGAGTACCACGGTGGAGCAGGGTTCCATGCTGCAGCCCGTGGAGGAGACCACGGTGGAGCAGGTGGCCCTGCACCGACGGAGGCTGCCGCCTGTGGAAGACCCCTGCCGGAACAGATTCCGGGCCGGACCTGTAGCCCATGGAGAGGAGACCACGCAGGAGCAGGTGACCCGGCAGGAGCTGCTGCCCGTAGGGGAGCCAGGTTGGAGCAGTTTTCTCCTGAGGGATGGACCCCGGGGTACGGACCTATATCTGGAGCAGTTCTGGATGAGCTGCTGCCTGTGGGAAGCCCACGCCGGATCAGTTCATCAAGGACTGCATCCCGTGGGTGGGACCCCACAGCACAGGGGACGAGAGTGACCGAGAAGGAGCGGCAGAGAAGAAGTGCTGTAGACTGACCATAACCCCCATTCCCAGTTCCCCTGCACCGCTCGGGGGGAGGAGGTGGAAGAGGGTGGATGGGGGGGAAGGTGCTTTTGGTTTGCTTTTTTCTTTGTTTTCTCACTTCTCTCGCTTGTTAGTAATAGGCAATAAATCTTACTATCTCCTTATGCCGAGTCTGTTTTGCCCGTTACAATAATTATTGCATGATTTTCTCGTCCTTATCTCAACCCTTGAGCCCTTTTCACATATTTTCTCCCCATTCCTCTTTGAGGAGGGGGAGTGAGAGAGTGGCTGTGGTGGAGCTCGGCTGCCCACTCGAGCGGAACCACGACAACTCTGTCCTTCTGAGGCCTCACTTGGAGTACTGTGTCCAGGTCTGGGAGTCAACAAGAAGGATGTTGCTCTGTTTGAACAAGTCCCGAAGAGGGCCATGAAGATGATCAAAAGGCTGGAATATCTCTCCTACAAAGAAAGACTGAGAGAGCTGAAGAAGTAAAGGCTCTGAGGTGACCTCACTGAAGCTTTTCAATACATGAAAGGGACTTATAAAAGAGATGGAGAACAATTTTTTGCTCAGCCAAATAATGAAATATCAAGAGGGAATTGTATTTAAACTAAAAGATTAATCTTAGATTAGATTTTATGAGGAAATTCTTCACTCAGAGGGTGGTAAGGCACTGAAACACATTGCCCAGAGATGTTGTGGATGCCCCATTCCTGGTGGTGTTCAAGACCAAGTTGAACAAGACCCTGGGCAACCTGATCTGATGGGTGACATTGTCGCTTATGGCAGGCAGGTTAGAACTAGATGATCTTTAAGGTCTCTTCCAACCTGAGCAGTTCTATGATCAGAGGTGCTAGGGGCAGCTGAGCTTAAATTCTGAGTGATGCAAAATTTGGCACTTTAAGTCCATTTATTTACAATATATTATATTACCATGATCATGGATGCACAAATAGCACAATATTGAAATACTTATGATTGTGATTGAGAAGTCCTGTCACATTAATTATATGAATTATCACAATAACAGTTGCACAAATAATGCAATAGACTTTCAGTCTAGCAAATGACTGATGTGGTTTACTGAGGCTACAGAAGTACAGGTTCTTTTAGATTTCAGGTGATAAACACACTGTCTGCAAAACATGTGTAAATACCAAGAATATGACAAACGAGACCAACACAAACAATGTGCTAACTTATGAAACAAGTCTATAGAGAATGTTATTTTTCCCAGGGAAACAATTGATATAACCAAGAGTTCAGATCTCACCCAATAGGCATCCTTATGGGAAGCAAAGAAAGGTTCAGCCCATCAACTGATCCCGAAAGTTAGCAATGCCCTTCCAGCTTGTCTGTAATGGTGTCTTCCCTGACTTTTTCCTCTCTTGAGCCATTATTGTACTACTTTAGGTGGGGTTTTAGTGACTCTAATCATGTGCATCTTTGTCGAGATTGGTATAAATTTTTCTTGCCTTTGTTTAAAGGTATAGACTCAGAGAAATTCAAACTGCATGCTCCGTAGGGGGTGGTCACCCCTTGGAATAGGGTAGCCTTTGAGATGGAAGTGTGTTTTGGCATTATAATGAGATTATAATGAGCAAACTTCACACAGAAAACATGATTTGGTTATTAGTTAGACTCAGGACTGGCCGTGCAATCTATCTGTTCTGCAGTATCATCTGGTTCCCCATCCCTGCAGTGATAGCACAGTGAAGTGAAGACTTAATGTCTTCACTTCACTCCACCCTCTGTGCTATATCTCTTAGAGTCAATACACCAAGTTCCCCTGGTGTTACAAATACTTAAGATGCAGGTTATTTTGCCAGGGGAACTATCATGGAACAGATTCCTTATATATCTGTCACATCTCCCCTTGGAATTTTCCTAAATGTGGAACCTTCTATTAAGACGTGTACATGTTTAGCTTCAGTAAGTCACCTCCAGCAATTATTCCACAATGTGGTCCCTTGTCTAAATGGTTCTTTCATCTAAGTGTGCATATAGCTGAATTTAAGTGAATTAAAAATAAATAAATAAATAAATCATTTCATTATAAAAATAACACAGCTATTTAGGAAACACTGTTAACAACTAAGAACAAGCATTTATAACAAGATCTGAAACATTTACTTCTGTTTTGTTATAGTCACTGTCCAGAGTTCTCTTTGTTTTCATTGTCGCTATTCTTTGAACAGACATAAAGTATTGTAGAGTAAAATTTTGTTTATAGAGCAAACCCATTACTGTTTTTATTTCCTCATGGGTGATTAGACAATAATGTTTTTCACTACTTATAGAATGAGGTTATAGTCTCGGAGGACTTGGTGTGGTATTTTAAGTTTGGTAGTACAGAAGCTAATGAATGCCTACTATATAATACTACTACTATTACTTTTGATTTGTAGTGTAAACAAAAATTCATAATAGCAAAATTAGCAAGGACATCTTGCAGTATGTTCAGCTAATTTATCTAGAATCTTTCTATTCTTTTAAACCCTGCGCAATTTTTAATTCTTTATAATTATAATTTTAATTATAATTATATAATTATTTTTAATTATTTTTATAAAAAATTATATTTATATAATTATATAAATATATTAATATTATATATTTATATAATATAAATATATTTATATAAATTATATAAATATAATTAAAATTATATTTATATTTATATAATTATATATAATATATATTATATATTATATATATTATATATATTATATATATATTATATATTATATATTATATATTATATAAATAATATATATATTATATTTATATTTATATAATTATATAATTAAATATAATTATATTTAATTAATTTATAATTATAATTTTAATTTTTAATTAGTCTTTCTAATGTATTTTTGATACAGTGAATATGTTAAAATTAAGTACATATATCAGTCAGCATTTGGTTGGCAAAGTAACATCTGAGTCGAATCAATGACAAAAACAAAAACAACAACAACAAACAACAACCTGCCTGAGTCCCCTCACCATGCAGGTAACTATAGCTTTACAACTGTTATTAGTCAGGCTTTAAAGGCTTAATTTCAACATAAAAAGCATACAGATGTTGTTGCTGATGTCCTAAACTAGCTAGGAAAAGATGTAAATAATTTCCAAGAACTTTGTATGGTAAGTGATCACGGAATAAACACGGTAAACTCAATTTTGCACTTTTGTTTAATATCTGAAGATAGTATTTTAGTTGATGTTTTTTCTTCTTTTATGTGACATACAGCATAGTGTTTCCTGCTCTTGGGTTTTTAGCTGCCTTGCAAACTCTGAAGCAATGAGTTACCATGGATACTAGTGTATCCCCTGTGTTCCTAATCAAAAGTGTCAAATGGTCTGTCCCTATTTGCAAGTGTTTACATTTCATACATGACTGTTGTTAAAAGTCCTGTCCCTTTCTATATACAAAATGTTTTCTACATAAACACAAAATTATGTTTTCCATCCTATAAATGAAATAAAGGACAAGTGTCTTCAAGTGACAGAGGAAATATATTTATTTTATATATTTTACACTATGTATTAGAGTAAATGAGTTAAATGAGACCTTTCATATAAATAGAGCAAAATTTACATCTAGTATTCAGCTGATAGTCAGAACAGAGAACATAGGGTTACAATGTAGTCAGGCATTCCTCCACTACCTTCTGATAGTTTTGTTCTGAGATTGTATCTGGCTACTTTTAAATTCATAATAATTACTCATTCTGGTATATAACATCAAAGAGCACCATATTTGTAACATGAAATTGATTTAATTTAAAAAAAAAAAAAAAAAACCCTTGTGTTTAGCTTTATATTTTTATTTTGGATAGTGGGAGTTGGACAAAATGTAAGAAGGCTCTTTTATAATAAAAAAAAAAAAAGGAAAAACAAACAAAAAACCAAGCATTTTTTGTTATACCCAATTAAACAATATCTTCAATTCTCTTCATATCACGAATAATTCATAACCTTAGGTTGTAGAATGATTCATAATCATGGGATGATTATTAATATAAAAGCTGCCATAGAGTTCTTTCTGAAAAGAATGGATGTGTACTGGGTCTGGCTGGAATGTTAACTTTCCCGGCAGCAGCCCATACAGTGCCGTACTCTGTACTTGTAGCTGGAACAACAGTGTTATCACACCAGTGTTGTGTCTACTGCTGAGCAGCATTGGGCCTTTCTCTAACCCTCCTAGGGGGTGGGCAAAAAGTGAGGAGAGAAACATCACTAGGGCAGCTGACCTAAACCAATCAAAGGGATATTCCATACCATGTGGTGTCACACTCAGCAATAAAAGGTGGAAACAGGAAGAAGAGGGGAGGGGTGGGCTCTCGTTGAGAAGACGTCGATCCTCCTCTCGAACACCGGCTGCGTGCGTTGAGGCCTTGCTTCAAGGACGTGGTCAATCATCGCTCATTTGTGGGAAGTAGAGAGTAATTTCTTTCCTCTGCACTTCCATATAGCTTTCATTTATTTTGTTTGTTTTCCCCCCTTCTTTTTATTTTTCCCTTTTTCCCCTCCTTTTTTCCCCTTTCCCTTTTATTTCCCCTTAGTTAAATTGTTTAGTTCATGGTAGTCTTTATTTAATTATTATAATTATTTCCCTTTAATTAAATTATCCTTATCTCAACCCGTGAGTTGTTCTTTGCTTTACTTCTCCCCCTCCTCATCTAAAGGAGGGGGAGTGAGAGAGCGGTTGTGGGGTTTAGCTGCCCAGCACGGTAAAACCACCACAGGATGAAATTATGGCAGCAATATCATTGCAGGTTCTCTTTGGAAAATAAGCAACCTTTTCCCTGGTTGCTTATTTTCAAACACTTATGCTAGTGGATATATGCCTGCAGAGGTTTTTGCATGGCCTTGTGATAAACCAAACTATATAAACTGATCTGAGTTAGAAATCAGTGGGGAAAAAAGTAAAGATATCATGGTGGTTTTTTAGCCTTATTGATTTTGGTGTGGTTCATTACATAGCTGTACTGTGTAAAAGAGGATCACGTTAAATGGGAGTAAGAAAAGTATGTGAGCTTCACAGGGAAAAAATTTGATATACAGCAAAATTTTAATAAAAAACTACACAAGCATATATGACTTCCATCAGAAATATATCATCATATTGTAAAAAGAAAATACTTGTATTTACAAGTTGAAAAGAAAAAAATATTGTTATACTTGCAGATTCTAAACTTATTAATAGTAACTGAATGCATACCATCTCTATCTGCATATGTATTATAGCATGATAACAAAAAAGCAGGTAAAGTGATAGAGATACCAGTTTATGGATTAACATATTCTGACCTTTTAAGGTTTATTTTGTTTGTCAATTTTTCTCTCTCATGCACAATCTGTCAATGATTTATATATTTATTTATTTTCTCTATATATTTTCTCAGAGTTCTTTGACTGTAATTACTTTTTGGCAAGCTTGTCACTACACTAAAAATATATCAAGCACACACAGACAGAGTCCTTTCAAGTAGAATTCTCTTGTGTGACTTACAACGGAGTTATGATATTGATATGTTTTTTGGAGCTAAGCTTTCACCAGGAATGATTTTTATAAACATACTAAGAACTAGGCTTAATAACTAAACTTACATATATATATATATATATATATATATATATATAAAAATCATATTCTTCAAAGACTGAAAAAAAAAAAAAAGAAACAATCAAAAAACCTCCACTGAACAACATGTTGAGTGAAGTTCTTTCAAATTATCATTTCTCCTCTGCTCTCCACGCTGGCATGTGTCTCACTTGCTGTTCGTGTGGCACGCATAGAAAATGAGAATAGCTGATTTTTATTTCACGTTACACTTAAATTCAAAATCTTTCAAAACTTCCATGATAACTCTAAAAATACAGTAAAAATAATCACAGGAAATTCATGAGTACACCAAATACTCATGCAGTCCACTTTTTTTTTTTCCACTGCAATTACTGCAGTCCACAAAGTCTTATGAATAGTTAGTCTGTTGGTTGTTACTGAAGAAGAAATGTAAAATTTATACCCAATGTCATCTTTGAAAGTAATCATTAGAATCATAGAATCATTAGGGCTGGAAAAAACCTCCAAGAACATCTGGTCTAACCATCACTCTACTACCAATGTCACCACTAAACCATGTGCCTAAGCACCATGTCCAACCTTTCCTTAAACATCCCCAGGGATGGTGACTCCACCGCTTCCCTGGGTACCCATTCCAATGCCTGACTACTCTTGCTGAGAAGAAATGTCTCCTAATTTCCAACCTCAACCTCCCCGGTGCAACTTGAGGCTGTTCTCTCTATTTTTATCACTAGTTACCTGTGAGAAGAGGCTGGCACTCAGCCCCTCAAGAACTTCCTTTTAAGTAGTTGTAGAGAATATAATAAGTAGTTGTAGAGAATATAATAATGTCTCCCCTGAGCCTCCTCTTCTTCAGACTAAACAATCCCAGTTCCCTCTGCTGCACGTCACAGGACATGTGATCCATGCCCTTCACCAGCTTCATAGCCCTTCTCTAGACACACTCCAGGGCCTCGATGTCCTTCTTGTACTGAGTGTCCCAAAGTTGAGCATCGTACCTGAGGTGTGGCCTCAGCAGAGCAGAATACAAGGGGATGATCACCTTCCTGGTCCTTCTGGCTACACTATTCCTGATACAAGTCAGGATGCCATTGACCTTCTTAGCCACCTGGGTACACTGCTGGCTCATGTTTGAGTGGGTGAACACTGACCAACACCTGAAGATCCTTTTCCTCTGCACAGCTTTTGGGACACTCTGCCCCAAGCCTGTAATGTTTTGTAGTGCCTGTAGTTTTTGACTGACTGTAACAGATCCTTTGTTTTATCATCTCTCTGTTAAACTAAATTATTTTGATTACTGTAGACTATCAATGACACTGTCTTTAATTAATTTTCATTTATGCCCATAGTATAGGTGTTGAAACAGCAGTATAGGTGAAACACTCAAAGCAAGCCAGAAAAATATTATTTTTACAGGTGACCATCTTTATCTCTTGCTAGAATTAAATTGCTGAAGTTGTAAGTATAGCTCTGCAAAAGTCTGATCACTCACACCAGCTCTTACTATTCTTGCTGGGGAATTCTGGTGTTCAGTGAGAAGCACTAAATTAAATACCACCACCACCAACAAAAATAACAACAATAATAATATCTAAGTAAAAAGTTCAAAGGAACCTAAAGTATGTTGTCATTAGGATAACATACAGCTTCAGTAAAGTGGAAAAGATACCAAAATTTTTAAAAGCATATTTATTTTTGTCACAAAATAAAACTGTTAAACTAAGTTTCATTACACTTGCCTGAAGGTGTTTATATAGAACATATAGGATCATAGAAACAGAATACTAGAATGCTTTGAGTTGGAAGGGACCTTAAAGGTTATATAGTTCCAACCCTTGACAAGGGGAGGGACAACTTCCACTAAATAAGTTTGCCCAAAACCTCATCCCAACCTTTCATCGGTGCCCTGAACTTAGGATGGGTCACCTACAGCTTCTCTGGAGAACCTTTTAGGGCAACCAGTGCCTCACCACTCTCATCAGAATTACTTTCATCTTTTTATCAAATATAAACACAACTTTTTTGATTGCTTGCTTGTTTGTTGTTTTAAAGCAGTTACCCCTTGATCTATCACTACATTTCCTTATAAAGAGTCTTTCTCCACTTTTCTTATAGGCTCCCTTTAAGTACTGAAAAACCAGTACCGGATCTCCCTGAAATCTTCTCTTCTCTAGGCTAAATGACTCCAGCTTTCACAGTGTCTCTTTACAAGAGAGGTACTCCGGATTTCTGATCATCTTTGTGGCCATCCTCTGGACCTGTTCTAACCCATCTACATCTTTCTTATGTTGGGGGTCTCAGAGCTGAGCACAGTACTCCAGGTGGAGTTTCACAAGGGCAGAGAGGAAGGGGAGAGTCACTCCCTCCTGTTAGCTCCAGAAGGAACTCCACCTGTTAGCTGTGCTTCACCTCCACCTGTTTTTTTGATGCAGCCCTTGATAACAATTGCCCTTTGGGGTTGCGAGCATACTTTGCTGGGTCAAGTTTTATTTATTTATTTATTTTATTTTTTTACATGCTCCAGCACCTAGATGTCCTTCTTTTAGTGAGAAGCCCAACACTGAACACAGTATTTGAGGTGCGGCCTCAGCAGAGCTGAGTACAGAGGGACCATCACTTCCCTAGAACTCATAGCCACATTATTTCTGATACAAGCCTGGGCGCCATTAACCTTCTTGGCCATCTGAGCACACCGGTGGCTCACATTCAGCCAGCTATTGGTCAATACTCCCAGGCCCCTTTCTGCCAGGCAGCTTTCCATCCACCCTTCTTCCATCTTGTAGCGATGCATGGGCTTGCTGTGCCCCAAGTGCAGGAAAGAGCACTGAGCCTAGCTGAACCTCAGACAGTTGGCCTCCGCATATATGTCCAGCCTATCCAGGTCCCTCTGTAGGGCTTTTGTACCACTGAGGAGATCAGCACTTGCTGTTAGTGTTGCTTTGGTGTTCTCTGTAAACATATTGAGGGTGCACTCAATCCCTTAGTCCAGATCGTTGATAAAGGTATTGAAGAGAACAGGCCCCAGTACTGAGCCCTGGGGGACACCACTTGTGACCAGCCTCCAACTGGATATAACTCCATTAGCCACAACACTTCGGGTCCAGCCACACAGACTGTTTTTTACCCAGCAAAACATACGAGCAGTCAATTTCTCCAGAAGAATGTTGTGGGAAATGGTTTTAAAGGTTTTACTGAAGTCTAGGCAGACCACATCCACAGCCTTTCCCTTACCCACTAAGTGTGTCACCTTGTCATAAAAGGAAATCAGTATAGTTAAAGAGGGCCTGGCTTTTTTATACCCATGTTAACAGCTCCTGATCTTCTTATTGTCCTATATGTCACTGACAGATACGTTAAATAGTGCTGGTCCCAGTATGGCATAGTGTCATATCCTCTGCACAAGTCCAGATGGATAACATCAGTTGTTCTTCCCTAGTGCAAGTTGCTGTTCAGCAAGGATAATAGAAAACTGATGGTGGGTTGTCAGGGCCTGTAAGAAGGGAGTAGATACACTAGCATAATGGGCCTCCTGTTCCATGCATTGTAGAGACAAGAGAAAGAGCTTTTTTGGCTGGTGGACTAGGTGAAGGAAAGAACAATCAATATCCTTTTCAATCCTTTAATCCTTTATGTAAAAAAAAAAAAAGTATATGTTTTTGTGCCCTTTAGCTCTGTAGTGAGATGCACTACATCTTTTTTTTTTTTTTTTTTTTTTTTGTCTGTTTGTAGGCTTGTTACAAAGTTGTATTTCAAAAACAACTTTCTTCCTTCTTTGAACTTATTAGGTAACTGGAGAAAATACTTGCTTATAATTTATTTAAAGGAATCTTATGTAAAGAATAAAAAGGGAAATCTGCAACAATAAATAAACTGGGACCTCATTACTCAATCTTTCTTGCATGCATGGAACATAAAGGGATTTTCTGAAAGGTATTAGCTGCACAGTGAGATTTAAGGTATTTCTACAAAGAACTCAGATGAATCTCTGTTATGGCAGGTAATGCTAGGAACAGAGACTAGTGAGATTACAACCAGCAATTTTAGTCTTTCTATCTTGCCAAGGCGATCGGCTCCGGGGCAGACGTGTTCTGCAGCGGAGCAGGGTATCGGGACAGGCAGGGTTATTTTTTCCGGCATCGAGCCTACTTGAGGGAGCCACCAGGACCTGGCAGCACTCATGAGGGATGCTGATGAGGTGCAGGCAAAGCCAGAAGCGCCCCCTCCCCCTGGCCATTCAAAAGCAGCCCCTAGGGAGCACAAGCGACCAGGAGCGAGGCGAGCAAAGCGTGGAAACAGGGAGTGGTACGGCAGTTAGCGAGGCAGTTTGAGCAGGGAGAGCAGAGTGTTCCCCCCTGCCCATACGAACAACTCCTCTAACAGCAGTCTCCCGTTAGCTAGGCTGCAATGGCCTCCACCAGACATGGTGCTCTCTCCAGGAAGTCAGTTCACACCCAGACCGACTGCCCGTCCAGAAATCACAGAATCACAGAATCACAGAATTTCTAGGTTGGAACAGACCTCAAGATCATCAAGTCCAACCTCTACCTAACGCTAACAATCCCCACTAAACCATATCCCTAAGCTCTACGTCTAAACGTCTTTTAAAGACTTCCAGGAATGGTGACTCCACCACTTCCCTGGGCAGCCTGTTCCAGTGTCCAACAACCCTTTCAGTAAAGAAGTTCTTCCTAACATCTAACCTAAAACTCCCCTGGCGCAACTTTAGCCCATTCCCCCTCATCCTGTCACCAGGCACATGAGAGAACAGACCAACCCCCACCTCGCTACAGCCTCCTTTAAGGTATCTGTAGAGATGCAACAGTTCAGGTCACTGGATGCGGGGAGTGTCTGAGCCTGTTGCTTCCGTTGGGGGGAAGCAGAGAGACTGTGTGCGTGAGGTGCAAGCAGGTGGACAACCTGGTCCTCATGGTGGCAGAACTCAAGGAGGAGGTGGAGAAGTTGAGGGCTATCAGGGAGTGCGAGCAGGAGATAGACTGGTGGAGCAACTCCCTGCAGGGCCACAAGGAGAGGTACCAGGTGAGACACTCTAAATGTGGGTGGACCCCCTGCCCTGTCGCCATCGGGCAGAGGGAGGGGACCTGGGAGTTGAGGAGGAATGGACACAGGTCCCTGCTCAACCTCACAGGCGATGCCCTCCCCTTCCAGCCCTACCTTCCCAGGTGCCCTTATGCAACAGGTTTGAGGCCCTGGAGCTTGAGAGACCCGTGGGTGAGGATGAGGTAGGAAGCCTACCCAGGAGGATGCCTAGGGTGAGGAAGTCAACTCCACGCCTCAGGACTGCCTCCACCAAGAAAGAAAGAAGGGTTATTATTGTGGGAGACTCTCTTCTCAGGGGAACAGAGGGCCCTATTTGTCGGACTTGCCCTACCCGTAGGGAAGTCTGCTGCCTCCCTGGTGCCAGGGTCAGGGACGTTGCCAGGAAGCTTCCCAACCTGGTTCACCCCTCTGACTATTATCCTCTTTTAATAGTCCAGGCTGGCAGTGACGACGTTGAAGAGAGAAGCCTCAAGGCTATCAAACAGGACTTTAGGGGGCTAGGATGATTAGTGGAGGGAGCGGGAGTACAGGTGGTGTTTTTGTCTATCCCTATGGTGTCAGGGAGGGGTACAGAGAGGACACGGAAAGCCCACCTGATAAACACGTGGCTCAGGGGCTGGTGCCAACACAGAGATCTTGTTTTTTTTTTTGACAATGGGGCGCTTTACTTGGCACCCAGCCTGATCGCCACAGACGGGTCCCTATCTTTTAGGGGAAAATTGATCCTGGGCCAGGAGCTGGTAGGGCTCATTGAGAAGGCTTTAAACTAGATAAGAAGGGGGATGGGGCTGAAACAAGGCTTGTTGGATCTGTATCAGGGGGAAAAATGGCAAGGCTGGGGGATAAGGTAATGGCCCAGCTGAAGTGCATCTACACTAATGCACACAGCATGGGTAACAAACAGAAGGAGCTGGAAGCATCGTGCAGCAGGCAGGCTATGACTTGGTTGCCATCATGGAGACGTGGTGGGACCAGTCTCATGACTGGAGTGCTGCAATGCCTGGCTATAGGCTCTTCAGAAAGGACAGGCAGCACAGAAGGGGTGGTGGTGTGGCTCTCTATATCAGAGAATCTTTTGATGTTGTAGAACACGAGGCTGGGAATGATAAGGTTGAGTCCCTTTGGGTTAGGATCGGTGGAAAGACCAACAAGGCTAGCGTTCTGGTCGGGGTCTGTTATAGACTGCTGAACCAGGATGAGGAGACAGATGAGTAGTTCTAGAGGCAGCTGACAGAAGTTGCAAAATCATCAGCGCTTGTTCTTGTGGGGGACTTCAACTTCCCAGACATATCCTGGAAACATAATACAGCCCAGAGAAAGCAATCTAGGAGGTTTCTGGAGAGCGTGGAAGATAGCTTCCTCATGCAGCTGGTTAGTGAGCATACCAGGGGTAGTGCCCCACTAGACCTCTTCAAAAACAGAGAAGGACTGATGGAGGATGTGGTGGTTGGAAGCTGTCTTGGGCAGAGTGACCATGAAATGGTGAAGTTCACTATTCTTGGCAAGGCCAGGAAAGGGACCAGTAAAACTGCTGTATTAGAGTTCCAGAGGGTCGACTTTGAACTGTTCAGGACACTGGTAGGTAGAGTCTGTTGGGAGGCGGTTCTGAAGGGCAAAGGAGTCCAGGAAGGCTGGGCACTCTTCAAGAAGGAAATCTTAATGGCACAGGAGCGGTCCATTCCCACGTGCCCAAAGATGAGCCGATGTGGAAAAAGACCGGCCTGGCTCAACAGAGAGTTGCAGCTTGAGCTTAGGAGAAAAAAGAGGGTTTATAATCTTTGGAAAAGAGGACGGGCCACTAGGGAGGACTATAAGGGTGTTGTGAGGCTGTGCAGGGACAAAATTAGAAAGGCCAAAGCTCATCTAGAGCTCAATCTGGATACTGCCGTTAAAGACAACAAAAAATCTTTTTACAAATACATCAACGCAAAATGGAGGGCTAAGGAGAATCTCCATCCTTTACTGGATGCGGGGGGAAACTTTGTTACAAAGGATGAGGAAAAGGCGTAGGTGCTTAAAGCCTTCTTTGCCTCAGTCTTTAGTGGTAATACCAGTTGTTCTCTGGATACCCAGTACCCTGAGCTGGTGGAAGGGGATGGGGAGCAGAATGTGGCCTTCACTATCCATGAGAAAATGTTTGACGACCTATTACGGCACTTGGATGTGCACAAGTCGATGGGGCCGGATGGGATCCACCCGAGGATACTGAGAGAACTGGCAGAGGAGCTGGCCAAGCCGCTTCCCATCATTTATTGGCAGTCCTGGTTATTGGGGGAGGTCCCAGTTGACTGGCAGCTAGCAAACATGACACCCATCTACAAGAAGGGCCAGAGGGCAGACCCGGGGAACTATAGGCCTGCCAGTTTGACCTCAGTGCCAAGGAAGCTCATGGAGAAGATTATCTTGAGTGTCATCACTCAGCACTTGCAGGGCAACCAGGTGATCAAGCCCAGTCAGCATGGGTTTATGAAAGGCAGGTCCTGCTTGACAAACCTGTTCTCCTTCTATGACAAAATGACTCACTTGGCAGATGTGGGAAAGGCTCATCCTGAGAGAAGGACCTTGGAGTATTGGTTGATAGTTGGCTGAATATGAGCCAGCAGTATGCTCAGGTGGCCAAAAAGACGAATGGCATCCTGGCTTACATAAGAAGTAGCATGGCCAGCAGGGCTAGGGAAATGATTGTCCCCCTGTATTCAGCTCTGGTGAGGCCGCACCTCGAGTACTGTGTTCCGTTTTTGGCCCCTCACTACAAGAAGGACATGGAGGTGCTTGAGCGAGTCCAGAGAAGCGCGAGGAAGCTGGTGAGGGGTCTGGAGAACAAGTCCTGCGAGGAGAGGCTGAGGGAGCTGAGTTTGTTCATCCTGGAGAAAAGGAGGCTCAGGGTTGACCTTATTGCTCTTTACAGGTGCCTTAAAGGAGGCTGTAGTGAGGTGGGGGTTGGTCAGTTCTCTCACGTGCCTGGTGACAGGATGAGGGGGTATGGGGTAAAGTTGTGCCAGGGGAGGTTTAGGTTGGATGTTAGGAAGAACTTCTTTACTGAAAGGATTGTTAGACATGGGAACGGGCTGCCCAGGGAAGTGGTGGAGTCACCATCCCTGGAGGTCTTTAATAGATGTTTAGATGTAGAGCTTGGTGATATGGTTTAGTGGAGGACTTGTTAGTGTTAGGTCAGAGGTTGGACTTGATGATCTTGAGGTCTCTTCCAACCTATAAATTCTGAGATTCTGTGATTCTGTGATTCTGTGATCTCTCTTGCATATTCAGATCAGGGATGACTAGTGTCAGCCAAATTGCAAATATTTTTCATAGCGCTGAGGGATTTAAGAGCATCAGATTTCCCTAAGCAGACTCCCTGCAGTGTTCCCTACAGAATAGGTCCAGTATTTGTTTCTTCTACAGATCTTGTGGTAGGCTTTCCTTAGTTAAGAGCTGCTGACAATAGTAAGAAAAGAGTTTTTGAGAAGATTAATTATTTTGTGGTTGCATTTATTAAAGTGTAGGCATATAAACTGGCAAATTTCATTACTCCTTTTCATGAGTATTCTAATGGATCACTTTCAAAATGGGGAAAAATTATTACCATACTGTTAATATGCTCTCTGAATCACTTCCTCTTTAAAACAAGATAACAGAAATTGTCATCTTCAAGTGGTATAGAAAAGTAGATGTCTCAAGTAAGGAATAACTTACTTGAGCTCTGGTATAGATTTGTTGATCTAAGTGAAGCTTGTTTTTGTAGCATTTAAGGACTTAACTCACAGTGAGATTGAATTAAACTGAACAACTTTGAAAAAATCTCTTTACTAATCCTAGCTTATTCCTCCTTCATAAAACTAATGGATAAACATTATGGAAAGCAGGATTCCCTATGAAGTAAACTATCACTTTGACAAAAATTTGCACATATGCTGTACCATGAAGAAGAATGCAAATGTTCATATCATAAAATATATGTGAAATCTACTAGTAATACTATTCCCCTCATCTGCAGATAATATAATTTAGCCAGAAAGTACAAAGTTAAATTAAAAGTTTGCTAAGGAAAAGCTATATTTTACCAATTACTAATTAAATAATAATAATAAATTCAGATTAGATACAAACCAGCTTTTCAGAAAGACAGATTCATAGCCAATAAGAGAACTATTCAACCTGAGTATTAGTAGGAGGAATGTTTGGAAAAGCTATTTTTTTCTGGAAGAGTCATTTTTGCTGAGGAAAACCAACAGTATGTTCTTTTACAGGATAACCAACCACAGAGGAAGGAATATTCATTTTTGCATGATGCAGGTTAGTAGCTGAATGCGTGACTCCTCAGACATTGTTCTGGAAGAGTTTTTTTAGGATGTTTTTTTACCTATGAATATGAGGCTCTGTGACAGTAAAGGCATTTGTGGCTCCATTTTCAGGAAATACTTGTACATTGGTTTATGTCCTTTGAATTTTCTTCCCTCCCTTTTTTGTATTCTTAGCTACTGGAAATACTTCCATACCACTGTCTCCCACTTAACAATTTTTTTTTTTTTAATTTCATACTGAAATATTTGTGTTTCTACTTCAAATCAAACACTGTGTTTTCCCAGAACACTTTTTATTATTTTAAAAATAATGTGCCACGATATTTATTGACTGCATCCTTTCTGTGTAATTCCACTTTTGACTCATTATTATGATATCTAAAGATAATGCTTACTGTCTGTCTGTGGGCCACCTGCAGTGTAAGATACAGATCTACAAGTGAAATTAATAAATACTTGTCTGCTCATCACCTCAATTTCTAGGTAACTGTACTGATTAAAACAGGCAATTTTTTTATTTTTTTTTTGGGTTGGGGGGGAGAGGGGGACAATGAGGGAGGTGAAGGAGAGGGTCGATTTGAACTCTGCAAAATCTCCTGTTTCTTGACTTCTAGGAAAAGGCTTAGGTCACTGAACACTGAAAAGGCTTAGGTCACTGAACACTGAAAATGGGCAGAGATTTTTTCCAGTTGACTACATCTTAGGGATGTGCAAATGTCCCCTCTTCCTTTCTCACAACTAGAAAAATAGTCTTGATTTGAGCTAATGCACAAATAATTTTTGTTTGTTTGTTTCCTTAATGACCTATTTTTATGTAATTACCTTGTCTTAATTCCAAATTGTCTAATTTGAACTTTGGATTTCACAACTTTGACCTATACATAAATATATATATATATGTTTTAAATGACATATGTTCTTGTGATACTAGAATCTGTAGTATATCAAATAGTACTCCCTGCTGTTTGAGAATGTCCAGAAATTTAAAAAGTAAAATAAAATAAAAATGCATTGGTGCATTGGTTATGAATTAATTAAAGAAAGTAACACCACTGAAAAAAAAAGGAAAGTGTGTCTCCAGTGTTTGTTAGTTAAATTAAAACTGTTTTCTGATATGCAAATTCCTGAGTGTCATAGAGGATATCATTTTATTTTTTTTTCTAACCACAGAACTATTGAATTCTTATATAGCTTGCTTTATCTCCTAGATAATCTTTGTCATTGGGATTCCTTTACAAACTAAAAGGAATGAAACAAACATACTGATTAATAAATATTGTGAAAGTAGGAATATATTAGAAGAACACTGCTTGAATGTAGATGTTGTACCTAAAAGGTGTTATGAAACTGTTCATTTTTATATTAGACTGTCTGCTTTAAAGATGTTTCATACTTAGAGAACTGCTAATACTGCCTAAACCAAATGGATTTTTTAAAGAGGTTGTCAGATCAATGTATTGATTTGCTCAATTAGACAACCTACTCATCAGCACAGTAAGGACAAAAATAATGTCTCAATTAATGTGACTATCTTTCCCTCCATAATAGCAGTTGGATGTTCAACTTGTTGAAAGTCTCTGTAAATATTTGTCACCCATAATGGTATGTTAGCTGAGTCAGATCCAGCAGCTGTGGTTAGAGCATTTAATACATATGTTCTCAGACACTAATATTTAAATTACACTTTAGTAATTTTGAAAAGCCAATTGGTCCCTCTATGAAAGCATCGTCTAGGTCCTGTGGCTTCTAAGTGTGTTAAAGCTGTCTGCCCTTCTAAGCTCTGTCTGGTTTGTTCAGAAGATAAACTCTGTGATCTTTCTCGGCATCACTTCTCATTGGTGGACAATTTTGTACTGTGTCTGGCTGGGATGGAGTTAACTTTCCCTGCAATAACCCAGACAATACGTGACTTACAAAACTCTGCACTTTTAGCTAGAACAGCACTGGTATCACACCAGTGATATCTGGTGCGATAACTGTGATCAGTGATAACCGATGAGCAATACTGGTGCAGCATCAGGACTCCCTCCAACCCTCCCAAAGGCCACCATGGGGAAGAAGAGGGGAAGAGAAACCACCAGGGCAGGTGGCCTAAATCAACCAAAGGGATATTCCATACCATATGATATCACACTTAGAAATAAAAGATAGAAAAGCAAAAGGAGAAGGGAGGGCCAGGCTCTCATTATGAAAATGTCTGTCTTCCTGAACAACGTTTGCACATATCAAAGCCCTGCTACAGGTACGTGGTTAAGCATTGCTCGTTGGTATGAAGTAGAGAGTAATTTATATCCTCTGTGTTTCCACATGGCCTTTGCTTGTTGTCCCTCCCCCTTACCCATTTTTTTTTTTCTTTTTTGCTTTAGTTAAATTATTTAATTTTCTCTTGATAACTTTTTTTCCTTAATAATTATTTTTCTGTTAATTAAATTATCCTTATCTCAACCCATGAATTTTTTTATTTTTTTTTTTCTTTTCTTGTTCTCCGCTTCTCAGGAAGAGGGGGATTGAGAAAGCAGTTGTGGTGGAGTTCAGCTACCTAGCAAAAACCACCACAAATCTACAAAATTAATTTTCTCATTATTTCCCGATCAGAGACTGGACAAGGCTTTGGGTGTAGTTTTTAATATGACTTCTCTGAAGGACATGTGCTCCATAGAACTGTTTTAATTTGAAATGTGAGCTTTCTGTATTGTGTTAAATATAAGCAAATATTAGATCTGCATTACACTATGTATTACAATCGTATGGCATAATTGCTTAAGGTGACTTGGAAAATTAACTGATATTCACATTTTAAATAAAAGGTACTACATTGAAGAAGCTTCCAGGGTGGACTGTAGCTGCACTACCTAAATGTTTCCTAGGCCTCCAGCCTTAGATCTTAATCACACTGGGGGAATCTGGTGTACTGTCTCTAAAAAACATTACAGAATGTAGATCAGAGTGGAGATGCTGCAGCTAGTCTCTTTGACAAGATTAGAACTTAATTGTTCTTGTGCACTATTATACTGATTGATAAGCTGTACATTTGCTACCCTGAGCCAATGACCTGTCATGTTTTTGACAACATGCTGTACTCTAGTGAACTTTGCTCATTATAATATCATTATAATACCAAAACACATCTCCATCCCAAAAGCTACCTGCTTCCAAGATGCAACCACCCCTCGCTGAATTTCTCAGTCTATATCTTTAAATGCAAGTGAGAAAGCTTTGCATCAACTGTAACAAAGATATGCATAACTAGAATCACTGAAGCTCTACCTAAAATATAGAAAATAATATAAATTGTCTTAAGAGAGATGGAATGTGAGGGACGATAGCATTGTGACTTGTGGAATCAATTGACACGCTGAGTCTCTCTTCCCCCTGCCCCCTGTTGGGACACCTCTGAGTAAGATTTGAACACTTGGTTATACCAAGTGCCTCCCCAGGACACTTAGAAATTTCTATAGAGTCTTTGTGCCTTTTAACAGATTAATAGCCAGTCAAAATGTAATTATGATGTAGTTTTAAACCTCCCAGAAAGATGATCAACTTGTTGAGAAGACAGACATTTATTTCCAGCTCTGCCTCAAACTTCCTATGTAATATAAAGTACTCTGTGAAGGACAGGTTTTTGTCAGTACAGCTTCTTGCATATGAAACCGTTCCATCATGATTTTGGCCAGTCTTTGCCTATCAATTTTCTTGTATGTTAAAAGGAGCTGGTGGCCGTCATGGAAATGTAAAGTCTTCTATTTATTCTGTTTCACCAAATCTCAGATTTGATGAAAATACTTCTTGGAACTCTGAAAATAATTCTACCAAAGGTTTATTTTTCTTTTGAGATTTATTCCTCTTCCTTATTAATCAATGGGTTATCATGGGTTATCATATTTCTGTTTCCTTCAGGCCTAACTTATTTTAAAGCAGCAGATTTTTGTACAAGATTTCAGATTCCCAAAGCCAAGCAGTATCAAGGGTTCTGAGAAGTCTGAAAAACTTGGAGCTGTTCACTCTGCATGCACAGCCATCCCTACTTAATACATACAGAGAGCATAAATTTTTCAAAAACAGCATTAAATTTGTTTTACTTCTTTGAATGTTTTGCCTTTAACCAGTAAACTTTGCACTTTTACTGGATGGATTAGTTGTACTGAGGGACTTAAGGTATAGTAGGTAAGTTTGTGGATGATGTTAAACTGGGAGGATCTGTTGACTCCCTTGAAGACAGAGTCCTTGAAGAGGACAAATTTGAAGGCTGGACAAGCACCGACACCATAAAGTTCAACCAGAACAAGTTCAAGATTCTTCTGATGGAGCAACCTGGGATATATGTGTAGATCATATGGCCAGAAAGCAGACCTACAGAAGGGGATCTGGGACTTCTGTTTGACAGAAAATTGAATATGAGTCAACAGTGTGCCCTGGCAACCAAAAGGCCAATCATATCTTGGGGTATGTCAAACATGGTATAGATAGCTGGTCGAAATAAGTGATTTCTGCACTAGTGTGGCCTTACCTCCAGTACTGTGTGCACTTTGGGGTGCCACAATGTAAGAAAGACATAAAACTATTAGAGGTTTTAGGATTTTATTTCTCAAGTAATTCAAAGTGGATGCGTAAAATTTAGATTATTTTTTTCTTAATAATTAATTTGAATAAGCAATTATCAGGTTGTCTGAAGTATTCATGGCCCTTGTTTCCAGGTAATTAATTGTCACACACAGTTCAGATTCCTTTTATGTCAAATGTGTATGCTTAACTAGGAGTACTTTAGGACATTTTCAGGATGAATACAAGCTTTTCCTGCTTATGTTTATCACTGATAAGTAAGTTATAGAGGCTCATGCTGTGAATGAGAAAATTAAGCATATCAGTATAGGATCAGAGAGTATCAACATAACTAGCATATCAATATAACTAATATGGCCTGCAAACAATTGTTCTTGCAGTACCAATATCCATAATATTAGATACTATAAATGATACATAAATAGAAATACTTTTCCTTAAGGAAAAAATGAAAAAATACCAAATATTTCAAATAATTTCTTCTTTGTAGCATACCGTTTTTGAGTGGTGCTTTAGGCAACTGAAGAAAATAATGAAGCAATCATTTCAATTAAGAAGACTTACAAAAATAAAAATAAAAATAATAAGTGTAAGAGTTAAGTCCTCTTGCCTTAGGTCCTGGAACTCTTACTGACAGATATGAAGGCTGAGGTTACTCAAAAACATTAGTTATTTAAGTGTGGGTGAAAACAGAGATAAGAAAACCATTCGAAGTAACAAAGGAACAGAAACAATTTTCAATTTCTTCTGTAGTTTTCAGAGGGCACAATTTGCCAGTTCAGTTCTAAACTGATATAATTGAAGTTGATAGACTTATATTAGCAAAAACAGTAATGACAGTATTGTAAGTTTCACCCATTCTTCTTAAAATTTCTTCAGCTGTGAAAATGATCTTTTAGAAAACTGTATCTATGTTGTCTATTTAATTTTGAAAATAAGATTGCCAAAAAAGAAAGTATGTATTGAAATTTTAGAAAAGGGGTTTGTCTTCAGGACCCATTTTTAAAAGTAAATAAATAAATGAGGAAGGCTTTCATTGTTCTGTTTTATGCAAAAAAATATGACAATTAAGTTAGATAGTTGTAATAATTTGGCAGCTGTGTAACATTTGATACCCACTGTACTTGAATGTTAATATTGCTGTTGAAATTCAAATTTAAATTTGAATTAATTTCAGTGCAGGCAAAGAATATTGATTTTAGAAATCCAAAATGCATCTTTAAGTGCTATGTAAAAGGAAAGTATTGGAAAAATTAGACCAGTGGAATATTTAGAAGTTAAAACAGATCATATGCATTTTACTCCTGTAACAGAAGACAAACCATATAATTAGTTTGTAGTCAACTATAAGATGTGCACAGTGTTTTATTGTTTCATTTAATATTATGCAACTTTTCATGCTTAGGATCAAAATTGAACATCTGAAGAAGGTAAAATAAAATCTCCTTCTCTGGAGATATTCAAGGCCCGTCTGGACACCTACCTGGGCAGCCTGCTCTAAGGAACCTGCTTTGGCAGAAGGGTTGGACTTGATGATCTTTCAAGGTCTCTTCCAACCCCTTCAATTCTGTGATTCTGTGAAAATGGTCTATTGCAGTGAAAGTGATGAATAAGACACTTTCAAACTCCTCTGTAGAGGTTGCACTGAAGTCTTTGCACCCAGATTACAACTAAATGTCAAAAAGATATTAAAAAGATATTAGATCATGATGGTAATGGATAATGGAAAATAAGTTCCCTGTAGTGATGATACAATTATATCGAGATAGATAGCCACACTTCTGCATTTTTATTGCAGCAAATTCTATATGTCAGATTCTAAGGATATTTTTCATTACAGATTTATATAAGCAATCTCCACCTGTGTTGCCAGTATGTCAGCTTCTATAGGTGTGATCAAATTATATGACTGCATTATACCCGGCTACTTTTCCAAGAGGAAATTTCTCTTTTCTTATACATTCTTCCAGATATGCATTTCTGATAGATATTGTTTTACAGATCTTCCTTTGTGTTACTCAACATATTCTAACTTATTCAGGTTCTGGATCACTGAATAATTATCATTGACCATGCTGCCTAATTTTAGAGTTCTGAAAATGCAACTCTAAATATCAGTAGTTCATTAGGAAGGTATATGTGTATGCTTTTACACCTTTTGTTAGTTTGTTAGAACATATTTAATTGTAGCAATATTACAAATACATTTTAAGGTCTTTTAATTTAACATTTTTTTATTTTATTTTATTTTATTTTATTTTATTTTATTTTATTTTATTTTATTTTATTTTATTTTATTTTATTTTATTTTATTTTATTTTATTTTATTTTATTTTATTCTCTTGAGATTACCATTACGTCTTCCATTTAGCCCTTAGTAGAAACATGTGAGGGGGTACATGTAATGTATCCCACCAAACATGATGAGAAAATAACAAAGGCTGAACTTACTTATGATGACTACCATTTAAGAGTTTGGAGTCCTTCATGTTCTAATCATAGATGTTTTAGTTAGTAAGAGGTAGTTTTAGTTAGGCACAGGTTTCACATTAAGTATGAACTGCAAGACAAAGCTGTATGTCTTCCAAAAGAACAAAGGCTCACTACCAGAAGGTTTAAGTTCCATTCACAATTCTAGCAGATCATACAAAAAAAAAAAAAAAAAAAAAAAATCAATAGAGAATTGTATCAAATCAGAGATAGGGTGTTTGTTTTCAGCACTCATGATTTAGATCCTACTACTAGAGGCATAGAAACTGAGAGTTAAAGAATAGAACAGCTTATGTGTGCAATCAAGAGGGATTACCGATAGTAGTATGATAATAACAGTGAGTGTGTAGCATAATTTAGAATAGTAAGATAGTTGGAATTATTTCTCTTATCCTAGTCCTTCACAGTGCTCTGAAAATCTAAAATGAAATGTCCATTTTAATGTCTTTTAACTTATGTACAATAAAACAAGAATAATATTATTAATAATATTATTTCATATGTTTCATTATTTGATAAATGAATTGGATTAAGGACCTCTACTTATCTGAATTCTTAATTTTTCAGATAAGATCTCTAATCCTTAGCTGAAATTTAAGTTTTAATGAAATCAATAGAAATATGGTTAGAGTCACCGGGCTGTTTTTAGAGGACTATGTGCCTATGTTAGAGGCACTGTTAAACACAAAAAATACTGGCCTGTAGTAGTAGCCATTGCTTGCTATACCGCGTTATGTTTGCAGCTGAAGATAAAGGGTAGTTGTAGTGAACTGTAATAGTGGTGAATGAACACCCAATATGGAGTAGAGGCAGTTGAGCTGCAGAGCATTCATTTATGTTTAGGAAGCAACATTCAGATAAGTTGCAGGCACATTTAATTAATATAAAACTTTAAGAATGATGTGATGGTAAAAATAATTTATATATACAATTATGCAAATGCTATACATTATTTTTGAAGCATGTCAAGAGCTGCTTAAAAATAAACTACATTAATTTCTTTCTAAAAATAGTAGTAATGTCCTGTAGCTTTATTACTTTTTTTTTTTTTTTTTTTTAAACTTGATTACATCACATGCAATGTTTGAACTAAAAACAGTCCTTATAACTTCCTATTTTTTTTTTGATCCACCCAAGTTGTGTTTGCTAGGTGAGTACTGGGAAATACTATCCATCCTCTTCTTGTCATATTCTGGGACATGTGAAAGAAATCACCTTGGAAAAGAAAGGGAAACTTTAATCTACTTTCTTAGAGTTATCTTAGCTAAACCCTAGAAAAGTCTCTATTAGCCCTAAATTTACATCCTCCTCTTTGTATTTTCAAATCTTAAATTGTTGAGGCATTCTAAGGTAGACAAGAATGTTTGTTAGGAGCTGTTGGCATGTCTCCTAACATGGAAGAAAATATTTTCAAATTCCCCAAAACATTTTGCCCTCTAAAAAAAGTGGAGAAAAACATAGCCTCCTAGACTAGACATAATAGTTCCTTTTTGAGTTAATTGCATATCTCTTGTCAGAATTTGTGTCAGAAGCGCTATGGGAATTGTGGTTTTCCATAATTATATCTAAACAAATATATACATATATGTGGTTTTATATGTGTGTATATATATATATATATATATATATATATATATATATACATGTATATATATATATAAATGTTGATGAAGACCTCTTTGTTGTCCTTTCACTGTTTTGACGAGAGCTTTAGTAAGAAATTATTTTCTTTCTTTAATTGGCTTCTGTATGACAAAAAAAAAAAAAAAAAATTTTTTTAAAGAAAAAATCAAAATTTGTATTAAAGTGACTGCAAAGCCAAGAATCTACTCAAGTACAGAGCTATACAACCATAGAAATTTATTTCCAGGTGACACAGGTCACTGACCATCCACCTTTCTGGGAGCTATATTCACTCTAGGGGATTAAATTTGTAGCCTGCATACTGAACTCTGTATACTGTTTCTGAGACTACTAGTAAGTCAGATATTGCTTTGCTGAGAGAATTCTTGGAACCAAGGTAAAGAATTCTCATTCACAGTATACAAGATATTTTTTTATTTTATTTTTAGTTTTTAAATGATAACTCCTGATAACTCATTACTGTTACAAATACATCTAACTTTTTAAAAGATTCCCATGTAACAAGTAGTAATGAGCTGTTTGATGGATCACTTTAGGCAACAATTCAACTTCATTCGTATTTTCCAGTTTGGGTACAAAAGCGGATCTGGGGATTGATTGTACATTATTCCCTTTAGTCAACTAAATTTTACAGACCGTGATGTTATATTAAAGATCAGTATGATTCCACATGCAGATTTCACATTCATTTATTCTGGAAATATTATTATTTTTTTTCTTTTTTAGAACCATCTACAAATATATTGCTTACTCTATATTCTACCTAAAATTTGTAATATAAAGTATGTATTGATTTTCACAGTCCTTCCTTCAATTAAGAGGCAATTGAGTATAGAATAAATATGTTAAGAGCACATTAAAAAACATCAACAACAACAAACGTTTAAGCTCAGGAAAGATAAGATGTACTGTAGTTGTTGGAAATTGTGATCTGTGTCAAGAGACAAAATTAAGACATGTTGAATAGATAGCTATGGTTTTTATTCTCTTTTAATCTGATATTTTTATCATTATACAAGGCAAATTCCATTCACCTTACCAGTTGTAAACATAACTTCCACATCAAATTAAGTATTTTCTGGTTTTGTTTGAAACAAGACATTCATTTCTAGAATTTCTCATAGGTGTAGTCTTCCTTATTTATTTATTTATTTATTAAATGTGTATGAGAATTTTTTTTTTGTAAACTTGAAAAGTTCTGCTTTTCTGTTCTGTAGGTCTTTGCTTAAGATGACAACATGGAATAAAAACCTGAAGTTTTTATACGAAACCCTACCTAGCATTAGTTCATTAAAATTTTTGCAGGTACTGAAATGAAAATGGGTAGTTTGCTTTTCTGAGGAGATGAAGAAATTAAAATGTGCTTTTTTTTTTTTTTTTTTTTTTTTTTTTTTTGCCACATAGCCAAAAAGATTTTTGCCCATTTTTGGAGTTTTCTTTCTAGTAGCTGGTATGGTGATGTGTTTTGGATTTAGGATGAAAATAATTTTGATACCACACTGATGTTTTAGTTGTTGTAGAGCAGTGCTTACACTAAGCCAAGGACTTCTCATACTGCCCTGCCAATGAGGAAGCTGGGGGTACACATGGCGTTGGGAAGGAAAACAGCTGACTCAAACTGGCTAAAGGGATATTCCATACACAAGGCTAAACAATAAAAATGGGGGAGCTCCCCAGGGCTGGTGGGGGCCGGTGGGGTGGAGGGGTTTGAGGTGAGTCTTGCTGCTGCTGTTTGAGTTCTGGTTTGATATTGTTCAGGAGGTGGTGAGCAATTACATTGTGCATCACTAGTTTTTTATCTTCTTTTAATAATAATAATTATTATTATTCCTTTGCTTTCTGTCCTATTAAGCAGTCTTTATCTCAACGCATGAGTTCTGTGGATGGAGAGGAAATGAGAAAATGGCTGTGTGGTGCTTAGCTGCCTGTCAGGAAAAAAATAATAATAAAAAAAATTAAAAGAGTCTAATTTATTTATGTATTTATTTATTTTAATCTAGAACTAAAGGAAAATTGCTCTAAGGTGTACAGTGTACGCCTACTTAGCTGAAAAAATAGACAAATCTGTGCAGTTTTTATTTATTTATTTATTTGTTTGTTAGTTAATAAATAAATAAATAAATAAATGTGTGGGAGGGAATCTCTCCTTTGTTATATGCATTATCAAAACCAAAGCACAATGGAATGATATTAGTGATTCTAATTATGCCTCATCCTTAATACTGAGCCCTAGGAATTTCTTAATAAAATCAAAAAATATCAAAGAACTGGAATAGAAATGTTTTCCTTGTGAGATGGTCTACTTGTAACTAAAATCAGAAACATTTGAAGGCAGTGTTGAAGCACTTAATTTGATAAGGATCAAGTACATTCATGTTACATTTATATTGATTGAGCAAGATCTAAATTCAGATTTAAATAACTCAAGGAAAAGCTTGAATGTTATAGATTCTCCTTAATTCATTCAGAATCACTGGAATGCACTACTCAGGGGTCTTTAGTATTTGAAACATTTATACAATTTTTTTTTTTCAGGAAGCAAAAGTTTTTCTTGGGCAGATGAGCTATTAATTTATTAATCCCAAGTGAAGCTGCATGGTGCTAGTTGATGTGGTCTTTCAACATTTTATTTCTTCATTTCACATCCAGTTTTAGGGTGATAAATCTATGTGTTTTATTTCAGCTAGGATAAGAGTTTCTTCTTGACTGGGTAGCATAGCAGGCTAATATTCCATATTACATCTTTTAAATCTGAAGAAGATGTAAAAAGCCTCTTCAGCAAGATAAAAATATTAGTGCTGCAAATCAGGGGATCCAGCTTGTGCAGTTGTCCGGATATAAACTGTCTAACAAGTTCAAGAAAAAGAGAACTCATCTCTAAAGTGTCATTTCCAAAGATATTCATCAATTGATATTAAATTATTTCATAGAATCTTACTTGTTTTGTTTGTTTGTTTGTTTGCTTGTTTGCTTGTTTTATTACACAACAGTATGGCATCTTGTTCTTACATAAGGTCTAGTTCTTAATGGCTAGTTATGACTTCTAAGCCTGCAGTAGTGTTTAAGGTCAAAAGGCGATGTTTTTCCTGACTTCAATTTCCTCTTTCCCTCTCCCTTCCCTAGAAAAAGCACTCATATATTTATTATTTTTAAGTATTTTAACAAAACACTTACTTGCTTTGTTTCAATTGTGTGGGCTTGGCAAGGAAGCAGTAAGTGGGTTTCTTTCATATGGCACCTATTGTTGTTTCTCTGTCATTCCTTGGAGGAGCTGGATAATTGACACAGTCCTGTTGCTTTCTAAGGAAGGGTAACATCTCTTGTGTTCAGTTTTGTTACTTTGTGGTTTAGAAACACACTGAAGAGCTGAGATGCTTTTGTTAAACAATTATCAGAAGATAATTTACCAAAATATTTAAATTAAACAATGGCATGTGTTATAACCTTAGTGACTTTTGTTAACAGCACAAATTAATCTACTGTCCACCATGATCAGTTTTGTCTCAAATAATGACTTATAAGCAAACATCTTAAGGCTAAGTAAACATGGCTAGTTTTGGCACACATATAAATCATTGATTTGCAGTTGTGAGATTATTTTCTCCTCTGTGACAGAAGTCACAAAAGTCTTTGCCTTTTGTTTTTTTGTTTGTTTGTTTTTGAGTGGTATTGAATTATCTTGAATACCACAGAGTCCAAACACATGGCGCAGTACAAGTCCCCTTTCTCCCCTTTCTTGTTTTGGGCAGGATTAAACAAATTTCTCCGTTGAAGCTGTCTCAGATTCTTGCAACAAAAACATTATTTTCTTTACAGTGTAAATTCTGGATCATCATTAAGACTGTGAGCTTTCTATGGTCATTATTCCCATAATGCAAGCTGAGACTTGGGCTGGGAGAGTTTGGAATAAAATGCTACAGTGTCTGTCTTTGTAACCTGTCTTCTACTAAACATGATTTTTATAAATCTTTACATATTTTTTCAGGTTTGGTGATCTTGGATTTTACTTGGTTTTAATATTTTGTGTCTTTAAATAATTATTATATTAAGTATACAATATACTAATGAATAATAAACAAGTTTGTTAAATGGTTAGGCCTTTTTTTTTTTTTTTCCATTAACCCTCTTCATTATTTCTTCTTGTTACTATCCTCTCTCAATTTCTTTTATCTGTGCTTCAGCTGAATATATGAATATATTAATACATTAATACTTTGTCATAAACATATACCTCTTCAATTATAGAAACTGTTGTTGATAGAATCACGTTTAAAAATAATAATAAAATAAACATGAGGAAAAGTGTTCTTTGACAAAAGTTTATTCCTAGAATTACATGGTGTTTCAATGAATGTATTTGCAATATTTATTCTCAGGATTAACTAAAAAAATATCCAGAGTTTCCTAAATGGGTGTAGATTTAAAATAACAATAATAAAATAAATTATTTAAATGAACTACACTATGGTGAATTAAATATATTAAGTCATTTCTGTATAAGTGAATATAACTGCATATTCTGAACTAAGAAAATGAGTGGTGACTTCTCACTGAATATCCCCAGTGTTTGGTTCTATTCCTATTTCTGCTTTACTACTTTATTTTCCCATAACTGAATTAACGTTTTGATGCAGGCAACCCCACAAGGGCTCTTTCATGCTTACAGCCATGCATACAGCATTTGTATAATACCATCTTAGAAGAGAACATTGACAATGTGTTCCAGTAAAAAAGGCCATTCCTTACTAGTTATGAGTACCGTTTATATTCCCTACTTCAGTGTATGAGTCCATGCGAAAGAGACCCATTCCACTGCTTCTGGTCTTGCCTGTCAACGCGAAAATGTAGTATTTCCTGGAATCATTAATCCAATCAAACACTTGGGACTTGCTGTGATTCAAAATCATGCTGTGAAGTGCATAATGGAAGGTTAGAGTGTATTTAGGATGCTGGCATGTATATTCTCAATCTGTTAAGTAATCTCAATCTGTTATATTGATATAACCCCACGGATTTATCCGTACATTCCAGCAGGTTGATAAATCATTTTCATAAAAAAGTTTGAAGAAAGCTTTGTCATTATATGATTTTGAGATTACTATTATTATTTTTCCCTGAAACAATTGTATTGCAATTAAGATTTTTTTTTTGATTCTTCCTGCTGTGAAGAGAGTGAGTTGGTATTATTTTTTCATTTTTATTTTTTTTTCTTCTTAAGAAAGAGTAAAGAGGGGTCATAGAACCATAGAACTGTAGAAAGGCTAGGGTTGGAAGGGACCTTGATGATCATAGAATCATTAAATGGCCTGGATTGGAAGGGACATCAAAGATCACTTAGTTCCAAACCCCTGCCATAGGCAGGGATGCCATTCACTAGATCAGGTTGCCCAAGGCCTCATATTGCTGTTCGTGTGGCACGCATAGAAAATGAGAATAGCTGATTTTTATTTCATGTTACACTTTAAATTCAAAATCTTTCAAAACTTCCATGATAACTCTAAAAATACAGTAAGATGCACTGATTTATATTAGATAAAGTGGAGCCTGTTGGTTTACATTCTGATAACATTTTCTGCATGTCAGCTGATGTTTTTAATTCATTTTTATGAATTATCAAGGATCTGAATGCTATCTTAGCTTGCAGCTTAAATTTTAATATTTAAAAAAAATATTTATTTATTATCTTTTTAATATATAGAGATAATTTATTAAGCAGGGGATTCAATTAAAACTGGTGCTACCTAAATTACCTAGATGATTCACATGTGGTAATACTGCTCTGTCAGTTTCCTTAAATTATTGTGAACAGCTGAATGTCATTTCAGCTGAGGTTGCATTATAGTGAAATCAATGTTCTTAACTAACATTAATAGGAAAAAATAAGTAAATAAAGAAATAAAATATCTCAACACACTTGTGTTAGAGTGACTATGAACTTGAGTATCCAAGTGATTTGTTGTTATTGAAATTTTAGTTGTTCCTTCATTTTAAAACTATTACTGTTTATTATTAAAGCCTATTATGGCAGTTAATTTTCCTAGCCAATACAAATAATGTGAGGGCACCATACCTTCTTGAAATAGGTTTCAGCAGTTTTATGAATTTTATTTCCTCCTACTTAAGTCAATTGCAATCAAGATTATTCAGAAATACTAAAACAAACAGAAACAAATAGAAATTCAGAAATACACAAACAAATATTTGCAGAACTTATGTATTCTCATAAAAAACAGGAAGTCTAGAAGCATTCATGGAAGGTGATTCATGAACTGCATCTGGGCATTTGAATGTTGTCTCTTGATTATCTTTGAAATGTCTTTGTTAACTGCAAAAGACTACAGTCAGTGGACGAGGTTTCTTTCCAAGATTAACAATGGATTGTATGAAACATCACCCCAAAATACTTACTTTTTGTACCTGCAGTAGTTTTTCTCTTAGAAGATGCTTAGGACTGGCTAAACTATGTGTGTATAGTTGCAAAGATTGTTTGGAAAGCATAGTTAGCTATCCTTGGGAGATCATTCTGTTAGCTGATCTTTGACCCTTAGTGACTTATTTTGGTCCCAAGACCAGTGAAAGATCTGTATGGAACAAAAAGAAATGCTTAATATAAAAAGAATATTGCTTAATATTCTAAGATTTCCTAAAATGCAAAGTAGTGTACCCGAATTCATGCATCTAAATGATAACAGGTATTAATGATAACTATCTTAGATATCTTACAGGTTCCATCTCCATACCTGGAGAAAGTGGTTTGAAAGGTATACCTATAAATTTAACTATATCCTACCTATATTCTTCTTCCAGTATAGCATTCAGCTGAATTTTCTTCTTGATTTTTAACCTGACAAAAAATTAATCCTCCCTTCCTCCCTTCCTTCCTTCTCTGGATTAGCTGATTTCTTGTCAGATCAGCCCATGCATCAGTTTCTTCCAGTCAGGCAAACAACAGTGCTCATTAAGGGAATTTGTGTGAGAATACAGTTTGGACAAAGAAGGGCAGTGAAATGATGACAGTTCTTCAGGAGCAGCAAATCACTAAATCTCTCATTTTTTCTCCCAAGAGTGTTTATAATTTTGCTCATACCTGTGATCTGTTTTTCACTTCAGCCTCAAAGAGACAATTAGACCAAGCTAAAGGAAAATATGTTACGATGTTGGAAATGGCTTAGCTTAGACTTTTCTTAAGATAGCTTTCCTGCTGTGGAAAGTTATATGAAATTTATAACTAGGTTAGAACCTGATCTCACAAAGAGATTTTTCTCTTAGAATCGTTACTGGCTGAAGGATCACATCTTGTCCTTTACATTTGTGCTTCTCTGTGGAGAATATATTTTCCCTTACAGTGGTATAATTTCTAAGAAGGCATCTAGGGCTTGTTTGTATGACCTAGAATTTATGCAGCAGTACAGCAGAGCTATGTATATTTAAATGAGAAGGATCAGACTATGCTCACAGCTTTTTATCCTCTCTGAGACATCATTAATATACAAATAGGCCTAAATTAGAATATATTCTTCAGTATTGATGTTTATTTTTAAAAGTAAAATAAGTACACAGATTGTGTTAAAACAATGCTTTATTTATTTGAATATCCCATCTGTGCCACAAGCCTGTAACAGATGCCATAACAGATTTTTCTGTACTAGTCAACTAGAATGGCCAGAGTGCAAGTTTGAACATCTCCTTTAATGACTAAACAGCATGGATGTTAATAGGCATGATTTTATCTCTGTTAAAAAATTACTCTCCAGAACAGCCTTCAGTCTTGACCTCTTTCATGAGCTCTTCCATGCTGATGAACACCATGCCAAATAATGTTTATCTTCTGGATGGTTTATCTAATACCTGGACCAGGAAGTTATCCTCAACATACTCAAGGAATCTCCTGGATGGCTTACAACCTGCTGTGTAGGTTTTGCAGCAGACGTCCAGGTAGTTGAAGTCCCCCATCAGGATGAGTGTGTGTGAACATGATGTTTCTTGTAGTTGAAGCAAGAAGGCCTCATCCACAGGCTCCCTTTCATCAGGTGGCCTGTAGTAGTGTGATGTAATTGCTTGAAATAACTAGGAAAATAAAACTAACATTCACATTTTAAAGAAAATTTACAGCATTGAAGAGGCTTTCAGGGTAGGGTGTAGCTGCATTACCTGAGCATTCCCTAGGCTTCCAACCTTAGATGTCATCGCACTGGGGAAACCTGGTGTGCTAGCTCTAAGGAACAGTATGGAGCATAGAATGGAGTGGAGACACCATGGTTAGGCTCTGTGACCAGGTGGGGACTCGATTGTTCTTGTGCACACAGAGACCAATAAGCTGAACATTTTGCTACCCTGAGCCAAGGACCTGTCATGTTTTGACAAATGTTGTACCCTAGTGTACTTTTGCTCATTATAATATCATTATAATATCAAAACACACCTCCATCCAAAAAGCTACCCACCTCCAAGATGTGACCACCCCTCTCTGAGCATGTGCTCTGAATTTCTTGGAGCCTATTACTTTAAATGGAGATGGGAGAACTTCTCACCAATCACAACTAAGACATGCTTGACTAGAGTCACTCAAGCTCCTCCTAAAAGACAGAAAATAATATATACTGGCCTAAGAGAGAGGGGATTGATATTAGGGAAGACACCATCATCAGGGGAGATACCACCCCAAGGAAATACAACATCCTTAGGACCTCCTGACTCCTGGGACCATTCAATGCGTTGAGCCTCTCTTCCCCCCCAATGGGACGCCTTTGGGTGAGATTTGAACACTTGGTTATAAATCTTTCTAGAGTCTTTATCCTTTTAACACTTTTATTTCTAGGCTGCGCACCTGTAACACCTGTAACACCTGTATTTCATGCACCTGTAACACCTGTAAACCTGTATTTCATGCATGCTAGCTTGCTTTTGCAGACAGTCACTATCACCGACAATCCAAAGAACCTGTGTACCTGTTACTGTAATAAATCACACTTGATTGCATTGTTATAGCTCTCATTAAGTGCAACTAGGGTAAGGGTGGTTATACATTATTGGTGAATCCGTGACTGTGATAGCTCAGTGTTCTGAATCCAGCCAGACCCCTAATGGTTAATGTGTTATTGGTGAATATCCAACCGGACCCCTAACGGTTAATGCGTTATTGGTGAATATCTGACTGGACCCCTAATGGTTAATGCGTTATTGGTGAATCCAACCGGATCCCTAACAGTTAATGTGTTACTGGTGAAATCTGTGATTGTGATAGTTCAGTACCCTGAATCTGACCAGGCCCATAATGGTTAATCAACTACACCCCTTAGCACGACAAGTAGTCCCCAGCCACAAGTTGTCCTTTATTGGTGTGGTCCTTAACTTTCACCCACAAGCTCTCAACTTGTCTATGGTTGTTTCTTAGAGGCAACTCTTCACAACCAATCCCTTCCCTAATATAGAGGGCAACACCCCCTCCCTTCTTTCCCTGGCTATCTCTTCTGAAGAGCTTGTAACCCTCTATTCCAGTGTTCCAGTTATGTGATCCATCCCATCACATTACCATGGTAGCAATCAGGTCATATTTGTCCACTTGCACTATGGTTTCCAACTCCTCCTACTTGTTTCCCATGTTGCATGTGTTGGTGCAGAGGCGCTTCAGCTGTGTTATTGCTCATATCTCTTTTTCAGAACCCTTCCTGATTGTCTTTGGACAGTTCATTACTCTTGCAGCCTTTCTTCATAGGAGATATGCCCTCTGATCATCCTCATGACCTTCTTCTGAATTCACTCCAACAGGTCCATGTCTTGTTGTTGATGTTCTATTGCCCTGTTGAGCTTCTCATCAACCAACATGCCCAGATCCTTCTCCTCAGCACCACTCTCAACCTATTCTCTGCACAGCCTGCATTTGTGCTTGGGATTGCCCCAACACAGAAGCAGAACCTTGCACTTGGCCCATTCTCACAGGTCCATGCCTCAAGACTATCCCTCTGGATGGCATCCCTTCCCTTCAGAGTGTTGACCTCACCTTCCCAAATTTGCTGAGGATGCACTAAATCCCACTCTATATGTCAAGTCAGAAACAAGGATGTGATGTGGAACAGTTAGAAATGCTTTTCACAAGTCCAGGTAGATGACATCTGTTGCTTCTACAATACTTTAGCCCTGTTGTAGAAGGCCACCAAATTTGTCAGCTATGATTTGCCCTTTGTGAAACCATGCTGGCTGTCACTAACTCCTGGAGCTAACAGGGAAAATGGTATTCTGTGATGTGCATCATTCTTGTTTATCTGTATCATTAAAATAGCATAACTTCTATTTAATTTCACACTAATTTACTCTGTGACTTATGTAGTAGTTCCGAAAAGTATACATACTTGTCATTATTAGATCTAAGAGAGCAAGACATCAATAATTTCTGGCTTATTTTTATTTTTATTATTTTTATTTTATTTTTATTTTTTTTTATAGTTTCTGTGTTTTCTACATTCTGTGTTTTCTACATCTTACCTCTTGGATAAATCAAAAAGCAGTAGTTCACAAAGTATATAATAAGAAATAAATAAACAAATAATAAAAAAGCACTTATATTTACATTTTTATTCACCATGTGCATTCTAAAGGGGAGGACACATTGCTGGAGTGGACTACAGATTTTTTTATTTTTTTTTTTATTTTACCACATTCCATTTTATTTTATATTTTGGTAGTGCATATACTTTGTAAATGAAAAACTTAGCAAAAACATTGCATATCTCTGTGTGTATATGTGAGAACAGTACTTCTTCAAATTATCATTTGTTCTTGTTAGGCAACCACTCCCATGAACACAGTAATGAGTCATCCAAAATAAAAAATTGTGAGATGTTTATGTCTGCCGATGAGACAAAAATTTTTATAGGACTATTTTTTCTGACCAACATTTGACAATGAAAGAAAGTTCAACTTTACCTAAAAACCAAGGAAAACCTTTATATGAATACATTCCTCTAATCAGACATGAATTCAAACATTTAATATTTTTTTGTTTGTTTTAATATAGTAGAAGCTGAATATATTTAATGCAACTTCAGCTACAAATTCCTGAACCCCAAATTGTTTTGTTCATTTCTAATGGCATTTTAACATTCTTGCAGTGCTCTAAAATGCAATGTCATTTCTGTAATAAGGTGATCATCAGTATTGTCCCAAATGTTGATCATCGTCATTAATTGAAACTGCAATAAATTAAAATTGTGTCTAGTGTTTTGTTCTCATTTGCTGTGTAGCATACTTTAATAAGAATAAGCATACCTTATTCTTAATACATCATTAGTGTAATAAAAAAATGTTCGTTGTAGTGCCTTTAAATTTATCTACATTTACTCTTAAGCCTCATTTCCTTTTACAGAACTACAGATAAGATTTACAATTTTTGAGGTTTAAAAACCCATCTTACCTTTTCTGTAGTTGTTGCTACCACATAGATATTATCTCTTAGTTTCTCAAAAAAACAAACAAACAAACAAACAAAAAAAAACACAAAAACAAACAAACAAAAAAATCATCAGTAACTAAAGAGGTCTTTGGAACATTGTTTTCACAGCTCATTGTGTATATTTTATCTTTTTTCTCCATATTGCTGATGGCTCTTCTGCTACAATTTCTTGTCATAATTAAAATGATATTAACCTCTAGATATTTTATTATGCTCCTTACTTTAACTTTTGCTGCAGATGGGATTTGTTAACTTGTCATCAAGGAGAAATCACATGATTTTACCCCTCAGACTGAACATTAGGGCTCTAATCTCCTGTTTACTCTGCAAACCTGAGAGACCTTTTTTTCCTGTGGGAACCCGTGACTAAGACTGATTAAAGCAATTTCAGACATAACTTCTTCAAATAAAATATTTATTCATCCCAAGGATTCATAACAGATGAAATAATCAAGCATGCAAATAAAATATAAAATAAAATATAAAATAAAATATAAAATAAAATATAAAATAAAATATAAAATAAAATATAAAATAATAAAAAATAAACTACACAGAAATAGGCACAGAAATCTCTCCAAGAATATCCAGTTCGAATACCTAACAAGTATGCACAAAAATATTACCTTATGAGTATGAAAACAGAATACATGCAATAATTAATGAATATTAAAGTGTTAATTCATAATCCCCTTGTCATCACAGGGACAGCTAAGGGAAAGAACTCTAAAAGATATCCAGAAAACAAGAACATTCATTGGAACTGAAAGTAGGAAAAATATATATTTAGAAAAGATTTGAAAAATTTAAATGTCAAAGTTTGTCATTTTGATTAAAGACAAAACAGACTTAGCTTTTTTTTTTTTTTTTTTTAAATAAAAATAAAAGAGAGGGAACTTTTAGAAAATATGTTAGAACCTTAAGTTCTACCTTGATTATATCTTTGCTTTTTGACACAGTGTTAAAACATTTACAGACTGGGAGACGTTTAGTGTTATTCTCAAAAATAGGATCTGCTAAATTCTGTGGACCAAATTCAGCTTACATGCTAAGTTTTAGATCTTTTTATACAAAATGTCTTCCTGTTTGTCAATGTTAAATCTCTCTCTATATATATATTTGTATATTCAATACATATTTTGTGTTAATTTGCTAATTGTTGAACTATTCTAAAAGACAGACCATATTCTTTCTAGTTTTGTATTTGTATTTATGTTAATTTTCCAGTATTTTTTTTTTTTTGTGAATCCCTGTTAAATGCCTTTCTTAGCAAGGGGAATATGTGGATCTAAAATAAAAGAATCAGGTTGGAGAAATGTAAAGATTTATTAGCCATTGATTCACTGAATCCAAGTGGTAAAAACACAGTTTAAATGTGACCTGTAGAAAATAAATAAATAAATAAATAAATAAATAAATAAATATATTGTAACTACGCTATTTGTATACTAAGTTTCTCTGGGAAAACCATATTTCAGCATTTTATAGTCTGTAATGAAAGTGAAGTGAATGATCCACCTCACCCAGGAATAGGAATCCTGATATGTTGTGGATGTTTTTAGTGAAACAAATACAATTTTCTGCTATTTTATTGTATTGGGTACCTTTTACCTTGTGTATGATCTGGTGCCCGAAGTAAGCCACTTACAAGATTGTTGTCTTAAGACACATAGCTTAGTACAGATCTAAAACCAAGAAAATTAGAACAGGTCTATCTGAAATTCAATCCTGATTATAAAAAGAAAATAAAAGTTTATGTAATGCTTTTCAATACAGAGGTAAAAGGCCAGACCAACCAATTTAGGAACTTTGGAAATGTCAGCACAATTTGAATTGACAAATGAGTCAGAACATTTAGTGCTCCCTGTGGAATTTGTTGTCGTGAATTACAGAGCTGAGTGGCTGAGTGACTGAAAGAAGTTCTCCTAGTATAATAGAAATAGAGCTTCTTGGGATGTATCACAATGTAATAAAGCATAGAAAGTAATTTAATGGAAAAGAATATGTTCACTAAACCGTGAACCAGTTGGGTGAACTGATGGTGAAAGTAACTACCCTTTAGCCATGGTGAGATTTATAGTTATAACTAGAAATCAGTTTAGTTCTGTCATTCAAATTTTATGTAGTGTGCGTTACTGATCATTATGTATTTCAGTGTGGTATCTAAACATTTTTGAAAAGAAAATTTGAGTCGAGACAGGCTTATTAGTAACTGAAAAAAAAGGACGGAATATTTGCTACTGACATTCTTGGGCTTAGACAACCAGTAGCAATGAAAAGTGCTGTCTTTTTGATGTATTTAATCTGAAATAAATGCATTTATTAAGGTGTTATTAAATATTTTAAAAATTATTAAATAGATACAGTTATTAAGGTGAGATAATACTGTTTTATGCTGTCCATTTCAATATGTGAACATCTTGGGAATTGTGCTACGACTTTCAATTTAAGGAGCAGAATTACATGAGTGTTTTGGACTTAAAAGCATACTTGGGTATCTTTTGTTGTATATCATATTTTTTTTTGTTGTTGTATATCATAAGGTCTTGATGTGATGTATACTTGAAAAGCTTTAGGCTTTTCAGTTTCATTACATGCTTATTTAAAATAACCTTTGGGCCAGGGGGTGGGGGTGGAGGTGTGATGATGTGGGGGAGGGAGGAGTCACCTGTAAAGTCATGATATTTTTACTGGAAGAGGAGGGAAAATTTATACTAAAATGGTGTAAGTAGCAATTACCAGAAAAAGCAAAAAAAAAAAAAACAAAACAAAACAAAACATTTTTTTATAAATATATTAATGGTAAGAAGACGTCCAATGAGAATCTCTATCCTTTACTAAAGACAAGGAGGAACAAGAATTCTGAGGATAAGGAAAAGGCTGAGGTCTTTAATAACTTTTTCTACATCTGTCTTTACTAGTCAGACCACTATCCTTGAGGTACTCAGACTCCCGAACAAGAAGTCTGGGACAGGGAACAGAGTAAAACCTACTTGATTCAGATGGAAACGGAGAGCTGCTACTCTACCTGGACTATCACAAGTCCATGGAGTCAGATGGGATCCACCCAATGGTGCTGAGGGAGTTGGCAGATGTAATTGCTAAGTGACTTTCCATCGTCTGTCAATGGTCATGGCCAACTGGAGAGGTCACACATGACCTGCTAATGTGACATCCATCTGTAACAACGGTTGTGAGGAAGATCTGGGGAACTACAGGCCTCTCAGCCTGTCCTCAGTGTCAGGGAAAGTTATGGAACATATTATCTTGAGTGTAATCACACAGCATGTGCAAGACAACCAGGGGATCAGGCCCAGTCACCATGGTTTCATGAAAAGCAAGTCATACCTGATTTACTCTCCTTGAGCCGGTAGCCCAACTGGTAGATGAGGGAAAGCCTGTTGATATAGTTTACCTAGACTTCCACAAGGCCTTTGACGTGATCTCCCACAGTATTCTCCTGAAGAAGCTGGCAGCCCATGATTTAGTCAGGCATACTCTTTGCTGGGTTAAAACCTGGCTGGACGGCCAGGCCCAGAGGGTGCTAGTGAATGGAGTGAAGTCCAGCTGGTGGGCAGTCACCACTGATGTTCCCCAGGGGTCAGTATTGAGGATCTTTAATATCTTTATTGATGATTTGAATGATGGAATTGAGTGCACCCTCAGTAAGTTGCAAGTTGGGGGAAGTGCTGATTTGCCAGAGGGTAGGAAAGGACCTGGATGGGTTGGATTGATGGGAAGAGGCTAATGGGAGGAGGTTCAACATGGCTAAGTTCTGGGTCCTGTACTTTTGCCACAACAACCTCATGCAACACTACAGACTTGGGGCAGAGTGTCCCAAAAGCTGTGCAGAGGAAAAGGATCTTCAAGTGTTGGTCAGTGCTCACCCACTCAAACATGAACCAGCAGTGTACCCAGGTGGCTAAGAAGGTCAATGGCATCCTGGCTTGTATCAGAAATAGTGTAGTCAGCAAGACCAGGAAAGTGATCATCCCCTTGTATTCTGCTCTGCTGAGGCCACACCTCAAGTACAATGCTCAACTTTGGGACACTCAGTACAAGAAGGACATCGAGGCCCTGGAGTGTGTCTAGAGAAGGGCTATGAAGCTGGTGAAGGGCCTGGATCACATGTCCTGTGACGTGCAGCAGAGGGAACTGGGATTGTTTAGTCTGAAGAAGAGGAGGCTCAGGGGAGACATTATTGCTCTCTACAACTACTTAAAAGGAAGTTCTTGAGGGGCTGAGTGCCAGCCTCTTCTCACAGGTAACTAGTGATAGAGAGAACAGCCTCAAGTTGCACTGGGGAGGTTGAGGTTGGAAATTAGGAGACATTTCTTCTCAGCAAGAGTAGTCAGGCATTGGAATGGGTACCCAGGGAAGCGGTGGAGTCACCATCCCTGGGGATGTTTAAAGGAAAAGTTGGACGTGGTGCTTAGGCACATGGTTTAGTGGTGACATTGGTAATAAGGTGGTGGTTGGACCTCGTGATCTTGGAGATCTTTTCAAACATTTTCTCTCTCTCTCTTTCTTTCTTTCGTTCTTTCGTTCTTTCGTTCTTTCATTCTTTCTTTTTCTTTTTTTTTTTTTTCTCTTCATATTTTCTTTGTTATGTGAAGAGTCAGAATTATGTACTAGTTCAAACTCTATTCAATAAGATAATACTGGAACTGATAATGAAATTATGGCTATAGGACTGCAACATGTCACATGAAGTTTTTTTCAGGATTTTCAATCCAGCAATGCAGTCAACAATGCATGTTTTTCTTTTCTTGGATTAAACTAAGGGAATAATTTAAGTCATTATCAGTGTAGTATGTAGAAAAATTAAAATCTTAAGTTTATTTACAATTTCACAATTAATCCTTGGTAAACACAATTTATATAAACACTACTGCAAATTTGTGTAGCCTAGTCTGTAATGATCTAAAAAATTGTTTTTATTACAATACACTTTGTATTTAAAACAACACTCCATATTTTCTTTTATTTTTTCCTTTCCTTTCCTTTCCTTTCCTTTCCTTTCCTTTCCTTTCCTTTCCTTTCCTTTCCTTTCCTTTCCTTTCCTTTCCTTTCCTTTCCTTTCCTTTCCTTTCCTTTCCTTTCCTTTCCTTTCCTTTCCTTTCCTTTCCTTTCCTTTCCTTTCCTTTCCTTTCCTTTCCTTTCCTTTCCTTTCCTCTCCTCTCCTCTCCTCTCCTCTCCTCTCCTCTCCTCTCCTCTCCTCTCCTCTCCTCTCCTCTCCTCTCCTCTCCTCTCCTCTCCTCTCCTCTCCTCTCCTCTCCTCTCCTCTCCTCTCCTCTCCTCTCCTCTCCTCTCCTCTCCTCTCCTCTCCTCTCCTCTCCTCTCCTCTCCTCTCCTCTCCTCTCCTCAAGTGATTACCAACTTCACAGCTATATTCCAAGATTCCTTTATTCTTCCTTTTTTGTTATCCTTCTTATATTAAGACATATTCAAAATGTCTTAATCTACTTTTTGTTAAACTAAAGTCTCAAGTTCCAGCCCAGAGTTGTCTTTAATCACCCTACAGAAACATTTCAAACTCATGAAAAACTTCAAAATAACTTCAATATTTTTCAGAAAATATCTTATTATATATTTAAATTATATATAGTTTGTATATCATATATAATTTGATGGTATATATAATCATATTGGAATATAGAAAATTATATATATTTTATATATTTATATTATTTATATGAATCTCAACATTAATTTGAATAGACACATTTTTCAGAAAGCAATTGATGACTTGTTTAGTCATTCATAAATTGCATTGAAATACATTGCATTGTTTTTTTTCTGAAGCATGTAATTAACATTAAAACAATTAAAATAATTCAGTGTAGATTGATTTTAAAGGTGGACAAAAATATATTAATGACCATATAAAAGGAGGGCAAGCATATTATGTAGTATACAGTTGTGCTTTTATTTGTTTGTTTGCCTTCCCCTGGGGTAGGAATGGGAGATGTTAATTAGTACTCTAAGTTTGAAAGAACAACATCTCTCTGCCATTGAAGTCAGTTTGCTATATATACATTGTATACAGTGATATTTAAGCAGATAGAGAGACAAGGACAGTACTATTAAACAAATTTATTTTTTGCTTTAAAAATAAAATGGATACTTTCAACCCCCTTTGGACAGCTCTCCATGTAGTTATAAATAGTTTGTCCTATGAAACATTCTGTTATGCTCATTTGTTGTATCACTTACATTTCCTTAGATCTCTTAACTAAACACAAAGAAATTAGCTATATTCACTGAAACTTACATGTTGTTTTTTTTTTTTTTTTTTTTTTTTTTTGTATTTTCAAACTAAATCTTTATTTTATTTTGCATATGCTCTGTCTTTCTTGCAGAAAGGAAGAAATGCTGGAATTGTTTCTGTCACTTAAAGAGCAATCGTAAGCCTTATACAGCAGACATATATTTTAACATCAAAATTAATTAATTCAGTTTCTAAATTTAAGATTAGTCTCAATAAAGCAATTACAGAAACTGAAAGCTGAATTTATAGCTTGGTTTGTTGTGGAGGTTTGACTTCAGTAAGTACTGAAGCACTACCATGCCACTCTCAGTCTCAGTCCTTAACAGAACAGGAGTTAAAAGCATATTGAAAAAAAAGTTTATGGGTTTAGATAAGGACAAGGAGAACTCTCACCATTTACACTGGAGGGAAAAGCAAACTCAGCATAGGGAAAGTAATTTAATTTATTGCCTATTGCTAACAGACCGGAGCACTATCTACCTTATTTCCACTGCAGCAGTTTCTGGACTCTTCTCACAGAGGACACCTCTGCAACACCCAGCAGATCCTTCACTACCAAAATCTTGCCACATAATCTCAAAACATTAGTGTTGTGCTAAATCAGGTACAGATGAACTGAACTCATTTGTCCAAGGAGACACTTTTCTTGAAGTATCTGTTGTTCTGATCTGTATAATAAAAATAAATAAATAAATAAATAAATAAATAAAATAAAATAAAGAGAGAGAGAGAGAGAAATGGGATTTAAAATATAACATTGCAAAAAGAACAAGTGTCTCAGAATATTCCTCTTCAATAATTTAGGGAAATTTCTGTGTCATTGGACTTCAGATTTGACACTGTTGTAAGAATTTTTTCCTCCTGCAATGATTTTCAGCTGATGATGGCATCAACACTGCAGATATCTGGATATTTTTGTTCAGCTAGTCAGGCATGATGTTTACTGTTTTTTTTTTTGTGTGTGTGTGTTTGTTTTTTTTTTTTTTTTTTTTCCGCGCCTGGACTGGACATGTTTTGTGGTTGTAAATAATGTTTAGTGAAAGATAATTCAGTGAATTAAATATATGGCCCATGCAGCTAAACAGCAAACAACCTTTGTTGACTCATATCTGTATGGTTAAATTCTGTGCTTAGCTTTACAAAAGTTTATATTCACATGCAGAAATTGAAGCTTTGCATTAAGATAGAATAGTTTTTCATACCATGCAGTACTACTGAATATGTAAAATTTCAAAGCTTCAAATAAGCAGGAAAAATAAAGCATTCTGATTCTCTATACTTTTAGAGATGACAAGTAATATGTCTAATTTTAATATTTAAACCAGGATTTAGAATTTTTGTGTATTTTAAATTATCCTATTCAGTCAAATAGATGCAGCTTTCATAACAACAAAATTTTAATTGCTAGCTATACCTTCGTTTCCATCATAAAAATATTCTGTGTTGCTAATTTATTTTTTTTGGTTCAGATCACTGAAAGATGACTGCAACTATGCATTCTTGAAAACATTAATTTGTGATGCCACCACTGTATTGTGACAGCTTCTGATGTGTTTAACGTATGTATCAGTTGTAGCATATCCTTCCTAGGAACTGGCTCTGTCAGCAAATTGGTTCTTGCTGACAGAACTTTTCCAGTTTCTGTTTTCTGAGATACCAGGCACAATTAAAGCAATAGAGGCTTCATGCAACAAGGGGTCCACAAATTTGCATTATTTTAGTCCTCCTAATGAAAGCAAAAAATTCCTCAGGGACTGATTTTACTGATTATACGTATCTACTTGATGAGCCTTTTCTTACAAATATTTTTGTGTTTAGAAATATCTATACCCAGGCAATGAATCGGGTACAGGGTTACATCTTGTTTTCTTTGTGTATTACATATTAGATTCACATAAATTCTTAAAAATGTCTTTTCATAGTGTGAAGCTCCTCTGTAGTGGCTCCAGTTAACAAAAGAGACATCTCATTTCCTACTGAGCTATCAATAACGATATATTGAAACAAAAAATGTTGTTCAGTTTACACAAGTGTTAGTTGTGTTTGATGGCTATTATCTTCCTTAGGGCTATTAACAAATAGGAATAAAAAATAAAAATAATTTAAATAAAAGACCCTGGTAACCAGCAGACATCTCTAAAGAGAGAATCAGCTCAGCACGAGTGTCTGTACCACTCTGAAGAGAATCTCCTGTTACCTTCACCTGTTGCCTTTTCTTGGACTAGTTGTTATACAGGAAGCAGACAGGAGTGTCTTATTCAGCTCCACCCACCCTGTGACAGGTCTGTCCTTTTCAGTCTGCAGAAGGGTGAAATGGTTCTGTAAGGCCACCTCAGACTTTGAGGGAAGATTCTTCCCCCTGCTGGTTCTTGTTGCCAGCTTCTACTCTCCAGTTTTATTGGGCTCCCTTCCACCAGTGAGTGCCGGTGAGGAAGTTCTGGGCTGTTTGGTCATGCTAGCTTTCTAACTCCTCCTCAGCCTCCCTGATGCTATGCAGCCTTCTCACTGTCTTCTGCAGCTTGGCAGGAGGACCTCCACCTCAGAACTCCTTTTGCAAGCAGTTCTGCTGCCTGTCCTTGTCCCAAGGGAAACATGTAGGCACTTCCGGCATTCAGAAGTCTGCACTGCAGCCTCACCCCTCAGGAGCTCTGTCTGTGTGGAAGCATCAGCCACTGCTGGGGTAGACAATGCAAACTATGCAGCCAGTGCCTCAGCCTTTGCCCTGAGATGAGTACCCGCCATTCTGCCTGGGTATCAGATAAAGTGCATATTCTTGGCCGGTGCAGATACAGGTACAGGGTAAAGGTGTGCTTGGCATCTCCTGCTCAGCCACTAGTGTGGCCTTCTGTCAAAGGGGTGCCCACCCTGCATCCTCCAACATGAACTGCCATGCCACACTCCTGGTTTCTCGCCCTCCCTAGGGCCTGCTTATGGGTGTGCTTTATTTGCTCACCTCTGGAAGGTGGAGATAAAGAACCTCTCTTTGAAGTGCTGCTAACCCTTGTTCATGAGAGCTGACCCTCAAGTAAATTGCAAGCTTGAAGCATTTCACTTCTTAAGAGATCAGATGCAGAATGTGTATATTTGTATATGTATAATAATGTATAATAATAAGCCGAAACTATCCTTGGGATTAACATTTTCAGACCCAAATTAGCTCAATTAAAGGTTAAAAAGGTTAAAAACGGAGACCATAATTTTCATTTAATAATTATCTACGAGAAATACTGTTCACTTGCAATGAGAAAAACTTTTGAAAATAAGATTACAAATTATATATATATATATCTTGGAATCTAAATGATATTTTTTTTCCAGAAAATTCTTTAAATTATTTATCTCAAGTGTCTTTCGAAAGAACTAGCAGTTTGCAAACAAAAATCTTTTTTAAAAAATACTAGTAACAAAATGGAATGAGGATTTTTTGACACGCTTTGATCATATGCAAAGAAAATTGAAGCACAGGGGTTATCATCTAGGTCTGTATGAGATTCACATAAATCATATGTCTTTGTTAGATAAAATAGTTCCATGACAGAATTATTCTGGTTGGCACTCAGTGGCAACTCAGATGAATGATATCTTTCCTGGTTTAGAATCTTTTATGAAGCCTACTATTAAGTATAACTGAAAACAGAATTATAACCTTCACATTATATGCAAATTGAAAAGCTTTAATCAACTCAAAATTGGTTATTGCCTTTTTTTTTTTTTTTTCCCTCTGAGATTACACTTATTATACAGTGTTATTTTGCCTTCTATTCTTGAGTTATTTAAAAGGCTATCCAATAGATTTCATTATTGTCAGATGTTGTGCTTTCAAGTATTCTGGCAACAGCTAAAATCCTCTGGAGTTCTTAATATACTAACTGTAAATATGCATGCCAAGTGAGACAGCAAATTATGCCTTTGTAGTGTACTATCAAAATATTAGTTTAGTATTACTTAACAACTTTTTTATTTCTCATTTTCCCAATAGTTACGTGTATTTTCTGCTAATAATAAATGACCTAATTCTCTTTTACTGATGTTAATGAGAATTATATGCACTCAGCATCTGGTTATCTGCAGGTAAATCTGCTTTGGATGCAGATACCAAGTCTGGAATCCAAGCCATGTACTGCAAGTTACCAGCTGATGTTTGTACTAGCTTCAGGAGACCACCAAACATCACTGAACTTCACCCCAATCATATCTTCTGTTTTATTTTGTTTGGATTCATTTATGGCTCTTGCATAAACTGTGTTTCTTTTTTTTTCCATATTTTTCTTTCCTGTGTTCTGTATAAATGGAAACTGAGAGGCTTTTTGTTGAGAAAATGAGCATGCATATCCATCTATTAGTAAACCACAGAATATGCATCAAAAGCCCTACATATATTATATTATTATTATTATTATATTACTGTATATAATATAATTTAATTTATTATTTTTTACAGTTCTGTATGAAAAACAAAACCAGTGTCATATTGCAAGTCCAACCAGCTCTTCAGAACAAAACTCAAATTTATATAAAGCCAGCACAACAAAAGGCAATGATATTTAGATCTATTGCAGTTTCAACAACAAAAAGTGCTTCAAAGATTAAATAGAAAATGGTGATCCACAGATTCTAATTGTCTTTCCACAAATGTTTATTTAATATATATATATTTATATTATTTTATATTTTATAAATATTTTTATTTAAATATATATTTTTTTATTTACCTCCCATCTGGAGGAAACATCAAATTAAGATTGACAAGAAAATGACATTAATAAAGCAAATGGCTTGCATTTCTGCTCTGAAATGGAGTATTTTTTTCTCTAGATTTCTTTCCCTTCACTTTTAATACAGCTAATAAACCATTATTTTGTGATTGATTTTAAGTTATTTACAAGGGGAAAGAGTTGAATAAACATATTTTTGGGGAAAAAAGGCTTTACAGGGTAGACTGAAAATTATAAAAGACAGCGAGTGAATCTTCCAGCTGCCTGTTAAATTAGCAATAGAGAAGTGTTCTAAAAGTCTCATTTCTTTAGAGGAAGAAAAATACCTAGAGAAACATTTCTCTAAAGTAATAAAACTATATTCAGATTTGGTAAGGTTCATATGAATTTACTATGCAATATCTCACAGCAGAATGAAACTCGCAGTCAGTTCAGTGGAATCAACACAGATTATAATAGGATAACGGGGTTATAACAGTCTTATACTAAGTGAGCCCAAATTCAGAAAAGGAATTCCCATAAAGCATTTAATTATTTTTAAATATTCTTTCATCATATTAAAAAACAAAAACAAAAACAAAACTGTTGGAACTAACAGGTGGTAGGATTCAATTAATGTACTTTAATAGAGGTTAGATTGTTCTTTCAGATGTCCAACTATGTTCAAGTGGATGGGGGCAGGTAAAGAGAACTGCATTCCTAGAAAATTTGTTCCATTTTGTCCTGAATATTCTTCCATGATAACCAGGAGCAAAATACAGTTGCTCAAGTTTTTTCACCTTTCTTTTCTTTTTCTACACATGTAGAAAATATCTGACAAGAGTATTTTCTTTCAATAATTCAGCTTTTTGGTACAATTCATTTTTCTTTTCAGCATTCTGTAGCCAAAGCTTTTTTCATCGTATTTGATAAATCACTTCACCAATTATTTCTTCCTTTCACTAGTAATTCTTTCAAATTTATTTATATAGATTATTTAAATTATTTAAGTATAATAGTGTAATATGATTCTACTTTAATAATTTTATAGTCAGTAAAAAATGTTACCCAATAATATTACATATTATAACAAAATTATGCATATATGTAAATATATGTATCTATTTAATACATACATATTATAAAAAAATATGGTTTTACTATATTTTCCAATTTTGTCCATCATCTCACTGTGGGGGTGCGGTGGTTTTACTCAGCAGGGCAGCCGAGTTTCTCCAAAACGGCTCCATTAATCTCCATCCTCAAATGGAAAGAGGGCAAAAACACAATAAAAAGGGTTCAAGCAAGGACAGGGATATCACTCAACAATTATCATCATGGACAAAACAAACCCAGCGTAGGGGGATTAATGTAATGTATTACCTATTACTAACAAACTACTGTACCAAGAAACTAAAAAACAAAACAAAACAAACAATAAAAAAAAAATAAAATAAAAGCATTGAGTGTAGAAATGTCCTCCCTCAGTCCTGAGCAGTGCAGGGATATGGGGAATGCGGGCTGCAGTCAGTCCTTAGCACTCATAAAGCTAGTTAAGTCATCAGTGGAGGTTTAATTCATCTCTGAAATCCACTTCCTAACTAGGAGGAAGGGGAGAAGATTCAAGCTAGCGCTTCCAGAAATAGCAGTAGTCATTGCAGTAGTAGTTGTAGTCATAGTAATTGTAACAATAACAAACAATAACAATAACAATAACAATAATAATAATAATGTGAAAACTCTACATGCTGTCAAAATGTTTCTATCAAAATTGTTATTGTAATCATTAATTGTTATCAAAATCATTTCTGCTGGCTGATGGACCTTCTTAACCAACCCTTCTTCACTTGTGCCTCAGGTAGGGCTAGATTTTCAGAGCACTTTTGTCTTTTTTATGTTGTCTACAGGATTGCTACACTCTAGCTACACTTCTAAAAGAACAGTTTTTATAGCAAGAAGCTGTACAGCAATATAGAGACATGGAGCTATATATCTCAATTTCTCTTATACTAGGTTATCAGAACAGTACTATACAATGTAGGAATTCCAGCTCATATAGAGCATCCTGTGGGGATCTCTGTGTGGCACCACACTGAAGGCACTGCAGACTTAATTCTCAGCAGCAGGTACACACTTGAGCACATGGTTACTGATAAGCACCTGACATCCCTGGGGAGTTGTAACCTTCATCTGACAGAGGCTAGGAAATCAATGACAGTGCATAACAGATGCACATTAATGCAATGCACTAAGTATGTATCAAAGTTATGTTTACGCAATGCACATATAACCACAGTTTTGATTATTAGGACAATGAAAATTACATTCTAGGGATAGTTTACTGTCATTGGCAGACTGCAAGCCACCTTTTCAGGTCATTCCATTTAGTATTTTGCATATGAATTCATGCCATATGAGACAGGATAGGTCACATAAGAGATACATGACCAATATTGTGATTCCTGCTCTTTCTTATAAATAAATATTTATAAGTATAGAAATTTATAAAACTTCAGTATGTCAATTATTATAATTCTGAAAATCAGAAATACCTGCTAAACAGTGGAATATGATAGCCACTGTTGCTAGTTTCCAATTTAATGTAATGTAACAATTAACAGACAAAATTACTGTATTCACAAATCGTTTCATAAACATATAATTTGAAAAGTTGTCCTTGAATATTTTTCTCAATTTATTTCTTTAGCCTTTCATTATCCTACATATGAACAAAAATTGTGGACATTTCTGTAGCCCGTCTTTGTCAACATGCTCTGTTGTCAACATGCTCCAAGTAAACATTAGTTCTATGTGTTTTTGATGGCTAAAGCACACATTATAGCTAAAACAACACACAGTCACAAAATGGTTGAGGTTTTCAAGTACCTCTGGAGATCATGTAGTCCGAGCTCCCTCCTCAAAGTCATTGGGCTGTTCAGGGCTGTTCAGTTAGGTTTTGAATATCTCCAAGGAGGTAGACTCTATAACCTCTCTGGATACCCTATGTCAGTATTTCAGCACCTCACACTAAATTGTATTTTTTTACATGTATATACTTAATTGGAATTTCCTGTATTTCAGTGTGTGTGCCAATTTCATTTCATGGTGTCACAGAGTAACACTAAGAAAATCTGTCTCCTTCTTCTGTGAGCTCTCCCATTAGGTATTTATATACATATATTAGATATTTATATAGATAGGATCCCCCTCGAGGCTTGTCTTCCCAAGACTGAACAGTGCAAGCACTCTAAGACACTTTTTTATTAAGAGATATTCCAGCCCCTTCACTATCTTTGTGGTCCTTCATTGAACTGTTGCTGGTATGTCCACATCTCCACATCTCTCTCATTCTGGGTATTCCAGAACTGGACACTAATTGAGGCATGGTTTCTGTGTAGAATTCCATTTATCTCTTTATTTCTTAAGTGCTTTTTGTTTTTATTTTTTCCCTTCTGTTTCCCCCTTTTATTGAAGTTCTGGTTTCAGACTCCTAGAAGTTCTCTTTTGATACCTGTTTACCTGTTTATAATAATGTTTTAGCACAATACAGTACATCACCTGGCACAAAAGTAAAGAAGAATCTCTGTCCTCTGCAAGTGTAAATAGAAAGCTCTACGTAATGCCTGAAAACTTTTCTTTGTAATTCCTCAAAAACAAACAAACAAACAAACAAACAAACAAAATGTAAAGCTTGCTGATCAAATTTTAGGCAAAGAATGTTATCTTCAGGTATATGCTTTACTTTTCTCATTTAGCAGTCCTTGTAGAGATTGTTGATGAAATTTCAACATAACCTACAAAACTGAAAATTCCTGTTACAAAAAGAAATTATTTTTCTCTTGAAATCCTTACAGTCTGCAAGCAGCTTTTGGCTGACTCACTTGACTGCTACCTGTAAAATTAACCAGTTAGGTATTCACTTACTTACCTTGAAATATGTTTATCTTTTTTTATTATAATTATTATTTTCTCATAACATATTTTCTCAGTTAATCAATATCTTGTTTTTCAATGTTTCAATGGACTTTAAGACTTTAATGTCTAACTGCTGTTCCAATAGTCCAAACTCCCATGATCCATTGTAACATGGTATCTTTCCAAGACATATCTCTGGAATGCAGTGTTTCCAGCAATTTTATGTGCACTGCTTTCACATTTTGTTGCAAAGTACTCCAGTTAATTTCCCATATTGTACTTCAGCAACTCTTCATTGCACAAGGTTCATAAAAGTTAAGACTATTTATGAAACAGACTGCTATGCTTGCATCATCTGAAATGACAATTTTGGAAGTTTATCACTTTAATCCCCACTAACGTATGATTAGGTCAAATACCTGTTCTTGGTCTGGCTGGGAAGGAGTTAACTTTCCCTGCAGCAGCCCATACAGTGCTGTGCTCTGCATTTGTAGCTAGAACAGCATTGGTATCATACCAATATATTGTCTACTGCCGAGCAATATTGGCACAACATCAGGACTCCCTCCAGACCCTCCCCAGGTGCCAGCAGGCTTGGGGTGGGCAAGAGTTGGGGAGAGAACATAACTAGGGAAGCTGACCTAAACTGACCAAAGGGATATTCCATACCATATGGTGTCATACTCAGCAATAAAAGGTGGGAAAGGGGAAGAGGGGGTGGGTCTCTTGTTATGAAAATGCCTGTCCTCCCAAACAACTGCTATGCATATCATCGAGGCCTTGATTCCTGGGACATGACCGAACATTGCTCATTGATGGGAAATAGAGGGTACTTTCTTTTCTCTCTCTCTGTGCTTCTACATGGCCTTTTTTTTTTTTTTTTTTCTCTTCCTTTTCCCTTTAATTAAGTAATCCCTATCTCAAGCCAAAGTTGTTATTTTTTCTTTCCAGCATACTTTCTTCCCTCTTTTTCTTAGGAGGGGGAGTGAGAAAGTAGTTGTGGTGGAGTTCAGCTGCCCAGCAAGGTAAAAACCACCACAATACCAAATCATGTTATGCATATCTAGCTTTTATCTCAAACAAAACAAAACAAAACAAAACAAAACAAAACAAATCATCATCATCATCTTCATCTTTATTATTATTATTATTATTATTATTATTATTATTATTATTATTATTATTATTATTATTATTATTATTATTATTATTATTAGGTTACTTCCACAACATCTTGCAATGTTTTTGGTTTAATTCTGTAGGTCTTCCTCATATGAAAATATTCCTAAAAGGTAATTATTCCCAACATTTAATTTCCAATTTAAAAATGCTGTGTGTTAGCTTTTTCTGAATAGCATTCTTGTGTTGAAGATGCTTCCTTTCATGTGCTGACAGTTTTATGTTCTTTCTTAGAGGAAAACTACACCAATCTTTTCAAATACTGACTAAATACTGCCTTCTGTAGCCATTGTTTAATTTGGGGATCAGAAGAATTAAGCTGCATTAGCATAAAAAACAATAACAAAACTGTTCAAGAGACTTAAAGAAATATGAAACCTTACATCTCTGTTATGCTTTGCCTTGCCTTAGTCACCCTGGATTCCTATCTTAATTCTTATCTATAATATATTTCTAGATGCTTATAATAACTACATGATGCTTATATGATGCATATGATGCTTATAATAGTTACATTATCTATGTGTTAGTCTGTCCGTCTCTCTATCTACCTATCTATTATAAAACACTACAGGGTACAACTCTGACACAATTTTAGCTATGCCTCTTGTGGTTTTACTCAGGTGGTCAACTGAGTTTGAAGAATCATAGAACCATACAGTCATTAAGGTTGGAAAAGACTTTCAAGATCATCTGGTCCAACTATCACCCTACTACCAATGTTACCTACTAAACCATGTCCCTAAGCTCCATGTCCAACCTTTCCTTTAAACACCCCCAGGGATGGTGACTCTACTGCTTCCCTGGGCAACCCATTCCAATGCCTGACTACTCTTGCTGAGAAGAAATGCCTCCTAACTTCCAATCTGAGCCTCCCTGGTGCAACTACAGGTCATTCGCTCTAGTCTTATTGCTGGTTACCCGCGAGAAGAGGCCAACACCCAGCTCCCCACAACTTCCTTTTAGGTAGTTGTAGAGAGCAATAAGGTCTTCCTAGAGCCTTCTCTTCTCCATACTAAACAAACTCAGTTCTCTCTGCTGCTCCCCATAGGACTTGTGTTGCAGACCCTTCACCAGCTTCTCTGGAAATACTCTAGGGCCTCAATGTCCTTCTTGTACTGAGGGGCCCAAAGCTGAATATGGTACTAGAGGTGTGGCCTCACCAGAGCAGAGTAGAGGGGAATGATCACCTTCCTGGTCCTGCTGGCTACATTATTCCAGATACAAGCCAGGATTCCATTGGCCTTTTTGGCCATCTGGGCACACTGCCAGCTCATGTTCAGGTGAGCTTAGACCAACACCCCCAGATCCTTTTCCTCTGCAGAGCTTTTGAGGCATTCTGCCCCAGGCCTGCAGTGTTGCATGGGGTTATGGCCAAAGAACAGGACCTGGCACTTAGCTGTGTTGACCCTCCTCCCATTGTCCTCTTCCCATCCATGCAACCTGTCCAGGTCCCTCCCCAGGGCCTTCCTACTCTCTGGCAGACATGTCCCCCCAACTTGGTGTCACAACCGCTCTCTCACTCCCCCTCCTCAAAGGGAAAGATTGACAAAATACAATGAAAAGGACTTAAAGGTTAAAATAAGGACAAGGAGATCATTCTACAGTTTTTGTCAGAACACATTCAGTGCAGGAAGATTAGAGAAATTTGTTGCCTATTATTAACAGGCTATAGAAGTGAGAAAAAAAAAAAAAAAAAAAAAAAAAACACTAAAAACACCTTCTTCCCATCTACCCTCTTTCACCTCCTCCCCTCTTGTGGCACAGGGGAAAGGAAGAATCAGGATTATTGTCACTCTACAGAACTTTGTCTCTGCTTCTCCTTCACAGTTACTCTCTTCCCCTGCTCCAATGTTGGTGCCTACCACAAGGTGCAGTCCCAAAGTCACTTCAAGAACTGCTCCCACATGGCTCCATACCACAGAGTCCATCCATCAGGAGCAGACTGCTCCAACATGTTTCCCCAACGTGTGAGAGCTCCTGCCAGGTCACCTGATCTTGTGTGGTTCCCCCTTCATGGGCTACAGAACTGGCCCAGAATCTGCCCCAGTGGGAGTTCTCCATAGACTGTAGCCTCCTTCAGGTCAGATCTACCTGCTCCAACTGGGGGTTCCACCATGGGTTGCAGCATGGAAACCTGCTCCACCATGGTACACCATGGGCTTCAGGAAACCTGCTCCACCATGGTCCTGTCCCCACGCTGCAGGGGAACTTCAGCTTAGGCACCTGGAGCACCTTCTGCCCTCCTTCTGCACTGACCTTAGTGTCTCCAAGGCTGCTTCTCACTCCTCACTCTCTCAGCTGCTGTTGCACAGCATTTTTTTTCCCCTTTCTTAAATATGGTCTCACAGTGGTGAAAACCGTATCACTTATATTGACTCAGCTCTGGCCAGTGGTGGATCCCTTTTGGAGCCAGCTGGAGCTGGCTTTTGTCTAATATGGGGCAGCTTCTGGACTCTTCTCACAGAAGCCACCCCCACAGCCACTCGCTAACAAAACATTTCCACATAAACCCACTACATCTCTCTAGCCCAAACCCAGAGGATGTTAAGCAGAAAATCTTCAGAGCACAGGTGTATAAATTACATAGCTTGGCTGGACAATCTAGATGGTACAATTGATCATTCTAAATTGCCTTGTCTCTCAGTGTAGAAAGTTTGAAAGGTATAGAAGTTCATTATAGTTCATTTTGGACAATTTAGAATGTTTTCAGAATCTTTAGACCTTCATCATTTTTTATAAAGAAAAACTGAAAAGCTGATGAACAGAAATTGAAGCAAACACCTGACCAAACAATTGGACAGCAGCCCATTCTGCATTTGAGAGGATTAATACCCTCTTTCCTGTCTATGAGGAAGCCTCATTCCTAACAAGGAAATTGTAGATTGTAAAAGGCAATAAATATTTATGAGAAGTACTTTGTTCAAGCCATGTGGATTAGATAAATTCTTTTTTTCCAGTTACACTTCAAAAAAGTTAAATTAGCTTGCCAACATCATAAATTACAGAATGTCTAAGAAATAGAGAACCATCAAAACCGGTGTACATTAACAAAAATAAAATGGCTGGGATATATTTCTTTTCTCCATGTGGATAATAGTAAGCTCTCCACCCTAACAGAATGAAATAGTGGTAAGGAGTGTTAGTGAACAGAGAGATGTCAAACCATTTTAATTATGTGTTCAGTAAGTCTTACTGTTAAGCAAGTTTATTCTTATGTCAGAGATTTAAAGTATATGTAAAATAATAATAACAACAATAATAAAAGTTATTATTATTATTATTATTATTATTATTATTATTATTATTATTATTATTATCTATTTTATTATTTTACCCAATGAACCTCTTTAGGGTAGAATAAAAAGAGTGGTATATTGTGCATCAGTTAAATAAGCATTTTAAATAAATAAATAAATAAATAATTGAATTTCTTTATAAGGTAATATAACTGAAACAAATAATGAAAGTAAGGCGAGCATGCTGATAATTTGCCATCAAGAAAATATTTTGAAAAGGTACATTCTCATGATCCCATGATCATTTTTCATTGGTGATGAGGTTCTTTTCCCCATGTTTTAGAAGAAAATTCTGGTAATATGGTTTAATAAAACAAGGAAAAATTCTTGTGTTTGATATTTTTACAGGCTAAATGTATGGTCTTGTTTGCTGTGTTAGGACAAAGCAACATTTTAAACAAAATCCCATGGAAATGGGCATTTATGTATACAAAAACAAACAACAAGCAGAAAAACAAACAAACAGAGGTAGCTCAGAGCTACTTTTGTTATGATCTGCAACTGTACCAATATCCCACACATTCAATTGTCTGGTTGGGTGCAGCCATTCATCCAATTCTTAGAAGGCCACCAGACTGGTCAGATATGATTTGCCCTTAGTGAAGCTATGCTGACTGTCTTGTATCACTTCCTTGTCTTTCATGTGCCTTAACATTGCTTCCAGTAGGATCTGCTCCATGATCTTCCCAAACACAGAGATGAAGCTCACTAATCTTTAGTTCCCTGGATCTTCCTATCTACACTTTTTGAAAACAAGAGCAATATTTCCCATTTTTTTTCCAGTCACTAGGGACTAGAGCTACTTGCCCAGAACCATATCTAGATGGCTTTTCAGTATCTCTGAAGAGAAAAATTCAGCAACCTCTCTGGAAAACCTGTGCTAGTAGTGCTCATTCAACCACACAGTAAAGTGCTTCCCGATGTTCAGACAGAATCTTTTGTGTTCCAGTTCATGGCCACTGCTTCCTGTTCTGACACTAGGTACCACTGGGAAGAGCATGGCTCTATCTTCTTTGCACCCTCCCTTAATTACTTGTATACATTGATAAGGTCCTACCTGAGCCTTCCCTTCTCCAGGATGAACAACCCTAGCTCTGCCAGCCTCTAGTCACAGATGTATTGCTCCTTCATCTATTCCATCTCAATGAACGGACCTTCATTGAGATGGAATACGTTGGATTCTTTCTAGTATGTCCGCGTCTCTCTTGTACCAGAAGCCCCAGAACTGGACCCAGTATTCCAGGTGCGGCCACAACAATGCTGAATAGGGTGAAAGGATAACTTCTGATTCTTCACCTGATGGCCAGACTCTGCCTAATGCAGCCCAGGATTCTGTTGGCTTTAATGGCAAGGGCATATTGCTGAGTCATGTTCACCTGGGACACAAGGTCCTTTCCTGCAGAACTGCTTTCCAGCTGGGTGGCCCCCAGCATGTACTGGTGCCTAGATGTATTCCCCCCCAGGTGCAGAAACTTGTACTTGCTGTTGAACTTCATGAGGTTCTTATCAGCCCATTTCTGAATTATGCTGTATCATATCATGGTACAAGAGAACAGAACAGAGAACGTAGCCTGATATTCTCAAGAACAGAGAAGGGCTAGTTGGAGATGTGAAGGCTGGGCACAGCCTTGTCTGCAGTGACCATGAGATGGTGGCTTTCAGGATCTGGAGTGGAAGAAGCAGGGCAAGAAGTAGGATCACAACACTGGACCTCAGGAGAGCTAACTTTGGCCTCTCCAGGGACCTACTTGGAGGAATGCCATGTGTCAGGGCCCTAGAAGGAAAGAGGGTCATAGAATCATAGAATGGCCTGTGTTGCAAAGAACCTCCATTGAAAAGGAATCTCCTCCTCCGGAGACACTCAAGGCCCATCTGGATGCCTACCTGGGAAGCCTGCTCTACGGAACCTATTTTGGCAAGGGGGTTGGACCCGATGATCTTTCGAGGTCCTTTCCAACCCCTACAATTCTGTGATTCTGTAATTCTGTGACAACAAGAAGGGAGCCACTTAAATCAGGCATCACTGACATTTCACAGACACTCACCAGGTGATTGGTTCCAAGGCAGTTGCGTGCTGCAGTGGAGTGGGGGATTGCAGCAGGCAGGTGTTATTCTGCATTGAGGTTACTCAAGGCAGACAAGGGAGCCACCAGGTCCCAGCAGCCCTCATGAAGGGGGCTGAAAAATGCATGGTCAGAGCTATCAGTCCCCTGGCTGTACAAAGACATTCCCTAATGAGCTCAAGTGACCAGAAGTGCAGTGAACAGGGTGGGCAAACATGGCGTGGTCTGTCAGTCAGGGTGCGATGTGGCAGTTTCTGTGCCAGTTCACACAGGCAGGGCAATTAAGGAGGGCGGAGGATGCATCTTCATTTTGGAGACCAGAGAACAGCTCACCAACGGGCTATCTCTGAGAGAGCAAAACCTGCAATGGTCACCACCAGGTGTCAAGCGCTTGCTAAAGAGCTCGCCAGAAAGTCTGTGGCAACCCAAAAAAGAGAGTAGAATAACAGAGGTAGACTCTGGAGTAAAAATACACTTTCCACTGACAGAATTAGAAAAAGTGAATAGCTGTTCTTCAGATGAACCCTTTTCCTTGATCCATAAAAAAAAAAAAAAAAAAAACAAAAAACCTTACGCAACAGGAGACCAACCCTGCCATTTTTTTTGACATTGTTTTTTAATTTTATGAGTTTGCCAACAAGGATTTTAACTGTCCTTGACTTAACTGACTTCTGAGAACCTATGTAGCAGTATATTTAGGGGCTGGTGGTAGCCTAGTAGTGGCATTGCTCATTTCCCAGACACAGCTCACCACAGTAACAGGTTTGAGCTATGCCCCTGTCTACTTAGCAGACTTCTTCTTGGAGTGGAAAAGACGAGGAACACAGCAAAGAGTGGGCAGCAGGGATTAGCACATCAGTTAGGCATGTTGCTGCATGTCATGCAGGCAGGGCACCGTATCCCTCCCAGCTCAGGAAACTGACTTGCAGACAGTAATCACAGCAAAAAGCTCCTCCCCAAAAGTCTGTGGCAACCCAGACCGACTGGTGACCCAAGAACACAGCTGTTCAGGTCTCCAGCTGCAGAGAGTACCTAAGCCTGATGCTGCAAATGGTGGCTGGCAGAGATAACACCTGCATGAGGTGCAAGCTGGTGGAGGATCTGATCACCCTGGTGGCAGAGATGAAGGAGGAAGTGGAGAAATTAAGGACTATCAGGGAGTGCGAGAAGAAGTTAGACTGATGGAGTCAGTCCCTGCCATGCCTGAGAGAAAGGCACTGAGGTGACACACCCCAGATAGTGGTGGACCCTCAGCCCTGTCCTTGTTGGGCAGAGGGAGGGGACATGAGAGAGGGAGAGGAGTGGAAACAGGCCATTACTCAGTGGCTCAGGCAAGCCCCTTGTATACGCACCTCACCTTCCCAGGTGTCCTTACACGATAGGTTTGAGGCACTGGAGGACCTTCCTCTGGAGGACAGGTAGGTGAGGACGTTGAGGAAGATCCATCCAGGAGGTTGTCTAGGGCAAGGAATTTTACTCCACGCTTCAAGATTTCCTCCAGCAAGAAGGAAAGAAGGGTAATGGATGTAGGTGATTCCCTTATGAGGGGAATAGGGGGCCCCATATGTTGGCTGGACACTACCCGTAGGTAAGTATGCTGCCTACCTGGGGCCTGGGTCAGGGACATTGCAAGGAAACTTCCTGGCCTGGTTCAACCCTCTGATTATTATCCATTACAGACATTTTATGCTGGCAGTGATGAAATCACTGAGAGAAGCCTGAAGTACACCAAAAGGGACTTCAGGGGATTGGGGTGGATAGTGGATGGATTGGAAGAACAGGTGGTGTTTTCCTCTATCCCTTCCGTGGCAGAGAAGGAGAGAAGGACATTGAGAGAACCTGGAAGGCCCATGTGATTAATGCATGTCTGAGAGTCTGATGTCATTGGAGGATTTTATTTTATTTATTTATTTAATTAATTTGATCATGGAGTGGTTTCCTCAGCACCTGGCCTGATGACTGCTGATGTATCCCACCTGTCCCAAAGTGGGAAATGGTCTTTAGACTGGGAGGTGGCAAGGCTCATTGAGAGGGATTTAAACTAGGTGTGAAGGGGGATGGGAAGGAAATGAGGCTTGATAGAGAGAAGCCTGGGGGAGCAGTCCCAGGGTTGAGAGTGAGGGCGATGGTGCAACTGAAGTGTATCTACTCTAATGCATGAAGCATGTGCAACAAACAGGAGGAGCTGGAAGCCATTGTGCAGCAGGCAAACTATGACCTAGTCACCATCACTGAAATGTGGTGGGTCCACGCCAATGACTCGAGTGCTACAGTGGAAGGCGATAAGCTCTTTAGAAGGGACAGGAGACAAAGGAGGGGCGGTGAAATGGCTCTCTATTAAAGAGTGTTTCAATGCTGTTGAGATCAGGGTTGGGAATTAAAAGTTAGAGTCCTTGTGGATAAGGATCAGGGGGATGGCTAACAAGGCAGACATCCTGGTGGCGGTCTGCTATAGACCACCAAACCAGGATGAAGAGATGGATGAGGCATTATATAAGCAGCTGGCAGAAGTCACTCAATCACCAGCACTCGTCCTCAGGCATGACTTTAATTTCCCAGACATATACTAGAAATAAAAAACAGTCCTGAGGAAGTGGAACAGAATGTTCCTGGAGTACGTGGTATCATATTAATGGATGTAGCTGATAAACCGTCATGGGTCTGGTCGGATTCAGGGTACTGAACTATAATGGTCACGGATTCACCAAAAACATAACACACCCTTACTCTAGTTGCATTCAATGAGAACTATCACGGCTAGGAACAATGCAATTAAGTGCAGTTACAGCAACAGGTACCTAGGTTCTTTGGATCGCCAGTGATGATTTACTGTCTGCAAAAGCAAACTAGCGTGCATGAAATGCACAGGTGCACAGCCTGGAAATTAACATGTTAAAAGGCACAAAGGCTGTATAGGGATTTCTAAGTTTCCACGGAGACACACAGTATATTTGAACACAAGTGTTTAAATCTCGCCCAAAGGCGCCCCAATGGGGGGGAGGGGGAGGAGGTAGGAAGGCTCAGACCATCTACTGGTTCCAGCAGTCAGGAGGTCCTTGTGATGGTGTCTCCCCTGAGGTATCTTTCCTATCATCCCCTTTGTCTTAAGCCAATTTATATTATTTTCTATCTTTAAGGTGGAGCTTGAGTGACTCTAGTCAAGCATATCTTAATTATGATTGGTGAAAAGTTTTCTCAGTTTTGTTTAAAGGTATAGGCTCTGAGAAATTCAGAAGGTGTTCTGAGTGAGGGGTGGTCACACCTTGAAGGCGGGTAGCTTTTGGGATGCAGGTGTATTTTGGTATTATAATTATATTGTAATGAACAAAAGTTCACTAGAGTACGGCATTTTGTCCTAGGTACCTTAGGCTATTACTCCACATGTGGAAGACAGCTTCCTGACTCAACTGGTTAGTGAGCCAACGCAAAGAGAGAAGGACTGGTGTCTGAAGCCTGAAGCCCATCAAAAGGGACTTCAGGGGATTGGGGTGGTTAGTGGATGGACTGGGAGAACAGGTGGTATTTTCCTCTATCCCTTCAGCGGCAGAGAAGGACACCAAGAAGACCTGGAAATCCAGCTAATGAATACATGGTTGAGAGGCTGGTGCCATTGCAGGGTTTTACTGTTATTATTATTAGTTGTTATTATTATTTATTTTTTTTGATCTTGGGATGATTTACTCGGATCCTGGCCTGATGGATGCAGATGGGTCCCAACTGTCTCCAACAGGGAAAAAGGATCCTAGCCCAGGTGCTGGCAAGGCTCATTGAGAGGGTTTTAAACTAGGTATGAAGTGGAATAGGGATGAAATGAGGCTTGATAGAGATGAGCCTGGGGGAGCAATGCCAGGGTTGGGGGTAAGGGCGATAGTTCAGTTGAATTGCATCTACACTAGTGGAGGCAGCGTGGGAAAAAAAAAAAAAAAAAAAAAAAAAAAAACACAGAAGAAGCCGGAAGTCATTGTGCGGCAGGCAAACTGTAACCTAGTCATCATCACTGAAACATGGTGGGACCACGCCCATGACTGGAGTGCTGCAATGGATGGCTATAAGCTCTTTACAAAGAACAGGCAACTGAGGAGGGACAGTGGCGTGGCTCTGTATTAGAGAGTGCTTCAATGTTGTAGAGATTGGGGCTGGTAATGATAAGGCAGAGTCCCTAGGGATAAGGATCAGAGGGATATCCAACAAGGTGGACATCTTGGCGGGGGTCTGCTATAGAGCACCAAACCAGGATGAAGAGACGGATGAGGCATTCTAAAAGCAGCTGGCAGAAGTTGTTCAATCTCCAACACTTGGTCACTTGGGGGACTTCAACTTCCCAAATGTATGACAGGATTACAATACAGCCCTGAGGAAGCAGTTTAGAAGGTTCCTGGAGTGCATGGAAGACAGCTTGCTAAGTTGATTAGTGAACCTACCGGGAGGGTACCCTGCCAACCTGCTGTTCATTAACAGTGAAGAACAGGAGGGAGATGTGGTGGTAGGGAGTTGTCTTGGGCAGAGTGACCATGGGTAGAGTTCTCTATTCTTGGTGAAGTCAGAAAGGGGGGCAGTAAAGCTGCTGACTTGGACTTCCAGAGGGCAGACTTTGAACTGTTCAAGATGCTGGTAGGGAGGGTCCCTGGGGAGTCAGTCTTGAAGGGCAAAAGGGTCCAGGAAAGCTGGACGCTCCTCAAGAAAGAAGTCTTAAAGGCACAGGAGCAGGCTGTCCACATGTGCGTAACATGGGTTAGCAGGGAAGAAGACCGGTGTGGCTAAACTGTAAACTTCTGCTGTATGTTTGGGAGAAAAATAGAGAGTTCTATCGCTAGTAGGTCAAGGGAGGTGATTGTCCCGCTCTACTCTGCACTGGTGCGGCCTCACCTCGAGTACTGTGTGCAGTTCTGGGCACCACAGTATAAAAAGGACATGAAACTGTTGGAGAGTGTCCAGAGGAGGGCTACGAAGATGGTGAAAGACCTGGAGGGGAAGACGTACAAAGAACGGCTGAGGTCACTGGGCCTGTTCAGCCTGGAGAAGAGGAGGCTGAGGGGAGACCTCATCACAGTCTACAACTTCCTCGTAAGGGGGTGTCGAGAGGCAGGAGACCTTTTCTCCATTAACACCAGTGACAGGACCCGCGGGAACAGGGTTAAGCTGAGGCAGGGGAAATTTAGGCTTGACATCAGGAGGGGGTTCTTCACAGAGAGGGTGGTTGCACACTGGAACAGGCTCCCCAGGGAAGTGGTCACTGCACCGAGCCTGTCTGAATTTAAGAAGAGATTGGACTGTGCACTTAGTCACATGGTCTGAACTTTTGGGTAGACCTGTGCAGTGTCAAGAGTTGGACTTGATGATCCTTACGGATCCCTTCCAACTCAGGATATTCTATGATTCTATGATTCTATGAGTTTATGTCTGGCGGAAGAAGGGACAGGCAACTCAGGGAGAGTACTGGGAAGTTGCCAGCGTATGCAGAGAAAAAATCAGAAAAGCTAAAGCCCAGCAGGAGCTCAGCCTGGCCACTATGGTCAAGTATAACAAAAAACAAGTTTTTTTATAGTTGTATCAATGGCAGGAGGAGGGTCAAAGATAATCTCTATTCTCTTTCTGGACACAAAGGGGAAAACTGCTGAGGATAAGGAAAAGGCTAAGGTTCGTAACGACTTCTTTCATCTGTCTTTAATAGTCAGGCCACTATCCTCGGAGTACTCAGCCTCCTGAACTGGAAGTCCAGGACAGGGAGCAGAATAACCCTTCCAGTGCTCGGGTGGAAACAGTTAGAGACCTGATGCTCCACCTGGACTGTCACAAGCCCATGGGGCCAGTTGGAATCCACCTGAGGGTGCTGAGGGAATGGGCAGATGTGATTGCTGAGCTGCTTTCCAGCATCTATCAGCAATCTTGGTTATCTGGAAAGATCCTGGATGACTGGAAACTTCCTCATGTCATGTTCATACATAAGAAGAGTTGTAAGGTGGAACCAGAGACCTACAAGCCTGTCAGCCTGACCTCGGTGCCAGGAAAGGCGATGGAACTTTCCTGAACATCTTGAAGGCAATCCCACAATGAATGTGGGACCACTGGGGGATCAGGCCCAGTCATCATGGGTTCATGAAAGGCAAGTCCTGCCTGACCAACCTCATCTTCTTCTGCCTGGGTGATGCTCCTAGTGGATGAGCGAAAGCCTGTTGACATAGTCTGCCTAGACTTCTACAAGGCCTTTGACATAGTCTCCCTGCTGAATGGCCAGGTCCAGAAAGTGGTGTTGAAAGGAATGAAATCCCACTGGCAATCAGTCACCAGTCGTGTTCCCAAGAGGTTGGTGTTGGGGCCCATCCTCTTTAATATCTTCACTGATTATTTGGATGAGGGAATTAAGTGCACCCTGTGTAAGATTGCAGATGACACCAAGTTGGGGTACTGTCAATCTACCATAGGGTAAAAAGACCCTGCACAGGGACCTGGACAGGATGACTCGATGGGCAGAGGCCAATGGGATGAGGTTCAACATGGTTAAATGCTGGTTTTACACTTTGGCCACAACAACCCCATGCAACGCTACAGGCTTGGGGCAGAGCGTCCCAAAAGCTCTGCAGAGGGAAAGAATATAGGATTGTTGGACAATGCTCACCCATACATGAGCCAGCAGTGTACCCAGGTGGCTAAGAAGGTCAATGTCATCCTGGCTTATATCAGGAATAGTGTAGCCAGCAGGACTAGGAAGATGATCATTCCCTTGTATTCTGCCCTGCTGAGGCTGCAGCTCAAGTGCTGTGTTCAGTTTGGGGCCCCTCAGTACAAGAAGGACATTGGGACCCTGGAGCACAAAGGGTTGAAAAGCTGGTGAACACATGTCCTATCAAGAGCAGCTGTGGGAACTGTGGTTGTTTAGTCTGGAGAAGAGGAGGCTCAGGAAAGACCTTATTGCTCTCTACAACTACCTGAAAGGAAGTTTTGGAGAGGTGGGGGTCCACCTCTTTTTGCAGATAATTAGTGATAGGAGAAGTGGGAATGACCTCAAGTTGTGCCAGAGGATATTTAGGTTGGAAATTAGGATACATTTATTCTCATAAACAGTGGTTAGGCATTGGAACGGGTTGCCCGGGGAGGATGTGAAGTCACTTTCCTTGTGGGTGTTTAAAGGAAAGTTTGGACATGGTACTTAGGGACATTGTTTTGTGGGTGGTATTGGTGGCAGGGGGGTGGTTGGACCAGATGATCTTGTAGGTCTTTTCCAACCTTAGTGATTATATGATTCTGTATCATTTCAGACCTCTAATTGCATTTTTAAAATAAATTACTCTATAGGCTTGTGGTGGTTTTACTCAGGTGAGCAGCCGAGCTCCACCACAACCGCTCTCTCACTCCCCCTCTCCTCAAAGAGGAAGGGGGAGAAAATACAACACAGAGAACTCGAGGTTTGAGATAAGAAAGGTTTAATTAAAGGGAAAGGGAATGGGAGGAAAAAAACAGAGACAAAAGAAGCAATCAGTCCGCGCGGAAGCACAGAGAGAGGAAAAATTATTCTCTACTTCCCATCAGTGAGCGGTGTTCGGCCACGTCCTGGGAAGCAGGGCCCCAAACGCGTAGTGGTTGTTCAGGAGGAACAGCCCCCTCCCCCACGAGAGCCCCCCCTTTTATTGCTGAGTGTGACATCAGGTGTTATGGAATATCCCTTTGGTTGGTTTAGGTCAGCTGCCCCAGCAATGTCCCCTCCCCATCACTTGCCCACCCCCAGTCTGCTGGCTCTTGGGGGCTTGGAAGGAGTCCTGATGCTGTGCCAGCACTATGCAGCAATAGACACAACACTGGAGTGATATCAGTGCTGTTCCAGCTACGAGTGCAGAGTACAGCACTGTGTGGGCTGCTGCAGGGAAAAGGTGACTCCAGCTCAGACAGACCCAACACAAGGCTATTTATATTTACTGCAGTATGCCTATTAGCTCAATAAAAGTTATTTTGTCACTTTATCAGTGGAGTTATATGATGAGGAATGTATACATTATTAGTTTCATAATATTTTCATTTCCATTTTACGACTTGCATATATAATCTGTAGAATGGGAACATTTTCTATTAACTAGTCTGTATCTTTTTCAGATAAGATAATTCATCTTTGAGGATCTCTGAGTAAACAAATTAACACATCACAGAAGTTTTCTTTTGTATGAAAACTATATTTAGTTATTCATTTTTCCAAATGAAAGAAAAAATTAAATATTAATTTAGTGATAGAATAAGCCATGTAGCTGGGAAAAATATATGTTTTACTGTAATAACATGGTATAGTTAGAAAAAATAAACGTTTTTTTTTGTTTCCTCTGTAGCCTTCTTCAGATTAGAAATAGAATCTGTAAACTTTAATGCTCAATCAAGTTAAGGTCAGGAGTATAGCTGTCGTTAGAAGAGGAGCAGGTATTTATCTACTAGTTACAACTAACTGTAGAACCAACTGTAGAAAAAGAGAAAAGGAGTACAGTGTTGGTGGTTACCTTACAGACAATTTACAGAAACACATAGTTCAGAACATTTGAAACAGAACAGAGTATGTATCTAGCAAGAATAATATACAAAAGCAAATACAAAGAGACTGTATTGTGTTACAGAGGATTGTAACATGCCATAAAAGAAGAATCTCTAATGAAAACAAACTCTTGTGAAATATGTAACAAAGACATAATCTCTGCTGAATAAAAGCAATTTTGTGAGTGAACATGAGCCCTCTATTAAAAAGTTAATGTATTTGCTTGTTTGCAAGCTCTGTTTTGAGCTATTCTATTGTCCATACCTGGATATGGTATGGGATTTTATTCATTTCAAGGATGAAATCATACCATCTTGGTTTTAGCTGTTGACCATAACCTTAAGCTGCTATGGTATCTGGCTTGAATATAGGTAGCCCTTCTGTGACATTTCACAACATACATACACCCTCAGTTTCATCTCATTAAATACCACTCTGCTGGGGTGCAGCATAGTCATCATTTCAACACTGGCATTCAGAGCTTCTGAGAACTGCTGAAAACTACAACACCTTAGAGTATCTTGCTAACGACAGTAGAACAAGTACTTAGGTGATGGGGTGATCAGAAAAGCAGAAATGAGAACTCTTTTCTTATTCATTTCAAAACAGACTTAAAAGACTGTGTAGTTAATGATCTAATCCCAGAACAATTTTTGATTATGCTTTATTAAAAACAAATAAATAAATAAATAAAATCCCACACCATTAGACCTAATAAAGATAACACCTACAATACTTGTTTAGTACTGCTTGCACAACTTATTGTAGTGTACAACTTACTGCTGACAACTTATTGTAGTGTATGTCCAGAAGTCCTCTATTATACATCTTTGTTCAATTTTATCATATATATATTTATCAGGTAACTTTTTTTGTATGTGTCAGCACGTGTACTTATTGCAACCCTTTAAAAACAAAGATTGGAGCTTTTTTTTTTTTTTTTTTTTTTTTTTTTTTTTTTCAGTAGCAAAGATTAAAATGAAACAAAAATTAGTTGTTTTCCATCAGAAAGAGTTACTCTCAATTTAATCATAAATCTGTAGGAATATTACTGAAAAAATAGGACAGTTGACAGGACTACTGCCAACTATAAATTGAGTCCCCATAGGGTTTCTGCTCCTCTACAAAGCAAAAAGGAAGGAGGAAGAAAGGAGTAAGAAAAAAAAATCTGAATCAGATCTCCTATAGAAAACTATGTTAAAGGCAATTTTGAAGAGAAATATTAACTGCAGAAAGTTTAAAAAATTTGCTAGGCACTCTCCAAAGGCACAGGTAAAGAAAAATCTGATTTCATAAAAAAGAGATTAATAAAAAAGATAACAAAAATAACAAAAGAGATTAATATTTTGCATCTGTGAGTGATATAAAACTGTCACAACTTGTAAAACAACAGAAAATGTGGTAGTATGTGTAAATGTGCAGATATATCAAATTGTATAATTTGATCTCTATCCATATGATATAGGTGTTTGAATAAGACTTTATTAAAGTTACAATGGTTTGGAAAGATACCCAATATAAAGAGAATTTCAGTAATGTACTTGAAAGAGATAAGGACATTGGGTCAGTAAATACAGCTATTAGGAGTAAATTGGTCTAACCATCCAAACCCTGGAACAGAAATTGTATATGATAGACTGTTGGATGCCCTGGCAGATAGTGGGAGACACTAGGAAACTTCACTGAGAACCTCTAAAATAAAAAGTCAGCAATGGGCTATTAGTTTAACAATGTTAGGTACCCTTAGACAAATATTTGTCATCAAAGAATTAATGAGCTAGAAGAATAACAATAGAACAGGACCATATAAACATCTTTGTTTTCTGAGTATTTGCAAGTAATCTGGTGGAAAAGAAGTAAAAAGATGAAATGGTTGATGATGACATCCATGACTACACTCTGTGAGGTTCAGCAGCTTATTTTGAACTAAATCTAGTTTCATCATGTTCACACCCTACTTGTGTTTCAGAGGTAATGAGGAATCAGTTATTGGTTCAAACCAATATTTCTGCATATTGAGATTAAGATTATTTAGTAAGCATCAGAGTTGTAGCTTCCATTTTAATTTTCTCAAAAATAAATGTATTTTAAAAGACCCAAATCACCTTGTGAGCAGCGTATAAAGAGGGAAGACAATAATGGAAACCACATTAATACTTAAAACATGAATACAAGGTCATGTTGTGTAAGCGCTCCAATTCTATTTGTCAGTTAAAAGGAACACTTGTCCAAGAATGTATATAAGAAAAAAAAAAATACTCGTACGTAATTATTTAAAAATTATATTGCCTTTCAACAGAACTAATTTAATACTTTGTTACAAATACAAAATACGTCACTTTAAGAAACTGGTCAAAAGTTCTTTGAAGCAGTTAGCTGTCTACCTGGAGATAAACGTATATAGTGTGACTAGTAATTGTAAGAAAGAGTCACTACTCTCCGGTCTAAAACTAAAGGCAAAATGTTCTAGTTCTTCTAAAGATAAAGGTAAGAGGCTTAGCATGTAAAGGAATGCATTAGAGAATAAGAACAGAAATATTAACCTGAAAAACAAGTTAATGACAATAGTACGTTGGTTGGTAGGGCTGTCTGGAAGCTTGCAAGTTCCTCATTTAAATTTCATATTTCACATTACCATAAAATAATAGATAGCTCAAAGAAAAATAGAAGCAGTAATTCATTTAAGAGATTACTCTTGTTTTGTAAATGAGAGAGTACCACTTGAGCAGCTTTGAGAATTTGTAACCAAACTCTAAGTGCAAAGTGTATTACAAGGATGATTGCGTATGTATGAAAGAAGAAAAAGCCAGGCCTGTTCTCACAAACCACTGCCAAAATGTTCAGACCTCCTAAGGTTTCCCAGAACCTCTCTTCTTCAGAGAACAATATAAGTATAAATCTTCACTGACTACCCTTAATTGTTTACATGTGATTTCATTCCTGTATTTTTACTATTTTTCACTAAAACCCCAGTCCTTTTCACCATGCCTTCATCACATGTGTTTTAAATCTTATCCAGTTCTAATCCTACCTCCTTTCTTTCTGCAATTTGCCATATTTCTCTTTACAACATTGTTCTGATTTCATCTGAAATAAAGTCAATATTCTTCCTAGTAGCTGGTATGGTGTTGTGTTTTGGATTTAGGATGAGAGTAATGCTGATAATAAAATGGTATCAACAGTTCTAGTTTTAGTTGTTGCTAAGCAGTGCTTACACTAAATCAAGGACTTTACAGCCCTCATACTGCCCTGTCAGCAAGAGGGCTGGGGGTGCATGAGAAGCTGGGAGGAGACAGAATCAGGACAGCTCACTCAATTAGGCCAAAAGGAGATTCCTTGCCATATGATGTCATGATGAACAATAAAAAAGGGAGAGTTGGCCAGGGGAGGGCTGCTGCTGCTCAGGCCTGGCTGGGCATTGGTCGACAGGTGAAAAAAAATTGCATTATACATGATTTTATTTGTGTATATGTTTATCATTTTATAGTTATTATCATTTTCCTTTTATTTATCTCCTATTAAAATGGCTTTATCTCAACCCATGAGTTTTACTATATTTTCCTATTCTCTCACACATCTCACTGTGGGGCTGTGGTGGTTTTACTCAGCAGAGCAGCTGAGCTTTTTTTCAGCATCGAGGCCACTCGAAGCAGCTGAGGGAGCCGCCAGGACTGGGCAGCGTTCGCAAGGGAGGCTGACGAGGTGTAGGCGGAGCCAGCAGCGCCCCCTCCCCTGATGTTCAAAAGCAGTTAGGGAGCATGAGCAAACAGGAATGTGGCAAACTGGATAGGCAAATGGGGTGTGGTGCGGCAGTTCACATGGCAGTTCACACAGGCAGGGCGAACAGGGAGGGCCCCTTGCTGCTCCATTGCACCGGTCTTTCACAACGGTGCTTGTAACCTGCTTGTGAAGAGCCTGGACATGGCATCCATCAGGCAGAAAACCATGGCCTCCACAACTCATGCGGCCTCTTCAGCCACAGTCAACAATGTGGCTACTCAGATGGAGGGCTCAGGGAAATACGCAGCTGTCCAGGTCTTGGGCTGCAGGGTGTGCCTGATTCTTCTGTTGGTATCCTAGAGCAGTAATGGTGGGTATGCCAACCTGGGTGTGCCCAGGTTGAAGAGCTGTCCGGAGAGCTGTTCAGGAGGAGGTGAGCAAGTTCCGGAGCATAAGGGAATCGGAGAGGGAAATTGACTGGTGGAGGTGTACTCTACTCTCACCCTCTCTAAGACAGACTCATGAGACTGCCACAGCACAAGTGTCTCCTGCTACGCAGAAGACAAAAGTTCCCTCATCCTGCCAGGCAGTAGGAGAAGACCTAGGCCAAGGGGGGGAATGGAGGCAGGTTCTTGCTCTGGATATTAGGCAAGCCCTGTCCCTGCCCACCTCACCTTCCCATCTACCCTTATATAATGCATAGAACACAACAGTCAATACAACAATGTAGCCGTAAGCCCACCCCAGTTGGAGAGGGTGCCTAAGGCAAGGCAACCTACCCCCTACATGGATACATCTTCCGTCAAGAAAGGAAGAAGGGTTACTGTCATGGTGGACTCCCTTCTGAAAGGGACAGAGGGCCCAATATGCTGACTGGATCCAACCCACAGGGAACTTTGTTGCCTCCCTGAGGCTTGGGTGAGAGACATTGCTAAGAAAGTCAAACGCCTGGTATGGCCCACTGACTACTACCCACTACTGTTTTTTCAGGCTGGTAATGGCAAGGTAGCAAGGAGAAATCCGAGAGCGGTAAAAAGGGACTTCAGGGCTTTAGGGAGACTAGTTAAAGGTTCAGGGGCACAGGTTGTGTTTGCCTCTGTCCTTCCAATGGCAGGGATTGATGTTGACAAGCAGACTCATCACATTAATTCGTGGCTTTAAGACCGGTGCAACTGGCAGAACTTTGGGTTTTTTGATCATGGGAAGGTCTATGCAACACCGGGCCTGCTGACACCAGATGGGATGAGCCTCTCTCACAGGAAGAAAAGGATTTTTGCTCAGGAGTTGGTAGAGCTGATAGATAGGGCTTTAAACTAAAGTAGAAGGGGGAAAGGGATAAAACCAGGCACATGAGTAATGAGCTAAGGGATGGTGCCTTAGAATCAGAGGGACTGTGTACTAGTGAGGATCTTTGGTCCGCTCCACAAGGTGCTGTGTGTAGGGAGGTGCATTTGAAGTGCTTCTACACACACACACGCAGTATGAGGAATAAAATGGATGAGCTAGAAGTCTTGGCCCACTCCCACAGCTACGACATCATCGGCATAACGAAACCTGGTGGGATGAGTCCTGTGGCTGGTGTGTTGCAATAGATGGTTACAGGCTCTTCAGGAGGGACAGGCAGGGTAGGCAAGGTGGCAGGGTGGCAATGTGTGTGAAGCATGGGCTGGACTGTGTAGAACATCAAGTTGGCAATGGCAAAGTTGAGAGCCTCTGGGTAAGGAGTAAGGGACAAACAAATAAAGGAGATGTCATTGTGTGAGTCTGTTAGAGACCAACTGGCCAGGACAACAACACTGATGAATTATTCTTTGGGGAACTAAAAGACGCCTCGAGATCAACTCCCCTTGTCCTTATGGGGGATTTCAACTTGCCAGAAGTCAACTGGGATCACCACAAGGAAGTCCAGGAGGTTAATGAAGCATCTAGATGATAATTTCTTGGTGCAGGTGCTAAGGGAGCCAAGTAGGAAAGGTACCCTCCTAGATCTGTTGCTGGAGAACAATCTTGTGGGAGACATGGCAATTGGCGGCCGTCTCGGTCATAGTGACCATGAAGCGGTTGAGCTTAGAATTTATGGTGACAGAAGGAAAACTGCCACCAAAACTTCTGCCCTGGATGTGGGGAAAGCAGACTTCAGGCTGCTCAGGGAACTAGTCAGCAAGGTCCCTGGGAAGCTGCTTTTGAAGGCATTGGCACCCATCAGTGCTGGTCAGTCTTTAAGCACTGCCTCTGAAAAGCACATGATCAGGCAATTCCAAAATATCGGAAGTCAGGCAGGCGCGGCAGAAGGCTGGCCTGGCTGACTAGGGATCTTCTACCGGAGATTAGGTGAAAAAAGAAAAATGTACAGCTGCTAGAAGGAGGGTCAGGCAATGAGGAAGGAATACAGGGATGTTGTTCATGTTTGTAATGAGAAAATTCATGTGGCCAAAGCCCAACTAGAGTTGAAGCTGGCCGTGTCTGTGGGAACAATAAAAAGTTTTTTTTTTTTTTTAGATATGTGAACAGAAAAAGGAGAACCAAAGAAAACAGGTACGCTACTTGATGGGGAAGGTCACCTCACAGACAAGGATATAGGCAAAGCAGAGTTGTTTAATGCCTTCTTTGCCTCCATCTTCAACACTGATAATGGGCTTCAGGACCCAGGGTGCCCTGAGCAGGAGGACCATGACGGTGGGAATGATAAACTCCCAACCAACCCTGAATGTGTGTGGGATTTGCTGCTCCACCTGAATCCATACAAGTCCATGGGTCCAGATGGGATTCATTACAGGGTGCTTAAAGAGCTGGCTGATGTCATCACAGGACCTCTTTCAATTATTTTGCAACAATCTTGGGAATCTGGAGAGGTCCCAGTAGACTGGAAGCTGACAAACATTGTGCCAGTTTTCAAGAAGGACAATAAAGAAGACGCTGGCAATTACAGGCCTGTCAGTCTCACGTCAGTGCCTGGTAAAATTAAGGAGAAGATAATCCTTGAAGTTATTGAAGCACACGTAACACGTAGGGGACAATGCAGTCATTGGTCCCCGCCAACATGAGTTCATAAGAGGTAGGTCCTGCCTAACAAATTTGATTTCCTTTTATGATAAGATCACCTGTCTAGTTGATGAAGGGAAACCAACTGATGTGATCTTTTTGAACTTCAGCAAAGCTTTTGACACAACTTCCCATAGGATCCTACTAGATGAAAGGTCCAGCATACAGCTAAACAAAAACATCATATGATGGGTGAGCAATTGGCTGACGGGCAGGGCTCAAAGGGTTGTTGTAAATGGGGCTGCATCAGGTTGGCAGATGGTCACTAGCGGACTCCCTTGAGGCTCCATTTTAGGGCCAGTCCTCTTCAATGTTTTTATAATCAACTTGGATGTAGGACTAGAAGGTGTTTGGAGATAATTTGCCAATGACACCTCACTTGGAGCAGTTGTAGACTCTGCTGAGGTTGGAAAGGCCTTGCAGAGAGATCCGGACAGACTGGACAGCTGGGCGATCACCAGCCACATGAAGTTTAACAAGAGCAAGTGCCAGGTCCTGCACATGGGAAGGGGCAATCCTGGCTATACGTACAGACTGAGCAACAAGATGCTGGAGAGCAGCCCTGCAGAGAGGGATCTGGGGGTTGTGGTTGATAGCAAGTTGAGTATGATCCAGCAGTGCGTCCTGGCCAATAAGCTGGGAGAGTGAGGAGTAAGAAACAGCTCTCCAGACACCAGGGTTAGAGCAGAAGGAGGGCAGGAGGTGTCCCAGGTGCTTGAGCTGAAGTTCCCCTTGCAGCCTGTGGAGAGGAGTCTCTGGTGGAGCAGGCTTTCCCCCTGGAGCCCATAGATGCTACAGCAGAGCAGATTTTCACACTGCAGCCCCTGGAGGAGCCCACAGTGGAGCAAGTGGATTTGACCTGAAGAGGAGATCTGACCTGAAGAGGAGATCTGATCGTGAAGAGGATCTGACCTGTGGAGAGCCCCTGCAGAGCCAGACCAATAGCCCATGCAGAGAAGCCCACAAAGGATCAGGTGATCTGGAGGGAACTGCCACCTGTAAGGGACCCATGTTGGAGCAGTTCGCTCCTGACTGTTGAACTCCATGGTATGGATGCATATTGGAGCAAGTCTTGAAGAGCTGCTGCCCGTGGGAAGCCCATGCAGGATCAGTTTGAGAAAGATGGCATCCTGTGGGAAAGACCCCACGTAGAGCTGGGGCAGGCAGTGACGATGAAGGAGTGGCAGAGACAAAGTGTTAAGGATTGACTGCAGACCTCATTCCCCATATCCCTGTGCTGCTCAGGGTGGGGGTGACGTTAATCTGTCCATTGAAATAGATAATAAGTGGCTACAGAAATAATATTCTGTAGCAGTTGGGTTTTCACTTGCCATTTAAATGCAACTTCTTCAAATTAAAGATTATTTTTCTGCACTTCTTATGTTGAGAAGTAAAACATTTATTTAATGATCTGTTAGTTTTCAATGTCATCTACTCTCCTAAGATTATATTCTGCTACATATAAATAAATAAAAGAAGAAAACAGCATGAAATATATATTTCAAAATACAGTTTCAAATGAGTGCAGGTAGAAGACTAATATTATCGGTATTATCTGTACATTTTCAGAATAACAGCCTTAACTGTTAAATAATACCCTTCACTTGAAAACACATCATGTTTTCAGGAATAATTTATCAGTGTCAGGTGACGTTATTTGGTCAATGTCTTATTACTGAATACATTGCTGACTTAAGGTAGTACTTCTAAGAACTGCTTTGATGGCATTGTAAAGCCAATTGAATCAGAAAACCTTTGAGAGCTATATTGGCTATAAAATTAGCAATTTACCTTTATTTATTTATTTATTTATTTTACTGGTTGGCCCAGTTCCGTTTATAAACAGTGTACTTCTTTATTAATTCAGGATTCAATGCATATCAGTACTTCAGAGGTTTGTTTCATTTTTCATTCCCATGTGAAAGACAGCTGAAAGAATTAGAGAAGCATGACTCTTAGATTTTAATCTGAGATATTTTTTATATATAGAAGATTTGCTTTCATATTCATATTTAATAATGTTGTTTTCACGACCCCTTTGTTTCTCATTCATTTTCATTCAATATTCCATCATACCATATATGGTTTTGTTAAAGTGGCCCAAAGTAAGCTTACAAATAACGGATTAAACACCTGCATCACTCTTAACAATTTAAAATTTCAATATTAAAATAAAACTTTCCCAGGGATCAATGGTCATTTATAAGTTCTCATTACAGTATTACAATATTATGCTACTTCTTGTAAAGAAGTTATATATTCCATGTGTGTAAACAATAACTTTCCTGACCATGAAAAATCTAGTTAAATATTGTTCCAAGAAGCATTGCTTTTATACAGTGATTGTCTGCTTTTCAAATTAATAAGCATATTTATCTCCTATTTATCTCTGATTTAAGCATATATGCATGCAAAATTTGGGATGGTTTGCCTTTGGGAGATGGGGGGGGATGAAGAATCTGGAAATTATTTAAAAACTAGATATAAATAAAAATATTTTGAAGATAAAATAAATACTGCAATTTTATTAAGTTGTATGCAAAGTTCTAAAACATGATATTTCAGGTCAATAGTATTTCCAGAATATAGCTTCATAGAATCAGGAGGTTTGAAAAGACCTACAAGATCATGAGGTCCAACCAAGACCAAACTGAACACAGCACTTGAGCTGCAGCCTCAGCAGGGCAGAATACAAGGGAATGATCATCTTCCTAGTCCTGCTGGCTACACTATTCCTGATATAAGCCAGGATGACATTGACCTTCTTAGCCACCTGGGTACACTGCTGGCTCATGTATGGGTGAGCATTGTCCAACAATCCTATATTCTTTCCCTCTGCAGAGCTTTTGGGACGCTCTGCCCCAAGCCTGTAGCGTTGCATGGGGTTGTTGTGGCCAAAGTGTAAAACCAGCATTTAACCATGTTGAACCTCATCCCATTGGCCTCTGCCCATCGAGTCATCCTGTCCAGGTCCCTGTGCAGGGTCTTTTTACCCTATGGTAGATTGACAGTACCCCAACTTGGTGTCATCTGCAATCTTACACAGGGTGCACTTAATTCCCTCATCCAAATAATCAGTGAAGATATTAAAGAGGATGGGCCCCAACACCAACCTCTTGGGAACACGACTGGTGACTGATTGCCAGTGGGATTTCATTCCTTTCAACACCACTTTCTGGACCTGGCCATTCAGCAGGGAGACTATGTCAAAGGCCTTGTAGAAGTCTAGGCAGACTATGTCAACAGGCTTTCGCTCATCCACTAGGAGCATCACCCAGGCAGAAGAAGATGAGGTTGGTCAGGCAGGACTTGCCTTTCATGAACCCATGATGACTGGGCCTGATCCCCCAGTGGTCCCACATTCATTGTGGGATTGCCTTCAAGATGTTCAGGAAAGTTCCATCGCCTTTCCTGGCACCGAGGTCAGGCTGACAGGCTTGTAGGTCTCTGGTTCCACCTTACAACTCTTCTTATGTATGAACATGACATGAGGAAGTTTCCAGTCATCCAGGATCTTTCCAGATAACCAAGATTGCTGATAGATGCTGGAAAGCAGCTCAGCAATCACATCTGCCCATTCCCTCAGCACCCTCAGGTGGATTCCAACTGGCCCCATGGGCTTGTGACAGTCCAGGTGGAGCATCAGGTCTCTAACTGTTTCCACCCGAGCACTGGAAGGGTTATTCTGCTCCCTGTCCTGGACTTCCAGTTCAGGAGGCTGAGTACTCCGAGGATAGTGGCCTGACTATTAAAGACAGATGAAAGAAGTCGTTACGAACCTTAGCCTTTTCCTTATCCTCAGCAGTTTTCCCCTTTGTGTCCAGAAAGAGAATAGAGATTATCTTTGACCCTCCTCCTGCCATTGATACAACTATAAAAAAACTTGTTTTTTGTTATACTTGACCATAGTGGCCAGGCTGAGCTCCTGCTGGGCTTTAGCTTTTCTGATTTTTTCTCTGCATACGCTGGCAACTTCCCAGTACTCTCCCTGAGTTGCCTGTCCCTTCTTCCGCCAGACATAAACTCATAGAATCATAGAATCATAGAATATCCTGAGTTGGAAGGGATCCGTAAGGATCATCAAGTCCAACTCTTGACACTGCACAGGTCTACCCAAAAGTTCAGACCATGTGACTAAGTGCACAGTCCAATCTCTTCTTAAATTCAGACAGGCTCGGTGCAGTGACCACTTCCCTGGGGAGCCTGTTCCAGTGTGCAACCACCCTCTCTGTGAAGAACCCCCTCCTGATGTCAAGCCTAAATTTCCCCTGCCTCAGCTTAACCCTGTTCCCGCGGGTCCTGTCACTGGTGTTAATGGAGAAAAGGTCTCCTGCCTCTCGACACCCCCTTACGAGGAAGTTGTAGACTGTGATGAGGTCTCCCCTCAGCCTCCTCTTCTCCAGGCTGAACAGGCCCAGTGACCTCAGCCGTTCTTTGTACGTCTTCCCCTCCAGGTCTTTCACCATCTTCGTAGCCCTCCTCTGGACACTCTCCAACAGTTTCATGTCCTTTTTATACTGTGGTGCCCAGAACTGCACACAGTACTCGAGGTGAGGCCGCACCAGTGCAGAGTAGAGCGGGACAATCACCTCCCTTGACCTACTAGCGATAGAACTCTCTATTTTTCTCCCAAACATACAGCAGAAGTTTACAGTTTAGCCACACCGGTCTTCTTCCCTGCTAACCCATGTTACGCACATGTGGACAGCCTGCTCCTGTGCCTTTAAGACTTCTTTCTTGAGGAGCGTCCAGCTTTCCTGGACCCTTTTGCCCTTCAAGACTGACTCCCCAGGGACCCTCCCTACCAGCATCTTGAACAGTTCAAAGTCTGCCCTCTGGAAGTCCAAGTCAGCAGCTTTACTGCCCCCCTTTCTGACTTCACCAAGAATAGAGAACTCTACCCATGGTCACTCTGCCCAAGACAACTCCCTACCACCACATCTCCCTCCTGTTCTTCACTGTTAATGAACAGCAGGTTGGCAGGGTACCCTCCCGGTAGGTTCACTAATCAACTTAGCAAGCTGTCTTCCATGCACTCCAGGAACCTTCTAAACTGCTTCCTCAGGGCTGTATTGTAATCCTGTCATACATTTGGGAAGTTGAAGTCCCCCAAGTGACCAAGTGTTGGAGATTGAACAACTTCTGCCAGCTGCTTTTAGAATGCCTCATCCGTCTCTTCATCCTGGTTTGGTGCTCTATAGCAGACCCCCGCCAAGATGTCCACCTTGTTGGATATCCCTCTGATCCTTATCCCTAGGGACTCTGCCTTATCATTACCAGCCCCAATCTCTACAACATTGAAGCACTCTCTAATACAGAGCCACGCCACTGTCCCTCCTCAGTTGCCTGTTCTTTGTAAAGAGCTTATAGCCATCCATTGCAGCACTCCAGTCATGGGCGTGGTCCCACCATGTTTCAGTGATGATGACTAGGTTACAGTTTGCCTGCCGCACAATGACTTCCGGCTTCTTCTGTGTTTTTTTTTTTTTTGTTTTTTTTTTTTTTTCCCACGCTGCCTCCACTAGTGTAGATGCAATTCAACTGAACTATCGCCCTTACCCCCAACCCTGGCATTGCTCCCCCAGGCTCATCTCTATCAAGCCTCATTTCATCCCTATTCCACTTCATACCTAGTTTAAAACCCTCTCAATGAGCCTTGCCAGCACCTGGGCTAGGATCCTTTTTCCCTGTTGGAGACAGTTGGGACCCATCTGCATCCATCAGGCCAGGATCCGAGTAAATCATCCCAAGATCAAAAAAAATAAATAATAATAACAACTAATAATAATAACAGTAAAACCCTGCAATGGCACCAGCCTCTCAACCATGTATTCATTAGCTGGATTTCCAGGTCTTCTTGGTGTCCTTCTCTGCCGCTGAAGGGATAGAGGAAAACACCACCTGTTCTCCCAGTCCATCCACTAACCACCCCAATCCCCTGAAGTCCCTTTTGATGGGCTTCAGGCTTCAGACACCAGTCCTTCTCTCTTTGCGTTGGCTCACTAACCAGTTGAGTCAGGAAGCTGTCTTCCACATGTGGAGTAATAGCCTAAGGTACCTAGGACAAAATGCCGTACTCTAGTGAACTTTTGTTCATTACAATATAATTATAATACCAAAATACACCTGCATCCCAAAAGCTACCCGCCTTCAAGGTGTGACCACCCCTCACTCAGAACACCTTCTGAATTTCTCAGAGCCTATACCTTTAAACAAAACTGAGAAAACTTTTCACCAATCATAATTAAGATATGCTTGACTAGAGTCACTCAAGCTCCACCTTAAAGATAGAAAATAATATAAATTGGCTTAAGACAAAGGGGATGATAGGAAAGATACCTCAGGGGAGACACCATCACAAGGACCTCCTGACTGCTGGAACCAGTAGATGGTCTGAGCCTTCCTACCTCCTCCCCCTCCCCCCCATTGGGGCGCCTTTGGGCGAGATTTAAACACTTGTGTTCAAATATACTGTGTGTCTCCGTGGAAACTTAGAAATCCCTATACAGCCTTTGTGCCTTTTAACATGTTAATTTCCAGGCTGTGCACCTGTGCATTTCATGCACGCTAGTTTGCTTTTGCAGACAGTAAATCATCACTGGCGATCCAAAGAACCTAGGTACCTGTTGCTGTAACTGCACTTAATTGCATTGTTCCTAGCCGTGATAGTTCTCATTGAATGCAACTAGAGTAAGGGTGTGTTATGTTTTTGGTGAATCCGTGACCATTATAGTTCAGTACCCTGAATCCGACCAGACCCATGACGGTTTATCAGCTACATCCATTAATATGATACCACGTACTCCAGGAACATTCTGTTCCACTTCCTCAGGACTGTTTTTTATTTCTAGTATATGTCTGGGAAATTAAAGTCATGCCTGAGGACGAGTGCTGGTGATTGAGTGACTTCTGCCAGCTGCTTATATAATGCCTCATCCATCTCTTCATCCTGGTTTGGTGGTCTATAGCAGACCGCCACCAGGATGTCTGCCTTGTTAGCCATCCCCCTGATCCTTATCCACAAGGACTCTAACTTTTAATTCCCAACCCTGATCTCAACAGCATTGAAACACTCTTTAATAGAGAGCCATTTCACCGCCCCTCCTTTGTCTCCTGTCCCTTCTAAAGAGCTTATCGCCTTCCACTGTAGCACTCGAGTCATTGGCGTGGACCCACCACATTTCAGTGATGGTGACTAGGTCATAGTTTGCCTGCTGCACAATGGCTTCCAGCTCCTCCTGTTTGTTGCACATGCTTCATGCATTAGAGTAGATACACTTCAGTTGCACCATCGCCCTCACTCTCAACCCTGGGACTGCTCCCCCAGGCTTCTCTCTATCAAGCCTCATTTCCTTCCCATCCCCCTTCACACCTAGTTTAAATCCCTCTCAATGAGCCTTGCCACCTCCCAGTCTAAAGACCATTTCCCACTTTGGGACAGGTGGGATACATCAGCAGTCATCAGGCCAGGTGCTGAGGAAACCACTCCATGATCAAATTAATTAAATAAATAAATAAAATAAAATCCTCCAATGACATCAGACTCTCAGACATGCATTAATCACATGGGCCTTCCAGGTTCTCTCAATGTCCTTCTCTCCTTCTCTGCCACGGAAGGGATAGAGGAAAACACCACCTGTTCTTCCAATCCATCCACTATCCACCCCAATCCCCTGAAGTCCCTTTTGGTGTACTTCAGGCTTCTCTCAGTGATTTCATCACTGCCAGCATAAAATGTCTGTAATGGATAATAATCAGAGGGTTGAACCAGGCCAGGAAGTTTCCTTGCAATGTCCCTGACCCAGGCCCCAGGTAGGCAGCATACTTACCTACGGGTAGTGTCCAGCCAACATATGGGGCCCCCTATTCCCCTCATAAGGGAATCACCTACATCCATTACCCTTCTTTCCTTCTTGCTGGAGGAAATCTTGAAGCGTGGAGTAAAATTCCTTGCCCTAGACAACCTCCTGGATGGATCTTCCTCAACGTCCTCACCTACCTGTCCTCCAGAGGAAGGTCCTCCAGTGCCTCAAACCTATCGTGTAAGGACACCTGGGAAGGTGAGGTGCGTATACAAGGGGCTTGCCTGAGCCACTGAGTAATGGCCTGTTTCCACTCCTCTCCCTCTCTCATGTCCCCTCCCTCTGCCCAACAAGGACAGGGCTGAGGGTCCACCACTATCTGGGGTGTGTCACCTCAGTGCCTTTCTCTCAGGCATGGCAGGGACTGACTCCATCAGTCTAACTTCTTCTCGCACTCCCTGATAGTCCTTAATTTCTCCACTTCCTCCTTCATCTCTGCCACCAGGGTGATCAGATCCTCCACCAGCTTGCACCTCATGCAGGTGTTATCTCTGCCAGCCACCATTTGCAGCATCAGGCTTAGGTACTCTCTGCAGCTGGAGACCTGAACAGCTGTGTTCTTGGGTCACCAGTCGGTCTGGGTTGCCACAGACTTTTGGGGAGGAGCTTTTTGCTGTGATTACTGTCTGCAAGTCAGTTTCCTGAGCTGGGAGGGATACGGTGCCCTGCCTGCATGACATGCAGCAACATGCCTAACTGATGTGCTAATCCCTGCTGCCCACTCTTTGCTGTGTTCCTCGTCTTTTCCACTCCAAGAAGAAGTCTGCTAAGTAGACAGGGGCATAGCTCAAACCTGTTACTGTGGTGAGCTGTGTCTGGGAAATGAGCAATGCCACTACTAGGCTACCACCAGCCCCTAAATATACTGCTACATAGGTTCTCAGAAGTCAGTTAAGTCAAGGACAGTTAAAATCCTTGTTGGCAAACTCATAAAATTAAAAAACAATGTCAAAAAAAATGGCAGGGTTGGTCTCCTGTTGCGTAAGGTTTTTGTTTTTTTTTTTTTTTTTTTTTATGGATCAAGGAAAAGGGTTCATCTGAAGAACAGCTATTCACTTTTTCTAATTCTATCAGTGGAAAGTGTATTTTTACTCTAGAGTCTACCTCTGTTATTCTACTCCTTTTTCTCACAATAAATAAATACATAAATAAATAAATAAATAAAATGTCCAGTTCTTACCAATTTATAGTAAGTACTACATAAAATAAATGTAAACATAATTCTTGCTTTATCTCTCAATATGAAAAAATCATCAGGAATCTGAAAATTTTTATAGAGAGCAATGTTTATTTTGCATGTACCTATAATACAAACATGTATTAGTAAAGCAGAAGAAAATCTATCATATTACAGTAAATAACCTTGTGACAACACTCAAAAAGGTGGACTAGTAGATATTTCTTGCTGAGTGAAAAATTTGAGTTAGTCATATACTAGTAGATACAATGTAGTTTTTTATTATTTAGAAAAAAAAAATAAATCTGAAACAAAAATAAAAGAAAATAAGGACAGTCACATTGAATAATACACCAAGTCCCTCATTGAATCCTTTAGCTAATTTTCTCATTTCAGCCACAAGCCACACCTGTCAGAGGCAATCAATGCAGTGCTGCCTGCTTGCTGAAGCAGTGCCTATTCCTAACATTCCTATAAACCAACCAGAAGGAGATGGTCTATTAATTTTCTTGAATTGGTGTCTTATGACAGAGGCATATATATTTCCTAAATAATTACTATCAGGTTAAGAGGAAGGCTTATTGCATTTATTAGACAAATATGGTGATGCATTTCTCTTCTGTAAGGCACATTAATTGAACAGCATATTAATAAATACATTAAGTCTCTATTTTAAACCCAGATTCCTTCTAACTTAGCTGATACTCTGCTGAGCCATTTGCCAATGTTACTAGATATGTTATTAGGTATAAGCTAAGAAAATTTCTACATTTGTTTTTATATCTGGCTAATAAAATCTCACCGTATAACCATTAGAGCTACTATAAGAATACCATTTAAAACTAATGCATACTGCTCATTGACATAGTCTTGTAGACTACCCACAATAGTAAAGTTTATGTAATCAATAAGACTTTTGAGAAACTGAATACCTGAATGTGTTATCCATGTTATCATGTATTTACTCCCATTCTCAGAGCAAATGTGAGAATTTTATCTCTGTATGAAATACATGTATATTAAAAAACTTCTCACTACAAGAAGGACATTGAGGCTCTGTAGCGTGTACAGAGAAGGGCTGTGAAGTTGGTGAAGGGCCTGGAACACAGGTCCTGAGAGTGGCTGAAGGAACTGTTTATTTTTTTAGTTTGGAGAAGGGGAGGCTCAGGGGAGACCTTGTTGTTCTTTACTCCTGAAACTCCTGTTGTTCTCAACTATGTGAAAGAAAGGTGTGGGGAGCTGGGGGATCAGCCTCTCCTTGCAGATAACTAGCAATAGAACAGGAGGGAAAGACCTCAGGTTGCACTGGGGGGGGGTGTCATTTTGGAAATTAGGATGAATTTATTCTCAGAAAGAATATTTAGACATTGGAGTGGATTGCCCATGGCAACCCATTTGTTAGTAGCATCACTGTCCCTGGGGGTGTTTCAGGAAGAGTTGGATGTGGTACTTAGGGACATGGGTAATATGGGTGGTAGCGGGACAGTTGGACCAGATGATCTTGGAGGTATTTTCCAACCATAATGATTCTAAGATTTTGTATTACAAAAATTGCATTATTTATATAGTGATTTCATGAGAAAAGAAGGAAAGCTAACAATAAAATTAACAGAATGAACTGCAATAAAGGTTTCTATAAGGTTTTTCCTTTCTTATGTTTTCAGATGGAGAAAGTAAGGAATTTATAACAAAAATAACTAAGAAAAAGCAATCTAGAAAAAGTTTTGTATTCCTCCTTATGAGCATATGCTTTATGTTTGGTGCAGATAATAAATCTGTTTTAAATCTGTTTCCAGTTAACTCTTCATTTTCATCTTTTATTGTTTCTTTAATATGCTATATTTAACTTTTTAAAAAAGTTAATCTAAATTTAAAGAAAAAAGTTAATATTAACTTTTTATAAAGTATTACATAGTTTTAATAGTGAAACTATGGACACAATAAACCTTTAAAATGTTTACAATGTGTTTTTTTTGTTGCTTTTATAGAAAAAGATAATAAATGAGTGGTTTTAGAAATCAAAGCTGAAATGAAAGAATCTATCTCATACAAATGCATAAAATAAGGAAAAAGGTACTTAAGCAAAAACTATGAAGTCAGAGAGACTTTACTTAGTTTGAACATTGATATAATGTATGCATGGAAACTCAATAGATGTATTTGCAGCTTTTGTTAAGAGAAGGGTTGAAAATAAAGTTTGCAAGAGAAGTTTTTGTTTGTTTGTTTGTTTGTTTGATTGATTTTGGCTTGTGAGAAGAATTTATCTATAATATAGCTATTTTCGAATGAAGTTTCAATGGCTTTGCATGGAGAGTACATCAAAGGAGTGTAACTGCTGTGTAGTTCCAAAGGCCATCTTACCCTTGGCTGAAAAGCCAAACAGCAATATTCTAAAACCAAAATCAAGTACTGGGTAGTTCAGTGATACTCATACAGTGATACTTTTAGACAATAAGGCAGGTGGCTATTCCTCAGTATTGAAAAATTCAGCAGTGGATTATTTTATGAGTTGTTGACTTGATTTTTCAGCTCCATAAACAGTGAATTCTTTAATATTTGTAATGTTCAGGGAAACAAGGTTGCTACCAAGCTACGAAATCTTTCCTGCATAGGCTTCCAAAAGGCTACAGTTCTTGAAGAACTGCTCCAATATGGGTTTGTATCATGGGGTCCATCCAAGAATAGACTATTCCAGTATGGGTCCCACACAAGTGGCAGCTCCTGCCAGACCTCCTGTTCTACTGCAGGCTCCTATTTATGCACAGGACACAGTTCTGGAGTCTGCTCCCATGAGGGCTCTCCATGTGATGCAGCCTGCTTCAGGTCAGATCCACCTGTTCCACTGTTGGCATCTTCACAAGCTACAGTGTGGAAATCTGTTCTGCCATAGTACATCATGCGTTTCAGAGGGCAACCCACTCCACCATGGGCCCCTCTGCAGACTGCAGGGGAACTTCTCCTCTGGCATCTGGAGCATCCTCCCCCTCCTTCTTCACTGAATTTGGTGTCTGCAGGGTTCTTTTTCCTCATATTTTTTTCTCACTCCTATTTCCTAGATACAGTTGTGCAGAAGTTTTTTCCCCTTGTGGCATATGATATCACAGAGGCAAAACCAGTGTTGACAATGTACTTATTTTTGGCCAGATGTGGGTCCCTTTTAGAGAAAGTTGGAACTGGCTTTTATCTGACATGGGTCAGCTTCTGGACTCTTCTTACACAGGACAACTCTGCAGCCGCCCAGCTGCCAAACCTACCAATACACAACCAGTATGAGTACACATTTTTCTTCCCTTCTCCTCCTCCAATTCAAAATGAAGAACAAACAAACAAACAAAAAAAAAAACTACTATCTTGGGCTATGTCTATAAATATTATTAGAGATTCTCATTTTCATTATGTTGATCATTTTTAACCATATTTGGAAGATCTTACGCAAATTAGACTTCATGGTTTGCCTGTATCTTTGCTGGTAATTTTTAAAGCTTGTTCTTAGCTCTAAACTTTTTGTATATTTTGGGAAATGCTATGCAAGAAATTGGTTTACAGTAATATTTTAGAAAGCAAAATCATTTACTACATTAATTATATAATTTCAATTCATTTACTGTTATTTTTAATCATGCCTTGGACATGTCATTTTACAGAAATTATTCAGCAAACATTACTCAGTTACTTACAAATCCTGTGGTAGGATATTAGACAACATTTTGGGGATGGAAATCTTGCTTCATAGAATTAAAAAAAAAAATAAATAAATAAATCGTTTACCAGTCATGATCAAGATTTTTATTTGTGAGTTCTTACTTGTGTCATCATCTAATTTATATATTTATTAAACTCACTTAATTAGCAAATGATTAATATAAATTGTCTGTAAGGCCCTACATAAATTTGTTATTGTCAGTAGAACTATGTATATCAAACCATTAGAAAAATTGCTATTTTATTAAACAGAGAAAGCTTTAAGAAATGTAAAATTGATATTATAATTTACTTTATTTAGGATTATTTAAAAAAATGTTTCGTTCTCATGTTTTGTTGTAAAAAAAAAAAATGTAGGAAATTAATGAGAAATATTATATCTGAGGGCTCCAGTTAGAGATTAGATATTTGTATGTGTGTATTATGGAGTGCACAAGTTTTGGTATTGCATATTCTTGATTTTGTCAGTGTTTGATATTCCAACATTTTTACAGTAAGCAAGGCTCAGGCGAATACAAAATAATTGTATTCAGAACGAAAATATGACCTTACAATGTATACAGAGTCAGACACAATATTTGGAGGAAAAAAATGCATGTTACTAGCCTTCTCTATGGCTAATGTTGTTGTTTTCCCAAATCATTGGAGATTTTTTTATTTTTATTTTACTTTCCTTAAATTGCAATTGCAGTTTGGTTAGGGGTAGTGCTCTTCTGTAGTTTACTCTTCGAGGTAGTTTCTGTGGTGGCAGTCAAGATAAGATTTTTTTTTATTATTTATTGGAATAAATGTATTTATGCCAATTTCATTCCTTTTATCCTAAAAAAAATTTACTCTCAAGCTGACAAGAAATATTTGTTACAACAAATCAAAGCACAACACCTCAAAATTTATCATTTGGTTTTACTTTATTCTGATAGCACTAATTAATAATACACATGTATTATATATATAATATATATTATATATAATAGCACTAAGTAATAATACACATGATTAAATAGCTGTAGCCTCTTTAAAACAACAAGCTAATTATTCCTACAGAAGTCTTTTAATTACCCAGAATGGACAAAGTTTCTACTACCTATTTAGTAAACACTAAGGTAGCTCTCACGTTGAGCATAAAACTTTCTAAAATAATCATATGGCTGGTATTAGGCTTATTAAATTTCAGGTTATTTAAAATGTCTCATCTTCATTAGTGTTTCATTTAGGATCCAAAGTGCATTTTCAAGCAAACGTCACTATTGTTCCCACTTAAGACACTTTTTGTCTCAGATTGTTCTCAAAGTTCACAGACTTGTGAAAAACAATATGTTGCTATAGGAGTACTCTTAATACACTGAAACTGCTAGAAGATATTTTTACTGACTAATGTAGACATATCATGCATTAGGATATCAAAATTCCTACCTGAGACAATTTAAATTGGTTCTCTCTCCTGCCTTCCTCCCCCCTCCCCCCCCTTTTAAGCAATTCTTTTTATTTATTTATTTATGACTACATAATGATTATAATCATATTTTCACTGAAATTAACTGAAGCTTGTTATGTGATAGTCACAGCAGTAGTAAAACACACTTTAAGAGAAAAACTCACTAGTCAAGAGCATGAAAATGGAAACAAATACTTACCTATTAGTGTCATTAACTTGCGAATACTTTTGCCAACTAAATATTGTTGAGTCAAAACAGACTTACATAAAGACTTCAAATAATCTATTAAGTAACCATATGTTTTCATGTCTTTGGCTTTGGCTTCCTGCATCAAAAATCCTTGTACAAATAAAAGTCTACTTCCTTACTTCAGAAGTTTTGACAATAGTCTCCCCAGTTATTTCTTAGAGAGGAAAGGAAGGAAGAAAAAAAGAAAAAAAAAAAAAAAAAAGGAGAGGGAGAAAGAGAGGAGAGAGAGAAGGAGAGAAAGACAGAAGGAGAGAAAGAGAGAGAAAGAAAGAGAAAGAGAGAAAGAAAAGAGGGAAAAGAGGGGAAAAATATTTCTGTGACCTTTTCTGGGAGTCATAAATAATTGGATTAGTTGTCATACAGACAAAAAACATTTTCCTGCTTGAACTATTTTAAAGCAAAGGCAGCAGTAGAAGCAACAATAATTCTTATGTTCAGAACTGAATAACTGTAACCAGGTACTTATTAGTCAACACAGTAGCTGAATCAAGACTGTCAAGATGTTATTACACCTACTGACCTACATTATGTTTATCTTAATGTCATTATTTTCACTTACATGCCATGGAAAAAAATCCATAATTTTCTCAGAATGATTTATCCAGTGCAACAGAATGCATGTGTCTTATGCGAAATAGCTTTAGCAGCAAAACATAATAAAATAACAAACACCAGTCCAGTGTTGGCTGAAATAATATATTAAGTCTAGCTTACTTTTCTTGTTTTACCATTCCTAGGATACATGTAGATCTTGTGGAGTGTAGTACAAGGCATTTCTTACAAACACATATAGTTGCTTGTGGTAACCTTTCTAAGGAAAGTAAGATTATTTAATAAATGATATGACAAATTCTAATAAGTGAATTTAAGAGCCTGAGAATTTGTCTCACCTGTTCAGTTCCTCTACCCCTTCCCCTTCACTTTTCCTTTTTTATTTTTATTCCCTCTCATTTATTTTAAGTAGATATACAAATAATCTAGACATTTTTTTGGTGAGACCAGAGGATATGTGGTTGTAAACTGTCTCTAGTAGTTTCATGATTACACTAGATTGGGCATGGTGTCCATAGTACAGACTGCTTTGAGTTTTAAACATAACCATGTCGTGAGCAAGCAGCCAGAATGGTATGTCCAGTATGTTCTTAGGGAATGGTCAGCAGCTTTTGTGCTGAATCCATTACGTTACAACAGATATCATGGTTTAAGCAGGCATGGACAATATACAGGAGCTGGAAATGTGAAGAAATTATGTCATGATCAAGTCAGCTTATGGTACTTGAATGGCTAATTACTCTGCACTACTCAAATTGAACTGTCTTTGCTTTTTAATGATTTGTCTGAGCTTTTTAATGATTTTAGTTTCCTGAACTACTGTTCTTCTCTGTCTTTAGAGAGTTTCTCAGATTTCTTGGACTAGAAGCCCTCATTTTTAATACCAAACCAACATTACACATCCCTTAAATTTTTATGTATTTATTTATTTATTTATTACCAGCAGAAAAAGAGCAGAAAGAGACATTATTTTATAAAAATTTCTGTGGTAATATTGATCAAATGTTGATTGATGGAGACTTTTCTGGGTAGAAGTCAAAAACCACAACTTTATTTAACTGTTCAAGAAAATGGAATTTCACAAAAGTGTTCTTTTTGTTAAAGCTGGTATATTTGGTTGTGATGCATCAATTTAAAAGAAATTTTGATTGAGATTTATGACAAAGACATTGAAAATAGTGCTTTCTAAGGCAGTAAAGCCAAATTCCAAATTACCCGATTGGCCTGTTAGTCTCAATATTGGGTAATGGGGTTCAATAAAAAATCAAAATTTGATATCAGATATAAAAAAAAAAATAAAGACATAAAATATAAAAAATATATCAAATATAAAAATATCAAAAAGTCTTGTTTATCTGAAATATATCCTTGAGATGTTCACAGCTTTTGAACTATCCAGATAAGAAAGAAAATTTCTTAGCAGCCTTTTTTTTGTTTTGTTTGTTTTTTCTTTTTCCCTGTTATTTTAAAGAGTTAAATTCTTAACTTGTAATACTGTCTTAATGTGGTTTTAAAAGTTTTTGACCTAATACAGGCTATAAATAAAAACAAACTACTTACATAGGCTCTTTAAGACCTAATAAGTTTTACTACAGACCTTTAGCTCTTCACAGTTTTAAAAGAGCTGAAAGATCCTGAGAGAAGAAAGTAACATTTTTGCAGAGAATGCTACATCAGAATTAAAAAGTGGTATGATAATCTCAGCATTCCTGATTAGATCAGGTAATAAGCAAAGACTGATGTCTATGCCAGTGAACTTAATATCAGAATTAATGTGTGTTTATATTGTTCAACTGAATGACATTTAGCAGCAGAAGAAAAAAAAAAATAAAAATCTTGTTAAATGTTTTATTTTGCTGGAGGAAAATATAAAATAAGACCTTGTAAAATTAAATGTTTCCTGTCTAATGGTCAGTTCTATTTATATTGTTTAAAACCCATCTCTAAAAGACTGGTGTTTGCTTCAGGGTAAATATTTCCGTGATTTTTTTTTTTTTTTTTTTTTACATTCCCATGTTGAGTCCTCCTTTTCAGAATAAAAGAAGCAAAATAAAGAAATTGAAATATTGTTTTAAAATTTTAAGATTCAGAATTGCAGTCATATAGCATATATTCACTGTGTGATTGAGCTTGAGGAGTTTCACAGAAAGCTTTAAAAATGTGTGGCATTGTGCATCTCTGCCACATGTTGTGGCAGGTTTCTCGTCTTCTGAGTTTCTGCTTTTTAGGTATTCCCTCCATGTCAGTCTTGACTTCTGCTGTTGTTCATTTTATAGTATTTTTATTAATGTGTTTGCTAATTCCAAGGCAACAGAATCCCCAATGGAATTCAAAGAGCTTTCTGTTTAGAGTCAAAATGACATTACTAAAATCTGTAATGGTTATAGTCTGTGATTAATCAAAGTGATATAAAATAATCTTAATTCTGAAATGCTCATTATCCTTCTTATCCATCTTCTCTAAAGATTTTACTTTGATTAAGAAGGTAGGATGAGGATCTCAGAAGCAAGAACTTGCTAAACCAAACTATCTGATGTAATCAAGGCGTCACTGTCCCTTTTTGAAGCTATGTCAGTAATCTTCAAAAATACTGTATTCCACTTAAAAAAAAAAAAAAAAAAAAAATCTCCTTTTTTTTTTTTTTAATGTTAAATCCAAAAATCCACATAACAATATATTAATATTAAACCATTCTAAACAAGGCTTCCATATAAAATAAGAGATATGTAAAACTCGGTTATGTACAAAGATGTCATATATAGTCAGTATTGCAGTTCTTTGAAAAATAAAAAATAAAATAAAACAAAAAAAGAGACAATGTTACTTACTGCTCTTTTCTGAACACATTTTTAATCCTTTATGATTAAAAATGATACTAACGGAGTAACAACAACAAAGTCTCTACATAACTTTTTCATTCTTTGTCCCTGTGTTGTGGCTATGTAGTATTCAAACTACAGTATTGAGACTTGGCATGTAAGTTAAAGAGTAACTGCAAAAAGAGAAAAAAAAAAAAAAAAAAAAAAAAAAGACTACCTACCTGTGTCCTATTAAGATAGTTATTCTTCTACTAAGAGATATCTTGCAGAGATAGCTTATCAGTTTGTGTTAGTAAATTAGTGTTTTTTGTTTTGTTTTGTTTTGTTTTCTTAGTAGAATTGGTGTTCTTCAGTGCTACCATTACAAAGGTACATGCATTCTCTTTTGTCCATTAATTCTTAGTTGATAATGTCATTTTTTAATTCTTAATTTTGGATTTTTTTTTTTTTTATTTTTTATTTTTTACCATACATCACAAACTGCAGCATAATGACTTACAAAGCAAGTGCTATTTTGTAACTTTCTCATATTTTATGTCTTGAATTAATCCAAGTAATATAACTGATAGTTATATATATTATATGTAAAATATAAAAAAAAATAAAAAATTCTTACTCTTATACATTTATTTACAAATTGCAGACTAATACTGTAGTGATAGATTTTATTTTATTTTATTTTATTTTTCATATGTTAAGATACATTTCAAAAATTTATTTGTTTTCCTTCTCTGTACTTTTCTTTGGTCTCTATAATATATGCAAATGTAATGAAACATCAGTATATTGTACATTAAAAAACATTGTTGCATCAGCTCTTTTAAACTATGTAAACGTAATGACAATTTCTTTAATAAAAGCAATAGTAATTCTGCTTATGCCAAAACCTTTTTCTGAAACAGAAGAGGAGTCACACCAGTAGCATAAACAGAAGATGCTGTGTAGTTTCCATCCCCTTAGGAATGACACATAAAACACTGCAAGCCTAATTAGATCTCAAGAGACTAGGAAACCCCCATTTGACTGTCAATTTAAAGACAGCAATGCCACAGCACTTTTATTTCTAAAGACTTAGAATTATGAGTTATCTTTACATGAGGTGTATGAATTCAGAATATGATATTTTCTGAGAGTCAGTATTGATGCGTTTCATAGTGTAATGAAAAACCTGCCCTGTTTTTTTAGTATTCATATTAGCAGACTAAAAGACAAGAAAACAATATCTAAATATAGGAAGGAAATATATAGCTACCCACTATTAAAATAATACACCAGTGGCATTAATTATACTAGCTTGTGTTTAAAGTGTAGCCCACATATATTGTTAACATTGATGTTCAAGAAACATCTTTACCCTACTTTATATATGTATGCATGTATACATATATATTTAAAACATTTAAAAAACAAAATAATCTTTCTTATACATTTTTTAACTGTTGAGATTTCTGAATAGTATAGAAAGAACCCCCTATATTGCTTTTATTTTAAATATACTTTTAAAATGATTATTTTGTGTGTGGTTTACAACCATCTAGTAAACCACAGTACATTCAGTCAGATACAATTTGTGTTGATACAGACGCTTTGTTCTCCAAAAGTCTGAAGTTGTGAAATGTTTTGGCTGCGATGTGGGCTTCTGGTATTACCTATTAGGATTTGATCCAGCTTCAAAGAGTAGAAGTGGACAAGGGAGAAAAGGATCATCAGATCATAGGATAATTCATGTTGAGAACATCCTCGGGAGGTTTCTGATGAAACCTTCTAGATACAGCATGATCATCTATGAGTTCAGAATAGGTCACGTGGGTCTTTTTCCAGTCAAGGAATCTTTGAAATTCTTGAACCCAATATGGGGTCTAATCCTCTTTGGGTAACCGCTGCTCAACTATCCCCATAAGGAAAAATTTCTAGTGATAACCCTTAACTTTCAGCCATTCTCTCTTGTTCTTCCACCCCATGTAGCAGTGAAGAGCTCTATAACATGTTCTTTATAACCTTTATATATGTTTGGGGAGTTGTTCTTAGGAGCCACTAAAGCTGTTCCATTTCTGGGCTGAATAAACCCCTGTTCCTCAGCTTCTCACAGCAGAAGTTTTCCAGCTATGGATTATCTCAGTGGTCCAGTTTATTGATATATTTCCTGTCCCAGAGTTGCCAAAAATTGATTCATTATGAAGTTACTGTCTTCATAGTTATTGAAGAGAAGGGGTAATCATCGCCCTGGACTGACTAGCTGAGTTCCTGGTCATTCAGAATAGAATGTAGAGGCCTTTTGTTACACTAAGGGCCACTGCTGACCCGTGTTCAGCCTACTCCCTTCCATGGCCCCAGAGACTTTTTCTTGGAGCTGTCAACTTAGCAGCCCTCAGCATGGGTCACTGCAAGGTTCTCTTATATTCCAGGAGCTGGAATTGGCATTTATGCTTCTTGAATTGTATAAACTTCCTCCAGCCTTTCTAGGTCTCTCTGGATGGCAGCTCTGCCTTTGAGTTTATCGACACCTCCTCCCACCCATATTTGGTGTCATCTGCTGAGTCTATTAGCAAACACTGCTACATTCTTCAGGTAATTGATAAAGATGTTAAAACACCTCTGGATCTGAACCAGCTGTTTGGAATAATGAATATGAAAGAGTAAAAAGCTATGAATATACCATGTCCAGAAGCCAAAAGTGTGACACTTATTGCTGAGGATTAGTAGGAAGTAGTTTTCTCACCTTATGTTATTTTCTTTGAACGTTTTGTTGAAGACAAAAAAACATTTTGTTTAGACACATCTAAACGTATTGAAAGTTATGGACTAATGTAACTGTTTTATTAAAATATCTCAAAGGTGAAAGGTACCTTGGATGAAGAAAAACAAACAAACAAACAAACAACAAAAAAAAAACCTTCAATTTTTCAGATAACTTAATTCATAGTGGAATATTAGGTTGAGTGTTTGGATAGCTGAGAATTCCTCTAGATAATGAAAGTCTGGCTAAACAGTTTATCAGAAATATAATGATGAGCTTACTGCATCACTGCAATGGTCCATCTAAGCCAGTCTGTAGCTTGTTTTTGACCACAAAATAAATAAAGAAAAAAATAAATAAATAAATAACAGAATCACAGAATTTTCTAGGTTGGAAGAGACCTCAAGATCATCGAGTCCAACCTCTGACCTAACGCTAACAGTCCCCACTAAACCATATCCCTAAGCTCTACATCTAAACGTCTTTTGAAGACTTCCAGGGATGGTGACTCCACCACTTCCCTGGGCAGCCTGTTCCAGTGCTTCACAACCCTTTCAGTGAAGAAGTTCTTCCTAACATCCAACCTAAAACTCCCCTGGCTCAACTTAAGCCCATTCCCCCTCGTCCTGTCACCAGGCACGTGGGAGAACAGGCCAACCCCCACCTCGCTACAGCCTCCCTTGAGGTACCTAAAAAGAGCGATAAGGTCGCCCCTGAGCCTCCTCTTCTCCAGGCTGAATAAGCCCAGCTCCCTCAGCCGCTCCTCGTAGGACTTGTTCTCCAGGCCCCTCACCAGCTTCGTCACCCTTCTCTGAACCCACTCAAGCATCTCCATGTCCTTCTTGTAGCGAGGGGCCCAAAACTGAACACAGTACTCGAGGTGCGGCCTCACCAGAGCTGAGTACAGGGGGACGATCACCTCCCTAGCCCTGCTGGTCACACTGTTCCTGATACAAGCCAGGATGCCGTTGGCCTTCTTGGCCACCTGAGCACACTGCTGGCTCATATTCAGCCGACTCTCCACCATCACTCCCAGGTCCTTCTCTGCCTGGCAGCTCTCCAACCATTCCTCTCCCAGCCTGTAGCTCTGCTTGGGGTTATTGCGCCCCAGGTGCAGGACCCGGCACTTGGCCTTGTTGAACTTCATGCAGTTGACCTCAGCCCATCGGTGCAGCATATACAAATAAGTATAAAAATGCCTGACAAAATGCAGGGAACATATGTAGTTGTCCACAGCACTGTGATAATGTCTGCTCATTATATGTGTAAAGCCTACTGTCTTTTTTTTTTTTCAATTAATTTATTTATTTTTTTATCAGATTGCCTAGTCTACTCATGTACGATTTTAGCATCTTCCTACTGCAGTAATTTTTTTCACCACACAGTTTCAGGATACCATAATTTTACCACAGATTTTATGCATTTCTTTGTCCTTAATTGCCTCCTTTCATATAGAACTCCCTATTATATATATGAGAATAAATGGTGAAATATCCTCCTCCATGCTTCTGATTATGTTAATAACATCTGTCTTAGCTCTCAAATCTATACACAGTATTGACACTGTTGTAATCTTTGCTGAATATGTTTTTTACCTTTGGGTCTGCAACTGATTCATGTCAGAGAAAATTTGTAAAACTTCAGAATAAAAATGAAGTTCTGTAAAAAAAGAAAATAGAGTCTTGAAATTTATGCAAAATGTTGTATATGGTTTAATTAAAAAAAAAAAAAAAAAAGGGAAAATAGAAATGACGAACAGTTTAATTTTGACTACTTCTAAAATGTACTTGTGTTTGGAGGCTAGCTGTAGGCTTCATTCTCTTGGAACTATGGAGGAATTATGCACTGCATTCTTTTGATATGCCATAAGTCATCAATTAAATGTCTACGACATGGTATGTTTTCTTACATTGTCTATGGTAGGATAGTTCTATGGTAGCAATGACAATAAAACAGCTCCACTACATTCTTCTGGCCTTGAGATCTTGTTCTTGAAGTCCCATCTTCATATCTTGCTTTCAGACTCCTTTTTAATTTGGAACAAAAATAGCAAAACTGTCTCCTTCCTCCTCCTGCACTTTGTATATTATGATTTTATTATACCCTAAATTTATGCATTTCCTTACCCTTTATTTGAAGAAATTATTAAAGTTTGAAAAGAAAATTACTGGATTTATCTTGTATCTTAATATTTAAATCACTGAGAAGCCCTTTTTTAATTTTAGAGTTGAACTGAAATTTTGCTTTCACAACTGGACTGTGTAGAGACCAGGCAAGCTCTAGAAAGCAAGTGATTTTGAAGATCTTGTTGCAGAGGAATAGTGTTTTCAAAACATTCTTTGACACAATATTACAGAGAAATAAAAAGGATTATAAAGGCAATACATAGTAAGTTAATAAGCAGATGTAAGCAATTGTTACAATTATTGTTATTATTATTATTATTATATGTAAATAATAAACTAAAAGGTTTCTTAACATAGGTTACACCTGGTAAATTTTTACTGAAAATTTTAGAGAATCTGCCAAGTGGGAACAAGAGTAAATTCAGAGTCAGGAGTGAATTTTCTCCACTGTTATACTATTAAGGGAAATACAACCCTATTAAGGGAAAAACAACAACAACAACAACAAAACAAAACAACAAAAAACAACAACATACACACACAAAATAACAAGAACATCAACAAACCTTTTCCACGTTATGTAAAAATACACATCTCATTTCTTAAGTGTAGTCAGATTGATATGATCAAGTATCATATCAGTAGCTCAGTTTTTGCTACTGTTATGTTCCATTTCAAATGCCTGCTGTTTCCTGTTTGCATGGTTAGTATTCAAGTCAAAAGGTGTCTACATCAATTGTAGTGTTTTTTGTTTGTTTTTAATGAAGTTCTTAACATGTATTATGCATAATTTAGTACCACAAAATTAACAAATTAAAGGACATAAGCTTTACATTTTCTGAAGACCATCTGAAGACCAATCTATGAATGGGACACAAAAGACCACTGGGCCTGAAGATGATGTCTGGACTGGTAAAGGTCTGGCTTAAACTTATTAGTGATATATAGCAGCATTCTGAAGTACCTTTATTCATCAGCACATTTAATCCTAATAACACAAAGTGACATTTATATAATATGTATGAATGTTATTTATATATTTAACGTATTATAAGTTGTGTAACATATTATAAGTTGTGTTTGTATAATATTTAAGCTTATATAATTCATACATGTCTTTATGGATCTACAAACATAATATCAGGACCAAAATAAATAAATAAATAAATAAATAAATAAATAAACAAACAAATAATTGTTGCTACACTCCAGATTATTGAGTGTCTGACATTTTAAAGAAACCATGTTACATTTCTGCAAACAGAATGTTTAGAACAAGGTTTGTAGTACAGGGACATAAATACTTGAAATTTTGCCAGAATTTTAAAATAAAATAAAATAAAATGTGATCTGTGGACCTTCATGTTTAACTTAGAGAAATTCAAATGTAATAAAAAAAATAATGCCAATTTCCAGTAGCTGGAAAGTAGTTAACTGAACAATGTGTTGTTAATTATTCTGAGCAGACTCTTCAACTGGAATTAAAATAAATGAAAGAATAGCATCCTGTGATTCATAGTAATTTTCCATTTGATGATATAATGAAAACTGAGATTAGATTTTCTCAGTTTGGTGCTCAGAAATGCACTAGTTTAATATAAAATTGATCTCAACAGTAACTCAATGTAATATACACTTGACAGAATATATGACTAAAACCAAATTGGTAGATATGGAAAAATTCCTGAATTTTTGCCTGATTGTTTTTTCATCAGTGAAATGGTACAGTCATTAATGTCAGTAATGAATGGCACATCCACAAATCCAGTTATCGTCCTTATGGAAAAACTGTACTGAAAGGAACAAGTCTGTTCTGACCTTATGTATTGCTGCCTCTCATAACATATTTTTCTTGGAGTAAATGTACCTTCCCGGTCTTATTCCTGGCCTCCCAATCTCTTCTATAGTGAAAGAAGCCTTTGCTTTATACTAGATCTGATGATAAGGTATGAATTTGACAGAAGGAATTTATAAATCTCATCTGCCTCTTGTGTAGACATTTCCTGGTGTTATGTACAGTCATAAAACAACAATTCAGAACAATCTGGGAGGGAACTTTAAAATGTATGCATGCTTCTGTTTATATCTGTGTATACTGATGGATCATTCACTACATATTCCTTACCTAAGCTCTAATGGAGACTTACTGCATCACTTCAACTGACTGATGTGGAAGACATTAAGAATAAATCATTTTCTAAAAAGAGATGTTTCCTTTCCTTTCACAGTGAATATTTTAGGAAAATGCAAAATATACTAAAATTTCAGATGGAACTTGCTCTATTATGCTTAGTTTTATGTTGGTTTAATTTTTCATATGTCAATGAAGCATGACATATTTAGCATGAAACCAGAACAGTACAATAGATTTAACATTGATTCCAGGTCCTGTATTATAAGTAAATTTTTCAAGTAATTACAAGTGACAGGTGATTGCTGTGGTAATAACATACATGATAATCTCTCTTGTCATTCTGTTCAAATATCTCAAATTGTTCACAAATTTCCTTTAGTGTAGCATGGAGAATAACTCTTACAGGACAATATATTTTTTTCATATATATTCAATATAGTAAATAGATTGTAAGTAAAAGCAACCAACCCTCAATGAAACAATAGAATAATTTCTTTCTGTCTCAATATCTATCTGGAAGTGTTCTTCAGAAACCTCAGTTTTAACAGAAATGCTTTAAGTTCCCTTTCTACAGTTGAACGTTAACATTTCAGATGGATATTATTGACTGGTTAGTAAACATCTTGGTCAAGTGAATGATTTTATTGTGAGCTGCTAAGCCAACTTAAATGAAACTTTGGTAACTTGAAACGTATTAGATTTTTTCTTGTTTGAAAGTATGCAAGTTTTTTAGCACACACACTACCCTCCCTCTCCCCTTGGAAAAATGTTAATATTAGAATTTTAAGTTGTAAAATCTTTTGTCATGCTTTTACACAGAGGACAGTGTAATGTTATCAGCTTCTGACCTGAAATTATTTCACTGTGAAAATTCAAATTATAAATTACATAATGGGAGGAACAAGGACTGAAATTGGTTCTGTCTTAATAAGAACTTAACTCCATTCAAATCAACCTTTTACACCAACATTCAAACATTCCAGTGGCACAAGACAAGATGCAGTAAGGAAGCCACAATTAACATACAAGCTCACTAAGAATAAATAAATCATAGCTCTTTTCCCAAATTATGACAAAAGAGAATGTGAAGGAGAAGCTAAATATTTCCCTCCCTTTTTTATGCAACAAAGAAAGACAGAAAAAAAGAATAAATAGGGAAAACTTTAAGCTTACTTTGCGTTCCTATGTGGACATTCTTATATTCCACAAATGCAGCTAGAAATATTAGAGAATCTCCAGCTGAGATAGGCAGAAAAGGCCATATTCCATACCATATGATGTCACACTCAGCAATAAAGGATGGAAAAAGAAGAAGAGGGAAGGGGCGGGCTCTCATTGTGAAAATGTTTGTCCTCCTGAGCAACGGCTATGTGCATTGAGGCCCTACTTCCCTTTAGTTAAATTGTTTAATTAATAATATTTTTTTCCTTAACGATTATTTTTCCTTTAATTAAATTATCCTTGTCTCAACATGAGTTGTTTCTTTCTTTTTCTTCTTACCCTTCTCTTTTGAGGGGGGGAAATGAGGGGTTGTGTTGGAGTTCAGCTGTCTAGCTGAACCCCACTGTGCAATAAAAAAATTACATCAAAGGAATACTGAGAACTATTACAGTGAAGATCTTCTGCACATAATGAAATGTAGAATTCTTGACAATCAGTAAAAAAAATGCTGTGATAGAGAGCTTGCATTATGTCACCCTGCAGTCATGTAGTGCTTTTAAGATGGTGCAAAGCTGGTAACAGATTCATTAAATTATGCAGGAAATATTTCACAATCATCTGCAAACAGTTGTGTTAATAACATCAATGCAGACAAAGGTGGTTCATTTTCTTACTAGATTGCCACTACCCACATGCCTGGTGACAGGATGAGCCCATTTAGGGCTAAAGTTGCACCAGGGGTGTTTGAGGTTGGATATTAGGAAGAACTGAGAGGGTTGTAAGGCATTGGAACGGGCTGACCAGGGAAGTGGTGGCCACCATCCCTGGAGGTCTTTAATAGATGTTTAGATGTTAGCGATATGGTTTAGTGGAGGACTTGTTAGTGTTAGGTCAGAGGTTGGACTCAATGATCTTAAGGTCTCTTCCAACCTAGACAATTCTGTGATTCTGTGATTCTGTGATACCTCATCACAAATATGTCTTCTTTCACAAGATATAATGATTTTGCTCATGTGTAGTAATATCACAGATAAAAACTTTTAGGTTGTATCAGGATCTGTATAGATGCACATCTCTTTTTCAACAGAACTGTTTCCCATTATGTACTTTTATCATATCAAGTATATTCAGCAGAGATGACACATTATCATTATTATGGCTGTCATTTAAAAATTTTAATTAAGTACTTTATTCATTACCTTATTATTTCTATCTAACATAAATGATTTTTTCTTGTTTCCCTCATAATATTTTCATGATACTTTTACTCGCAGAAAACTGTCTTATATGCAAGTGCAGTTTTCTACTGAGAGGACAGGAGATTAAATGTCTTTGATAAGATATTCCCTTGTATCTTAATTAGAAATTATTTCTGAATTCCTTCATTTTTTTCAATTCATGCAATGTAAAGTGATTCTACACTAATAACTGTGATTAGTAATGTGAGTAGTAATTCTACATATTGCTAATGTTATTTGAAGACTTTTATTTAGTTGTTTGGTATTTACTGATTGCTTTAATACTATGCATTAATATATATTTGTTAATATGTATTTTATGCAAATATAAAAACTTCATTATAATATATTTTATCTAGTTAATGTAGTTACTGTAAAAGAAATAAATAAGGATGAAGCATCATGTATTAGTTTGCCATATATATATATATTCTATTTTTTTTCCCAAGAACCTTAAATTTCCATTAATTTTATATGTCGTTTGTTTTGTATTCTTGAAAAAAAAAATGGATGAATAGAAAAACAGCCAGAATCCAGGTTTCACAGACCAGGAGAGACACTGAGTAAGTGCATGACTTGTGTTTGTGAGGTATGTGTTTCAATATCACTAGATTTGATTTGATTTGATTTGATTTTAGTTTAGTTTTATTTTTTTTAATACATCTTTTTATTTTATTTTATTTTATTTTATTTTATTTTATTTTATTTTATTTTATTTTATTTTATTTTATTTTATTTTATTATTCTATTAGTTTATTTCATTTTAGTTTAGTTCAGTTTTGTTTTGTTTTGTTTTATATTTATGAATCATGATAGCTGGTGTAATCTCATATACACTCAAAAGTTGTGCTCCTTCAGGATGTAGATGTATGATCTCAGCTGCCAGTTATTTCCCTCCCAGCACCCTAATTAGGTGGCTTCTGTTGTAGAAAAATAGTAACATCTATACATTATGCTACCTGGATAGAAAATCAGTACATGATAATCTTGTTTGCTGAATCATGTACTCATGAATCATAAAATACTCTCCATTTAGAGAAAATGACCTCATCTGTACAACCTTGATGATACACTTCAGACTATATGATACAAAATTCCCCATTAGGTGTGGCTGTCATTCATTTTTAACTTATCCAAATCAGAAGAAACAATTTGAAATTTATCTTAGCAGTGTATATATATGCGGTAAAAGTGAAAGATAGAAAATGTTTTATCTGCATTTTTATGCTTGTTTAGCAGTTACAAATAACTTGTCACTTAGAACATGGTTTATTAGAACATTAGTACAAGGCATGTTGACTCGGTATTATTTTTTTTTTCCACTCATTATTAAAATTTCTTCCTTCTTGTGTTTATGTTTATTCTTGGTCTTTATCAGCAAAGAATACTGTGTGTATGTATATTAATAAACTGTCAGGATTATGTTACAGTTATGTTGTGGATAATGAAGTTAGACCTAGGTGTTTTTTTCAAGAAGAAAAAAAAAAAATAGAATGCAAATTATCACAGACATATTCTGATCCTTTTTCAAATGTGGCTTATCCAGATATTATTTACAAATAATTTGTTCTTAGCAGAGCTGTGACTAATGTATATGCTTTTAGGTTTGGTTGATAAAATGTCACCCTGATTAGTTATATCAACATATAGTTTAATATAGGTTTCTGTAGCTAGAGTTATTCATATCCAATAATGGAAGCAGCCCTCTGACATCTTTTTCAGTGTTGACCTCCTGATGTCAGATCCCAGGAAGAAATGTGATGTTTATGCAAATCACTAGCAAAGAAATTCCAGGTATAATGCTAATAGAGCTAATGTAATCTTTATATATGAGTTTAGTAGGTACAGGGATATTTATTGATATAACCTTGAACAGATTGCCTTTTGATATCTTACATTATTTTTGCATATTTTTGCGGAAGGAGAGATTAAAACAACATCTAACTTCTTCCATAAATCTTTCAGGAAGAAAAATAAAAGAAAAAGAAAATTTCTTTGAGATTGATAATTGTTATTCTCTAGAAAATATTTAAAAATAAATAACTCACATCAGTGTTATAACATGGGTATTATAGTGTTCACTTGTTGAAAATGAAACATTTTAGGAATTACTATGTCTTTATTTTTCTCATAAAAGAAAAATAAAAAAAAGAAAGTTAAAGGTAGTCTCAATCACCTTCTAACCACTTTGGACACTGATTTGAAAGTGTACTGTGGAAATACATATTTGATAAGGAAAAAGGGGAAAACATATATCCTTGTTCTCAGAGATTTTTTTGCACTTTGCCTGAAGACCTTCTTAATGCATGATCTGTAAACATTAATAAAGGAAAGATCACACATTGTCAGAAATTCTTCATTTCATGGCAAGTTCCTTACACCAAGAGGGTTATAGCATAGGTGATCTTCCATGTGGACCTGCAGATCTTGCAGTTGTGAATGCTAAAAGTGCTCAGTCTAGCCTATAATTTAAGGTAATATCTTGGAAAGAGCAAATATGTCCAGGTGGGTCTGATATATTTCCTGGTTTTCAAAACAGTAAACTACTGCGGAAAAGCTACTGCCACTTAGTGGCATACATTTAAAATGTAGCGCCTTTTTTACTACAGGATAGGAGCAGAAATGTGGATGGTGATGTCTGTTTTAAATGACCACTCCCTTTGTAAAGACACAGCAATATAGACCAAAGCCCCTGCTCCTTCAGTCTCAATATAACTTGTACGACAGATGCAGAAAAATGGGGAACTCGACTGGTCAATGTATACAAGTCCTGACTAGCATCTGTGTTCACTGCATAACAACCCTGCCACAGGTTTGACCTTCTGCGCAGAGCTGAATGGACATTGGATGGCCATGGATGTGTTTCTGCTGAGGATCTATTGTTCATCACCATTTATTGCATTCTGTTGGCGTAAAATCACCAATGGCCTTATTGATCATGGTGTTTCATGCTACTAACTTTGACTTTGTCCATATCATAGAATAACTGAAAGTAAACTGAAAAAAAAAAAATGTTACAGAATCATAAAATCATAGATTCTTACCATTACACTATATTACACATTAACACTTCTCCCGAAGTACCACTCCCAAACTTTCATTAAACCCCCCTAGGGATGGTGACTATTGAAACCTGTTCCAATGCCTAACCACTCCAGGAAGAAATTTCTCCTAATTTCCAACCTGGTCCTTCTTGTAGTGAGCAACCCAAAATCAAATAGAGTACTAGAGATGTAGCTTCACCAGAGCAGAATACAAGGGGATGATCACCTCCGTGGTCCTGCTGGCTACACTGTTCCTGATACAAGCCAGGATGTCATTGGCCTTCTTGGACACCTGGGCACACTGCTGGCTCATGTTCAGGCAAGTATCAACCAGCACTGCCAGACCCTTTTCCTCTGCACAGCTTTCAAGCCACTTTGCCCCAAGCCTGTAGCACTGCATGGAGTTGTGGCCAAAGTGCAGGACGCTGTGCTTAGCCATGTTGAACCTCATCCTATAGGCCTCTGCCCATTGATCAAATCTGTCTAGATCTCTCTGCAGGGCCTTTCTACCCTCCGACAGATCAACATTTCCCCCCAACTTCGTGCCATCAGCAAACTTACTGAGGGTGCAGACAGTTATCCAAATAATCCAAATAATCCCTTATCCAAATAATCAGTGAAGATATTAAAGAAGAAGGACCCCAACACTGACCCCTGGGGAACACCACCAGTTTGCCCTCTGAAAGTCAAAGGTAGCAGTTTTATTACCACCCTCTCCCCCCTTTTTTGACTTCAAATGGAATAGAAAACTCTATCATGTTGTGGTCACTGTGCCCAAGACATCTCCCAACCACCACATCCCCCACCAATCCTTCTCTGATCATAAACAGCAAGTCCAGCGGGGTGTCCTTCCCTGATAGGCTCACTAACCAGGTGAGTCTGGAAGATATCTTCCATGCATTCCAGGAATCTATTAGATGGCTTTCTATGGGCTGCATTGTATTTTGAGAGCATCTAGGATGTTTAAGTCCCCCATAAGAGCAAGTGCTGGCGATTGTATGACTTTTACCAGCTGCTTGTAGAATGCATCATCCATCTCTTTATCCTGGTTTGGTGGTCTATAACAGTCCCCCACCAGGATGTCCACTTTGTTGGCCATTCCACAGATCCTTATCCATAGAGGTTCCACTCAATCATTCCCAGCCCCAAGCTCTACAGCATTGAAACACTCTCTAATACAGAGAGCCACACCACCACCCTTCCTTTATTGCCTGTCCCTTCTGAAGAGCTTTATAGCCATCCACTGCAGTACTCCAGTCCTAAAAGAGATCCACCACGGGTTAGAACTGAACCAATGAGCAATGTTGGCTGCACCTTTTTGAAAACATATATGAGAAAGAGAAGCAAAATGTTGCACAACAACAGCTTGTAGAGAGAGGAATGAGCTTCAGCCCTACAGACAGCAAGTTCAGTGAAGAAGGAAGGGAAAGAAGTGCTTCAGGTTTTGGAGCAGAAGTTCCCCTGTGGTTTGTGAGAGGCCCATGGTAGAGCAGGCTGTCCCCATGCAGCCCATGGTATACCACAGCAGAGCAAATCTCCACGCTACAGCCCCTGGAGGAGCCCACAGTGGAGTGGGTGGGTGTGGCCTGAAGGAGGCTGCAGCCCGTGGAGAGGAACGCACACAGGATCGAGTGATCTGGTGGTAGCTGCCAGCTGTGGGGGACCAATGTTGGAGCAGTTTGCTCCTGACAAATGGACCCTGTGGTACAGACCAGTATTGCAGCAGTTCTTGAAGATTTGCTGCCTGTGGGAAGCCTATGTAAGTTATGTTTGGGAAAGACTGTATCCTGGGGGAGGGACCTCAGTTTGGGTCAGGGGCAGAGAGAGACCATGAAAGATCAGTGGAGATGCTATAGACTGACTCTAGCCCCCATTCCCTGTTCCCCTACACACCTTGGAAGTAGCAGGTAGAAGACAGTGGATGGGGTGGAAGGTGTTTCTCTATTGTTTTCTTTCTCACTTCTCTATCTTGTTAGTAATAGGCAATAAACTTCTCTAATCTTGCTATGCTGAGTCTGTTTTGCCCATGACAATAATTGTTGAGTGATCTTCCTGTCTTTATCTCAACCCTTGAACCCTTTTCATCATATTTGTTTTCCCTATTCCTTTGAGGAGGGGGAGTGAGAGAGAGGTTGTGGTGGAACTTAGCTGTCTAGCAGGGCAAAACCACCACAGTTTTGCAGATATAGTCCAAGCATCATTTTGTCTGAACCACGCTTTCAGATGTGTTTCACTCTCTGACAAAATTTCTCCTAATCCTGAGGAACTGAGGAAAAATCCCTGGATTCTGTTGGGTGGTTTGACATGTTCTGACTTTATATGATAACAAAATTCATTTATTTGCCTGTCCCCCACCACCCATACTACTCTCCACTGGAAGAAACCTCAGAAAAAAGAGACAGAGGAAAGCACTCTATGGCATCCTCCAAGTAAGTGGCTGGCATTACCAGTATGGAGACAGGGAAATTACAGTGCTTTTATGATCCCCTTATATTCAATTATTCAATAGGTTTACAAACTATACAATTTTTCATTTGTAAGCCTACATGAATTAAGTGAGGTGTGTCAATACACATATAAGATATATTGTTGCTTTTAGAAAATTTCATCAGTATGCAAATTGTGTCTAAGGTAGTTCTGGCAAAATTGAAAAGCTTTAACAAAATGTCATATTGTTCATTAAATATTCTAAATTTATAAAATATTGTAATGAAATTAATTTGGGTATTATAAAGAATGCAAAAATAGATATGGTAGTATGATTAATAGCAAAGTGGAAAATGATTGCAGTTACAATCTACTGAATGGTACAGTCTCTGGTTATGACATCTTCAGATGCATGGAGAACATTTGTTTTTGATTTATGGCATTGACAATCTCATTATGTTGTCAGACTTTTCTGATTGCTCAGTCATATGATGAAGAATTTGTGCAGACAATGAAACAGCAGGAATCATAGAATCATAGAATATCCTGAGTTGGAAGGGACCCATAAGGATCATGAAGTCCAACTGCTGGCACTGCACAGGTCTACGCAAAAGTTTAGACCATGTGACTAAACGCAGAGTCCAATCGCTTCTTAAATTCAGCCAGGTTTGGTGCAGTGACTACTTCACTGGGGAGCCTGTTCCACTGTGCAACCACCCTCTCAGTGAAGAACCTCTTCCTGATGTCCAGCCTATACTTTCCCTACCTCAGATTAACACCATTCACACGGGTCCTATCACTGGTGTTTACAGAGAATATGTCACCTGCCTCTCCACTCTCCCTTGTGAGGATGTTGTAGACTTTTGAAAACAAAACAAAACAAAAAACATCTTTTAAAGTACAGAATATATGTAACCCAGTAAGAAGTGGGTTGCCCCAGAGGTCTACAGTGAGTCCAGTCCTGTTTAACATCTTCATTAAAGTTTTGGACTATGAGGTAAAGTGCATCCTCTGTAAATTTATGGACAACACGAAACTAGGGGGAGTGGCTGATTCACCAGTGAGTCACACAGCCATCGAGAATGACCTTGACAGGCTGGAGAGGTAAATTGACAGTAATCTCATGAAGATCAACAAGGAGAAGTGAAGAGTACTGTATCTAGGGAGGAACAACCTTGTTACACAAAGGTATATGCTTCCTATTGTTTCGAGATTCACAGTATTGTTATAAATCCCTTAAGATGGAATCTTGTTACAGAGGTCTTGAAATACCATTGTGATATATTATTTCAACCTTGGGAATTGCAGCCTCTCTACACCTTTGTGTCATCTCTTTCTCTACTGCAGCAGTCTCATGGTCTAGTTTAATAGTATGCTTAACATAAAACATCTTTCATGTGTTAAAGAGTTAGGAGAACTGTCAAGGAGACACACAGTGAAGTGAGAATGAGCCAAGTTTAATGCATGTTTTAATATATATTTCTCTTGGTTTACATATCTATATCCAGATATAGATATATATAATTTTACTTGTTTGCATTCTGAGTATATGCTAAGTATTTTATTCTTATTTATTCTATTTTTTTTATACTTTAGCTTCATAAGATCTTGGCCTAGAGGGAAAAAATCTCATTGCCACCAAGGGGCAGGAGGATGAGAGAATAACAGATGGAAAGGGAAGAGATGGAGGATTTAAATGTAATGCTGCTAATTCAGTTGTTGTAAGGAGAGATACGCAACTTAAGTATTATTTTCTTCTTCATCCAAGATGATAGAAATACACAGTGGGAAAAATGTGAGGACTAATCCAATTTGTATTCTTTTTGATTGTTCTAAAATCATCTCTAAAATAACATAAAAGAAGTCTCAGATGACTTTTAATTGTTTTCTAAACAGTTAGAACAGGGAAGGAAGAGGCATGACTTCTCAATCATCAGTGGTTTCAAATGATAGATAGAACAGCTGAGACCTTGAAGGATAGAAGTGATGTTGAGTTAGGTTTTGGCATGTAGGCTGTGTATCTTTAGACAGACTTGTTTGGAATATGTACATGACAAGTAAATCAAAGAAGTGGGAAGCATTAGTAGGTAAATGACAGGAGTCTGGATTATTTCCAGAGATCATACCGAAATATTGTTTCTTTTTCTTCATTGGTTTAACAACTGAAATTTCATAAATTAAAGAACTTTCAGAACTTAACTAATTTACCAACTAGTAATTAGAAAGAAAGAAAGAAAGAAAGAAAGAAAGAAAGAAAGAAAGAAAGAAAGACAGGCAGACATGAGGGATTTTCCAGATGATAATGTTTACAACACTTCTCTTGCACTCTTAATCAAATAGGCATGAATCTTACAAACCAAAGGAATTTAAGGTTCTTGCCAGTGTGTGACATAAAACATCATCATTTTTTGTTTCTCTTTCTACATTAATCTATCTTCGGTAGACGATGCTAGTATAAGATAATTCAAAATTGTGGTTATCTTGTTTTCTATGAATCAAAAATAGCATTTTTTTTTTTTTTAAGTAAATGTCAAGCTAGGAATAATCAACTCTGAAAACAAATAAAGGAACATGAAGACAGTCTGAGACAGTCTGGCCTCTCAGAATGTATTTTATGTCAGTGGCATTATGACTTTATTCTTTGAAGTTTTATTCTTTGAAGTTTTATTTATGTACGAAGAACACCCTCCAACCAAACCCACTCACTTTGGAGAAGTAGTTAGTCTGTGAATAGGTGCCATGGCAGTGTTTCCAAGCACAGACTTGTTAGATCTGAACAGAAAACTCACGTGCAGTACGTTTCTTCATTTTGTGTTAAAGAACTATGCTGTAGTTATGTGCTGCACTTGCATAATAACAACCCCATACAGTGGTATAGATTTGGAGAAGAGCGGCTGGAAAGTTGACTGACAGAAAAGGACCGGGGAGTGTTGCTTGACAGCCATGAACATGAGCCAGCAGTGTATCTAGGTGGCCAAGAAGGTTGATGACATATTGGCTTATATCAGAAATTGTGTGGCTGGGAGTACTAGGAAACTGATTGTCCTTTTGTGCTCAACACACTCAGCTTACCCAGGTGAGACTACATCTTCAGTACTGTGTTTGGTTTTGAGGCCCTCACTACAAGGATATTGAGTTGTATAGGCATGTGCAAAGAAAAGCTACAAAGCTGGTGGAAGGACTAGAAAACAGGACTTACAAGGAGTGGCAGAGGGAACTGGGGTTCTTTAGTCTATAGAAAAGCAGTCTCAGAGGAAATCTCATCACTCGCTACAACTACCTGAGAGGAAGTTGCAGTGAGGAGGTTGTCAGTCTTTTTTTTTTTTTTTTTTTCTCAATTGACAAGTGATAGGATGTGAGACAACATCCTTGAGTTGTGCCAGAGAAGGTTTAGATTGAATGTCAGGAAATATTTCTTCATGGAAACAGTGTCCAGGGATGTGATGGAGTCATCATCCCTGGAGATATTTAAGAGACATGGATGTGGTACTTAGGGATACGGTTTAGTGGTGGACTTGTAATGTTAGGTGGATGGTTGGACTTGGTGATCTTAGTGGTCTTTTCCAACCTAAATAATTCTATGATTCTAACCCTGACTCAGTAAAAATTCATTTAATCTCAAATCCACAAGCAGATATTGTAGACAGACATACTTTTGCAGACTTTGAGGATTATCACCAAGATACATCTTGTACATCTGTATGTACAGATGTATGTACACCTTGTATCTTGTACAAGATACAAGATACAAGGTGTACATACATACAAGATACAAGGTGTACAAGATAAAAGATACAAGATACAAGATACAAGATGCAAGGTACAATTTTACATCCGGCAGTAGCACCTTCTCAGTTGTCGAAGAGGAATTAACTGTACGGTTTTCTTCAGTCTCGTTCAAGATAAACTAAACGACTTTAACTTAAATTGCTGTTAAAATTATTTTATTTTACATATGGATGAATCAAAAACATTTGCCAGTGAGTCTGATTTAAACTAATCTAAGTTAATTTGACCGTGCATGTTACTATGTCAATAAACATTTCCACGTATCATGAGTGATGTTAGCAAGTAAGGTAAATCACAGTTTTTATTACTTTTAGTGAAGATATTATGAAATAGTTACCTGAGTTATAACATGAATAACATCTGTCTTTCCCCTCAAATGGTGAGAAAGGGCAGTATTTTTCCTGCCAGGGTAGTAGTGTAATTGTAACAATCACATGGATTTAAGTTTGCCTTTATATTTTAAAATAAACCCTAGGCACTTCATTTTTCTTATGAGAGAGCAGCAGTCTCTCATGCTAATTGTACAATATGATGTATGTTCTCACTTTTGATGAGAAGACAGTTGATAATGATATGTGGTGAGGAAAACAATGCTTTAAATAAAATATTTGCCTTTATTTGCCATCTACAAGAAAGACTGGAGGGAGGACCTGGGGAACTACAGGCCTGTCAGTCTGACTTTAATGCCAGGGAAGGTTATGGAGCGGATCATCTCTGTGTCATCACATAACACATACATGACAACCAGGTGATTAGGCCTAGTCTGCATGGGTTTATGAAATACATTTCCTGCTTCACTGACCTGATCTCCTTCTATGACAAGGTGACACACTTTCTCTGGATGAGTGAAAGGGTGTGGATGTGGTTTACCTGGGCTTTAGTAAAGCGTTTGTCATTGCTTCCTATATTATTATTCTGGAGAAACTGACTGCTTATGGCTGGGGTGAGAATATACTGCAATGAGTAAAACACTGGTTGAATAGCTTGTAGTGAATGGACTTGCACTGAATGGAGCTAAACCGATCTGGAGGCTTGTCACAAGTGGTGTCCCCCAGGGCTCAGTACTGGGGCAAGTTGTTTCAATATCTTTATCAATGATCTGGACAAGGGGATTGAGTACACCCTCAGTAAGTTAAAAGACAATACTAAGTTTTGTGGGAGTGTAGATCTGCTTGAGGGTAAGAAGACTCTACAGAGGGATCTGGATGGGCTGGATTGATAGGCCAAGGCCAACTATATGAAATTCAACAAGTGTAAGTACTGTGTCCTGTATCTGGGACTTAACAACCCGATGCAATGCTATGGGGTTGGGGAAGATAGGAAAGCCAGCCAGCGAAAGGGATCTTGTGGGCATTAGTCAATGGCTGGCTGAATAGCAGCCAGAAATGTGCTCAGGTGGCCAAGAAGACCAACAGCATCCAGTCTTGTACCAGAAATTGTATGGCCAGCAGGTCTAGAGAAGCAATTTTCCCCCTCTATTGAGAACTGGTGTGGTGGTTTTGCCCTTCTAGGATACTGCACTTCACAATAGCTGCTCTCTCACTCTCCCTCCTCAAAGGAATATGGAAAGAAAATATGATGAAAAGGTCCAAAGGGCTAAGATAATGACAGGAAGATCACTCAACAATTATCATCATGGCTAAAACAAAATCAGCATAGCAAGATTAGAGAAATTCATTACTTATGGGTCAGTATTTTCTCTCAAGTACTAAGTGATAAAACTAGAGGAATTCTTAAGTTTTACCAGGGGATGTTTAGGTTTCATATTATGTTGGAATAAAGTTCTTCACTGAATGGGTTGTGACATATTGGAACAGCCTTTCCAGGCAAGTGGTTGAGCCAACATTCCTGGAGGTATTCAAAAGACATGTAGGTGTGGTACTTAAGGACATTGTCTAGTTGTAGACTAGGCAGTGCTATGTTAACAGTTGGACTTGATGATCTTAGAAGTCTTCTCCAACCTAAATGATCCTATGCTTGATTTCTTCCCCTTAAACTAAGTTTTAATAGTTTGACATGGAAAGGGTTGTTAGGCATTGGAACAGGCTGCCCAGGGAAGTGGTCGAGTCGTCAGCTCTGGAGGTCTTTAAAAGACTTTTAGATTTAGAGCTTACTGATATGTTTTAGTGGGGGACTTATTAGTGTGAGGTCAGAGGCTGAACTAGATGCTCTTGGAGGTCTGTTCCAACCTAGATGATTCTGTGATTCTGTGATGTGTGTGGTGATAAACGAGCCCTCAGAACTCTTGTGATGGTACTGAATAGATACTGCATTTTCCTATTCCAGCAGAAATACTAAGATTTTTTAAAAATACAACATCTTTGACACCCATACTGACCTTAATGTGGTGCTGGAATCTTGCCTGAATATTTCTGGTTTGACAACATGGACAAGTTCTCCCACCATGGGTAAAGCAGCTACCTTTTATCAAAGTTTGGATTGAAACTTATCATTTGGGGATTTGTGGGAGTCTCATTATGATTTATACTAGAAAAGATAAAACACAATCATGAATAATAGAACAAGTCTTGTTTTGCAGTTTGAAAACCAGTCATCATTAGAGTAAAAGTACAACACATTAGTATTCTATCAAGTAGTGTCTTAAAGAGGAGGACATGAGTTCTCTCCACACATTTGATTTAAAAAATCAAGCTTTTTTCCTGCATGTAATTCATGTCTATATAATACTGTCTAGAAGTGCCATAATGTGGCTTGACAGAAGGAAATGCAATATGGTGTAAAAGACACCGTGCAGAAAAAAAAGAAAAAAATAAGAAAAAAAAATAAGAAAGAAATAAAAAAAATGAAAAACAAACAAACAAACAAACAAAAAACAAACAGAACCTTTTCTGAAAGAATGGTAGCTGTCTGTAAACACTTACATACAAGTACCATTCACCTGGTACATCCCTCTGATTATTACCCTTTATTGGTTTTTCACGTTGGCAACGATGAGGTGGCAAAGAGAAGCCAAAGAGCAATCAAAAGGGACTTTAGGAGTTCAGGGTGATTGGTTGAAGGACCAGGTGCACAGGCAGTGTTTTCCTCCATCCTTCCAGTAGTGGGGATCAATATTGAAAGGAACAGGCAGATCTAGCTGATCAGTATGTGGCACTGAGGCTGGTGTTACTGACACAGTTTAATGTTTCTTAATCATGGGAAGGTCTACATGACACTGGGCCTGTGTGCTTCTGATGGGGAGCACTTTCCTCTGAGGAGAAAGGATTCTTGCCCAGGAGTTGGCAGGGCTGACTGATGGGGCTTTAAACTAGATTTGAAGGGAGAAAGGGACAAAAATATGCCCACCAGTGATAAGCTACAGGACTGCATGCCAATTTTTGAGGAACTGCATGATACTGAGGCACCTCAGTCTGCCCTAAGAAGGGATAAGTTGAGTGAAAGACATCTGAATTGTTCCTATATATACACATGCAGCACGAGAAACATATATACTAGTGCATGTAGCATGGGAAACAAGCAGGAGGAGTTGGAAGTCACAGTGCAATTAGAAAACTGTGATTGAATTGATATCATGGAAATGTGGTGGGACAGATCACATGGCTTGAACATTGGAATGAAGGGCTACAAGCTTTACAGGACAGACAGCCAGGGAGGAAGGGTGAGGGTGTTTCCCACTATGATGAAAAATGGATAGATTGTGAAAAGTTGCCTCTAAGAAACAGCCAAGAGCAGGTTGGGAGTCTGTGGGTAAACATTAAGGAGCAGACCAACAAAGTATATCTTGTGGTTGGGGTCTACTACAAGCCACTCAGCCAAGAGGATCTTGTTGATGAGTCATTGCACCAACTAGCATTAAGCATAGAGCTCACAGGCTCTCATACTCCTGGGAGATTTCAACCACCCAGATGTTTGCTGGGAAAGCCACGTGGCAGGAAGTAAACCACCCAGGAGACTGACTCCTGGAGTCCATTGAGGACAACTTCCTTGTCCAAATATTAAACAAACCAACCAGAGGAGAAGCAGTACTCTGGTTGCTCACTGATGGTACCTGGTGCTCATCAGTGCAGAAGAGCTCATTAAAGAAGTTAAGACTGGGGAAACCTAGCTTACAGTGACACACCCTGGCTGAGTTTGTGATCTCGAGGGATACAGGCCTGGCTAAGAAAAAAGTCAGGACCCTGAATTTCAGAAAAGCCAACTTTCAGCTGTCCAAAGAATTAGTGAATAAGATCCCATGGCATATAGTCCTTAGAGACAGAGGATCTGATCAGAGCTGACAACGTTTTAAGGATATTTTCCTTGGAGCGCAAGAGCTCTCTATTCCCATATGTAATAAATCAAGCAGGGATTTCAGGAAACTGACATGGTTGTATAAGGATCTGCTGGTCAAACAGGCAAAAGACAGAAATGCACAGATGGTGGAAATAAGGCCATGTGCCCTGGGAAGAGTACAGAAAAGTCGTCTGATGTGCAGGGATGGGATCAGGAAAGCCAGGGCACTGACAGAACTAAACTTGGCAAGGGATGTGAAGAATAATAATAAAGGATTTTACAGGTACAATGACCACAAAAGAAACACTAGGGAGAATGTAGCACCTCTGAAAAATGAAGATGGAGAACAGGTGCTGACAGATGCATAGAATGCAGAGGTACTAACAACTTCTTTGCCTCAGACTTCACTACTGGTCAGGCTGCCCACATCTCTTGTGTTCCCAAACCTCTAGGCAGGAGCAGGGGGTGCAGGGGTCTCTCCCACTGTAAGGGAAGAGCAAGTTCAGGACCTCCTGATAGAGCTTACCAACTACAACTCAATGGACCTTGATGACATGCATTCTAGGGTCCTGAGTGAATTGGCTGATGTAGTTGCCAAGCCTTTCTCCATCATATTTGAAAAATCATGGCAATCAGGCAAAGTCTCTGGTGACTGGAAAGGGAATCATCACTCCCATTTTAAAAAAGGGTAGAAAGGAAAACCCAGAAAACTACACACCAGTGAGCCTCACCTCTGTGCCTAGCTAGATCATGGAATGGATCCTCCTGAAGACAATGTCAAGGCACATGCAGGACAAGGAAGCGATTCAGGACAGCCAGCATGTCTTCAGCAAGGTTAAATTATGCCTGACCAATTTGGTGACCTTATATGATGGAATTAGTGCATCACTCTGCAAGAGAAGACTGACTGATGTCATCTACTTGGACTTCTGGAAGGCCTTTGACATGGTCCCACATGACATCCTAACAAATTTGAAAGATATAGATGTGAAGTTTGTACCAGCTGGTAGATAAGGAATTGGCTAGATGGCTTCACCCAGAGAACAGTGGCCAGTGGTTCTATGTCCAGGTGGAGACTGGTGATGAATGGTGTCCTCAGGGGTCTGTCTTGGGAATAGTGTTTTTCACTGTCTTCATCAACAACATAGATAATGGGATAGGGTGAACCCTCAGCAAGTTTTCAGATTGCACTAAACTAGGTGGTGTGGTTGATACAATAAAAGGAAGAGATGCTATTCAAAGGGTAGGCTGGAGAAGTGAGCCCATGTGAACCACATGAGGTTCAACAAGACCAAGAGCAAGGTGCTACACCTGAGTCAGGGCAATCCCAGAGAGCAGTAGACACTGGGAGTACTCATTGAGACAAGCCCTATGGAGAAAGACTCTGGTGGACAAAAGGCTCAATATGAGCCAGCAGTGTGCACTTGCAGCCTAGAAGACCAAGTGCCTCCTGGGCTGCATCAAAAGAGGTGTGACCTCTTTTGTGTGATCAGGGAAGGTGATTGTTCCCCTCTATTCTGTCCTTTTGTGGCTCCATCTGGAGTACTGCATCCAGGTTTGGAGCCTGCAGCACAAGATGTGGACCTCTTAGAGTGAGCCCAGAGGAGGGCTACAAAGATTATCAGAGGGCTGGAGAACCTTTCTTGTGAAGAAAGGCTTAGAGAGCTGGGGATTTTCAAGCTGAAGAAGAGAAGGCTCCAGGGAGACCTCATTGTGACCTTTCTATACTTAAAGGGGTTTTGTGAAAAAGATGGAGAAGGACTCTTTACTTAGGTAGATAATGATAAGACAAGGAGTAATGGTCTTAAATTAAAAGAGAATAGATTTAGATTGGAGATAGGAGGAAATTCTTCACTGTATGGGTAGTGAGACACTGGAACAGGTTGCCCAGAGAAGCTGAGGATGCCCCATCCTTGGAGGTGTTCAAGGCCATGCTGGATGGGGCCTTGGCCAACGTGATCTAGTGGGTGGCACTCCTGCCTGTGGCAGGAGGTTTGGAGATAGATGATCTTTAAAGTCCCTTCCAACCTGAGTTATTACATGATTCCATGTAACCTCATAACGCACTTCAGCATGTGTTTCCAAGATCCTTGTCTTCAAAAGTCACTTAAACATACCAGTAACAGATCTCATATTGAATTTGAAGATTTTAATAATAGAATTTAAAATTATATAAGTACAAATATGGAAAACATGAAGATATATATATATATATGGTGACTTATTAGACAGATTATTTAAGTTCTTAGTCAATGTTCCTCACATTGTGCAGATTATTTCCTTGCTTTTAAATACATGTATGGTATGTATTTTGTAGTTTTAACCAAGATTAGGGAAAGGTGGAATTCAAGAACAGTGAGTTGAGTACACACATTTGCTGTATTTATTCTTTCCAAATTCTGCTCACAATCTTTCTGAACTGAAATTTGAAATATATGTAATATTCAATAGTTTGATTTGCAATACACACGAGGATTCTCAAACAACCTTTTCTTGATTCCCAGTTTCTTAAAGAGAACAAATGTTTCTCTCCACTATTTCATAGTTCATTCCTTGGAAATGGTATGTGAAAGATTGAGTTAGATGAAGTTGCATTATGTGTTTGCAGGAAAAAAATACTACATTTATAAAGCTTTCATCGTCATGTTGTATTTGTTGTTTTGTTTTATTTTGTTTTGATTTTATGAAAACATTACTCAAATGACAAATTAGTCATGAAAACCCCACTGATATGAACCAAGTTAGTTCTTCATCATTTATTTTTTATTTTTTCCACATTATTATTATTTTAAAATTTAACAGCTAATTTCTGATGATACAGTTTCTGTAAAAGTGCAATAGCTGAATTGTTCCTCTGCATCATTTACATGTACATGTAATGATATATTTCAATCTTTTCTTTTTTTTAATAATAATAATAATAATAATAAAGTATAAAAATTAACACTGGAAAAGTCCTTGCAAGTTTCTGTCCCTTAAATATGTCTATGATGTATGATTCTGTTATTATTAGTACTAGAAGGTACAGGTAACGTCATGGAATACTTCCCTCATTTTCAGTACAGAAGTGTATTATCACTTCAGTTCATACATCCAAGAAGAGACACAGTAAAATTTCATTGAAAGATGATTTGCTTAGGACATTCTATGTTTCTGTGTAAGTGCATATCATAATGTAACATAGCCTAACATTGGAAAAATAAATAAATAAATAAATAAATATTTGAAAAATTTGCTAATTGTTATAAGCTTGCTAAAATATTTTCTCAAATACTATAAAAATCACAAAATGAAGTGAGCTCACTGACATCTCAGGGTCTGAGACAAACAGGGAACAAGATGAAGAAGGAAAAAGTAGCATGGTGCCAGTGAAAAGGGTTTATATAGAGATGTTGATAAATTGGATTTGAGTGAAGAATTAAAGAACTGAGACCACTGCTACAGGTGAGAGCTTGCAACCTTCAAATTCAGGCTGAAGACTAATATTCATGCACATTCACATTTTAACAGAAGATTTTAACAAAAGTAACATAAAATTGGTTTGTATATGAGATGGAGAACTGCTGAGAAATGGAGTTCCAGCTAAGTAGTGACAAGATTACTACAGTCATATTACACTGCAAGTGTACAAATACACTTCCTCAGCAAATTTGCAGGTGACACTGTATTAAGGGGAGTGGTGTACCTACAGAACAATTAAGTTTCAGTCCAAAGAGGCCTTGAGAAAACCATGTATTGGGGCCAGCGGATCTCTTATGATATTGAACACAGAGATGTATTAACCTGAGAAGGGTAAAGGAAAAGAAAAGGGAAATAAAAAAAATATCTATCTTCCAGGTCCAAATGTAGTGCAAATCTAGAGCTTTACAATAATCTCTTATCATTGCCATTTTATTTTTTTTATTTTTTTATTTTTTTTTTTTGTTATTTATATTGCAGAAATTTTACACTGGTTTTACTAGAAACTCAAACTGACTTCCTGATGTCATAATGCAAGTCACTTCTAAACACAGAATGACTTAATCATAGAATCATTAATGTTGGAAAAGACCTCCAAGGTCATTTGCTCCAACCATCCCCCTACTACCCCTATTACACAATAAATCATGTCCTCAAGTACCACAATTACCTAAACACCACCAGGGATGGTGACTCTACCACATTAGTGGGCAAACCATTCCAGTGGCCTAGCTACTATTTCTGAATATTTGTTTTTTTCCTGAATGCAATTTGTACACATGCACACAAAGGTATAACAGTAACATAATGTTAACCACTGTGGGGAGGAAGCATTTCAAATGCATCTGAGAGACAAATTTTCAGGAACATTTCTTCTAGCTGCTATTTCTAAGAAACGTCTCCTAATTTCCAACCAGAACCTCCCCTGGTGCAACTCGAGGCCATTCCCTCTAGTCCTATCACTAGTTATCTATGAGAAGATAGGCTCACTATTGAGTTGAGTCAGGAAGCTAACTTCTACACACTCCAAGAACCTTCTATATGGCTTACTCTGGGCTTTATTGTATGTCTAGTATATGTCTGGGAATTTGAAATCCCCCATAGAAAGCACTGGCGATTGTGCACCTTCTCCAGCCGCTCATAAAATTCTTCATCCATCTCTTCATCCCAATTTATTGCTCTGTAACAGACATCCACCAGGATGTCCACTTTGTTGGTGTTCCCCTGATCCTTACCCACAAGGAGTTACAGAATCACAGTATGGCCGAGGTTGTACGAGATCTCTGAAGATCATCTAGTTCAACCCACCTGCTGAACAGGATTACCTTCAGTACATTGCACCAGATGGCATCCAGGTGGGTTTTGAATATCTCCAAAGAATGAGAATCCACAACCTCTCTGGGCAACCTATTCCAGTGCTCTGTCACCCTTACAGCAACAAAATACCCTCTCATATTCAGCTGGGACTTTCTGTGCTTCAGTTTGTGCCTGTTGCCTCTCATCCTCTCACTGGGCACAACTGAAGTGAGACTAACTCCATCCTCTCAACATCTTCTTGTTCTCAGAATTCATACACATTGATGGTCTTCCCTCAGTCTTCTCTTCCAAGTTAAATAGGCTTGTTTCTCTCAGCCTGTGAGAAGACCTCTCAACATGACAGGTCCTCCAGTCCTCTAATCATCTTCATAGCCCTCCTCTGAACTCACTTCAGTAGTTCTATGTTGCTCTTGTACTGGAAAGCGCAGAACTAAACACAATGCTCTAGCTGTGGCCTCACCAGGGCCAAGTAGAGAGGGAGGATAACCTCTCTTGACCTGATGGCAACACTCTTCCTAATGCACCCCAGAATACTGTTGATGTTTTTGGGCACCAGGACACTTTTCTGAATAATGGTCAGCCTGCTAGTGGGCAGCAGGACTCCAGGATTCCTCTCTGCTTAGCTGCACTCCAGCAGGTCAACCTCCAGCCTGTACTGGTGTTTGTGATTATTCCTCCCTAGGTGCAGGACCCTGCACTTGAGCTTGTTGAACATTGTGAAGTTCCTCTCAGCCCAGCCCTCCAGTCAGTCAAGGTCCTTCTGAATGGCAGCGCAGCCCTCTGGGATATCAGCATTCCTCCCTGTTTTGTCGTCAGCAAACTTGCTGAGGGTGTTCTCTGTTGCATCCTCCAGGTCATTGATAAATATGTTGAACACTGGACCCAAAATTGACCCCTGTGGGACACTGCTATCTATGAGTCTCCAACTAGACTGAACCACTAAACACAACCTTCTAAGCTCTATCATCCAGCCAATTATCAATCCACTTCACAGTCCACTCATCCTGAATTTTGTCTACAAGAATGTTATGGGAGATAGTGTCAAAAGCCTTGCAGAAGGTAGACCACGTCCACCTCTCTTCCCTCAGCTACTCAGCTAGTCATTTTATCATATAAGGCTATCAGATTGGTTAAGCATGAATCCATGCTGGGTATCCCTGATCACCTTCTTATCCTCCACTTGGAGGTGACCTCCAGGATGAGCTGTTTTTTCACCTTCCTGGGGATGGAGGTGAGGCTGAATGGCCTGTAGTTGCCTGGTTCCTCCTTCTTGCCCTTAAAGAAGACTGGCATGACATTGGCTTTCTTTCAGTTCTCAGGTACCTCTCCTGTTCTCCACAACCTTTCAAAGATCATGGAAACTGGCCTAGCAATAACATCTGCCAACTTCCTCAGCACTTGTGGATGCATCTAATCGGGGCCCATGGATTTCTGGATGTCAATTTTTCTTAGATAATCTCTAAATTCAACCATCTTCAACCAAGGGAAAGTCTTTCTTCCTCTGGGCTTCCTCTCTTGTCTCCAGGGTCTGGGATTCCAGAGGGAATTAACCTTAACATTCTCAGCCCCAAGCTCTATAACATCAAAGCACTCTCTAATATAGAGTTACACTATCACCTCTTCTTTGGTTGCCTGTCCCTTCTGAAGAGCTTATAGACATTCATTGCAGCACTTTAGTCATGAAGCTGGTCCCATCACATTTCAGTGATGGCAACTAAGTCATAGTTTGCTTGCAACAAAATGGCTTCCAACTCCTCCAGTCTGTTGCCCATTCTGAGTGCATTAGTTTAGATGTACTTCAGTTGAGCCGTTGCCCACAGCCCCAGCCCTGGCGTTGCTCCCCCCAGTCTCATCTCTATTGAGCCTCTTTTCATCCCCATCCCCCTTCTTACCCAACTTAAAGCCCTCTCAATGAGCCCTACCGGCTCCTGGGCTAGGTTGTGTTTTCCCCTTGGAGACAGGTAGGACCCATCTGCAGCCAACAGGCCAGGTACCAAGTAAACCACCCCATGATCAAAACACAAAATTATTGTGATGGCACCAGCCTCTCAGCCATGAAAATACTCATCAGCTGGGTTTTCCATGCCCTCTCAGTATCTCTCCCTGCCACTGAAGGGATGGAAGAAAATACCATCTATACTCCTACTCCATCCACAAGCCAGCCCAATCCCCTGAGGTCTCTTTTTATAACCTTCAGACTTCTCTCAGCAAACCTCAGTGGCTTCTCTCTTTGCCAGCCTGAATTATCAGTAAATATATCAGTTCTTGTTGTGTCTGCAAGTAAATAAAATAAATAAAATAAAATAAAATAAAATAAAATAAAATAAAATAAAAGTGTAAAGTAAAGTAAAGTAAAGTAAAGCAAAGTAAAGTAAATTTAAAACATAACTGAATATACAGAAGATGTTCCCTGATTTGAAACTAAGGTGTATTACAGTAAGAATCAACATTAACTAGAAATTCCCATTCCTTCTTGAAATGGCTTTGTGTCTGCTAGCAGATTCTGGATGGTTACCCATGTACTAAACCTGTTCTTGATGGATCTGCATTTTTAAAGAGAAAGCACACATAAGGGAGAAGAAGGAACTGCCAGATTAATTCATTTGATTTTTAATAAGTTTCAATCTTATTTGGGGTCTACTCCAGCAAACCTTTAAAACAATAGAAAGACTTCTTTAATTCTGTGTATTTTTTAATTAAAGTCTCTTATGTATAAATCTTGACACAACTTTAATTATGCATCTTCTCTGGCTACATGTAAAAAAGCACTTCTGCAAAGTGGTTTTGTCAAGAAAAAAATATCTCTTTTTGATATATAATTGCAAGCAAAATTAACATAATTTCTCCAAGTTCTCATTAAATAATTATATAATTTATTGTACAAGTAATTAAACTATTGCAAGTTAATAGATTGAAGATGTAAAACTTATCTAACTTATATTCACGACTGTGCTAGTTTTTCATTGCCATTGTACCTGCTAAATTTTACTATAAATTACAAAAGATTTGGCTATTCACATGGACTTGATTCACAACACTTTCAAGTGCCTCAAATATTATTTAGACTGAGCACTTGGGAGATTGTTTTGGAGGACTTCATGTGTAAGAACTAATAGAAATTAAAATAATAAAAAAGTTTAAAAGCTATATATAAATTTATATAAAATTCCAATATCCACTGTTGCATTTAAGATTTTTTTTAGATATAACCTGCATTTCATTTTCTCTCTTGTTATTTATTATTTTAAGTGTAGGAATTTTGCAGCTTTTTTCTTAGTCTAAAATAATATATTTTGCAGTAAATTGGGAGTGGTCTTCAACCTCTTTCATAGGATACTAACCTGAGAGGGTGTACTATGAAACAATTTTGGCGTACATGCTAAAATTTTTATCTGATGATTTGTCTGATTCATACAGCCACCACCAAAAAACTTTAAGATATATAATCTTCCATATATCGATAGGTAGTCCAGTTGCAAGACGAATTTAACAGGTTCTTTCAATGTTTGACTCTGTAGATTTTAAATTCAGTGTGAATTTTTCTTTGCTCTATCATGGATGGAATTGACTAGTTACTCATCATAAATGAGGACATACTCAATGTTTAGTTCCCTTATTGAGTTTCCTTTCCCTGATGAAATCTGACATCAACTCAACTTCTTTAATAAATATACAAAGTTTATAAGTATTTTAGACAATGTAATTTGCAATTTAAACAAATAAATTATTTTCTGGCAATGTCACATTTCTCTCACTGTTCAGAACAATAGTCTGTTTGTTTATTGTCATTTCATGTGCAGAGTACATCATCAAATCTATTGGGAAAAAATTAAAATCCTCACAGTATTCTGTCACTGTTTCTACAACAACAACAAAATATCTATAAATAAATCTTATCTTCCTCATTTTCTGTTTCCTCAACATTTCAACAATCTTTGTGCATTTTTCAGATTTGGTGACCCCACATTTACTTCAAGCAACTTGATGAAAAAGAGAAGTTGGAATCAATTTCAGCAAAAATCCACAAAATAAAACTTTTTTTTTTTTTCTTGAGATCTTTAGTAGAAACAGAGGATTTCCTTAAGAATATATAAATCATAGTCTTTAAGAAAAAAAAAAAAACACAAGTAAATAAAAAATAACAACAACAACAACAACAAACACTTCCTATTAGATTGTTCTGTTAAAGTTTGAAGTTTTAACAATAAAAGAACATTTATTTAATCAGAAGTTACTTATTCATTTCTATTTATCTCTGTCCCAGCTTATGAATTTTACAATATATAGTGAAAAAATCTGCACAGCCTGTAAAACATGTCTAAATATACAACACTGAATAAAACTTTAGATTAGGCTATTTTTTTATGTCAAATACAGAAATTACATAGATGGATATAAATAGATAGGTATTGATTGCTAGTTGTATACACTGTAAAAAATAGTTATCCACTCTTCTAAGTCTCTGTTATTGAGTGATGCATGAGTGTGCATGAGTGTCTTTTAAAATAAGGACTATTCACTTGCTTTCAATATAAAATAAAATGTTGGACTGTGTGCCATTTAATTTCCACGGCTTAAATGTAATATACCGTACCTTGAAGTCTTTTAGTTTCCTTTTTACTGTTACAGCAATGATCTACACAGTATTGATGGACTTAAATCTATACACTATTTTAAATAATTCCAATAATAATAAGGATATTATTATAGGAATCATTGAAATTATATTCCTATTATAGAATTATAGAATAATAATTCCTATAATAATAATTCAATAATTTAAATGATTCCTTAATACTATCACAAACTTGTGAAGTAGAAATTGAATTGAAAAGTACTTTGGAAATAAATCCTTTAAAACAGCAGAACAGATCCTTCAGGACTCAGATTTTAGCTGAAAAGCTGATGCTTGAAGCCATAAGGTCCATCCTGTTCTGTTTCTTTAACTTAGTTTCATCCGTGAAAATGACATCATGATCACAGAATCACAGAATTTCTAGGTTGGAAGAGACCTCAAGATCATCGAGTCCAACCTCTGACCTAACACTAACAGTCCCAACTAAACCATATCCCTAAGCTCTACATCTAAATGTCTTTTAAAGACTTCCAGGGATGGTGACTCCACCACTTCCCTGGGCAGCCTGTTCCAATGCCTAACAACACTTTCGGCAAAGTTCTTCCTAAGATCCAACCTAAACCTCCCCTGGCGCAACTTAAGCCCATTGCCCCTCATCCTGTCACCAGGCACGTGGGAGAACAGACCAACGCCACCTCGCTACAGCCTCCTTTGAGGTACCTGTAGAGAGCGATAAGGTCACCCCTGAGCCTCCTTTTCTCCAGGCTGAACAAGCCCAGCTCCCTCAGCCGCTCCTTGCAGGACTTGTACTCCAGGACCCTCACCAGCTTCGTCGCCCTTCTCTGGACCCGCTCAAGCACCTCCATGTCCTTCTTGTAGCGAGGGGCCCAAAACTGAACACAGTACTCAAGGTGCGGCCTCACCACAGCCGAGTACAGGGGGAAAATCACTTTCCTAGCCCTGCTGGCCACACTGCTTCTTATATAAGCCAGGATGCCATTGGCCTTTTTGGCCACCTGAGCACACTGCTGGCTCATATGCAGCTGACTATCAACCATCACTCCCAGGTCATTCTCTGCTTGGCAGCTCTCCAACCACTCATCTCCCAGCCTGTAGCTCTGCTTGGGGTTGTTGCACCACAGGTGAAGGACCCAGCACTTGGCCTTGTGTCGTGGTTCCGCTCGAGTGGGCAGCCAAGCTCCACCACAGCCACTCTCTCACTCCCCCTCCTCAAAGAGGAATGGGGAGAAAATATGTGAAAAGGGCTCAAGGGTTGAGATAAGGACGAGAAAATCATGCAATAATTATTGTAACGGGCAAAACAGACTCGGCATAAGAAGATAGTAAGATTTATTGCCTATTACTAACAAGCGAGAGAAGTGAGAAAACAAAGGAAAAAGCAAACCAAAAGCACCTTCCCCCCCATCCACCCTCTTCCACCTCCTCCCCCCGAGCGGTGCAGGGGAACGGGGAATGGGGGTTATGGTCAGTCTACAGCACTTCTTCTCTGCCGCTCCTTCTCGGTCACTCTCGTCCCCTGTGCTGTGGGGTCCCACCCACGGGATGCAGTCCTTGATGAACTGATCCGGCGTGGGCTTCCCACAGGCAGCAGCTCATCCAGAACTGCTCCAGATATGGGTCCGTACCACGGGGTCCATCCCTCAGGAGAAAACTGCTCCAACCTGGCTCCCCTACGGGCAGCAGCTCCTGCCGGGTCACCTGCTCCTGCGTGGTCTCCTCTCCATGGGCTACAGGTCCGGCCCGGAATCTGCTCCAGCAGGGGTCTTCCACAAGCGGCAGCCTCCGTCGGTGCAGGTCCACCTGCTCCACCGTGGTCTCCTCCACGGGCTGCAGCATATAACCCTGCTCCACCGTGGTACTCCATGGGCTGCAGGGGGACATCCTGCTTCACCATGGTCCTCACCACAGGCTGCAGGGGACTTCTGCTCTGGCGCCTGGGGCACTTCTCCCCCTCCCTCTACACTGACCTTGGCACCTGCAGGCTGTTCCTCACTCCCTTCACTCTCCCAGCTGCTGTGTGGTGCAGCGTTTTTTTCCCTGTCTTAAATATGCTCTCACAGAGGCGCAAAACAACATCGCTTATTGGCTCAGCTCTGGTCAGCAGTGGGGCCCTTACCAAACATGGGGCAGCTTCTAGATCTTTCTCACAGAAACCACCCCTATGGCCCCCTCCTACCAAAACCTTGCCACATAAACCCACTACACCTTGTTGAACTTCATGCAGTTGACCTCAGCCCATCAGTGCAGCCTATCCAGATCCTCCTGCAGAGCCTTCCTACCCTCGAGCAGATCGACACATGCACCTAACTTGGTGTCATCTGCAAACTTACTGAGGGTGCACTCAATGCCCTCGTCCAGATCATCGATGAAGATATTAAAGAGGACCGGCCCCAGCACCGAGCCCTGGGGAATGCCACAAGTGACTGGCCTCCAACTGGACTTGGCTCCATTTACCACGACTCTATGGGCCCGGCTATCCAGCCAGTTTCTAACCCAACGAAGTGTGCGCCAGTCCAAGCCAAGAGCAGTCAGTTTCTTGAGGAGAATGCTGTGGGAAACAGTGTCAAAAGCCTTGCTGAAGTCTAGGTAGACCACATCCACAGCCTTTCCCTCGTCCACCCAGCGCGTCACTTTGTCATAGAAGGAGATCAGGTTCGTCAAGCAGGACCTGCCTTTTATAAACTCATGCTGACTGGGCCTTATCGCCTGCTTGCCCTGCAAGTGCTGCGTGATGACTCTCAAGAGGATCTGCTCCATGAGCTTTCCTGGCACTGAGGTCAAACTGACAGGCCTGTAGTTTCCCGGGTCAGTCCTCCAGTCCTTCTTGTAGATAGGCGCCACGTTTGCTAGCCGCCAGTAAACTGGGACCTCCCCCGATAGCCAGGACTGTTGATAAATGATGGACAGTGGCTTGGCCAGCTCCTCTGCCAGTTCTGTCAGTACCCTTGGATGGATCCCATCTGGCCCGATCAACCTGTGCACATCCAAGTGCCATACCGGGTCACCAAACAGTTCTTCATAGATAGTGAGGGCCACATCCTGCTCCCCATCCCCTTTTACCAGCTCAGGGTACTGGGTATCCAGAGAACAACCGATATTGCCACTAAAGACTGAGGCGAAGAAGGCATTAAGCACCTCCACCATTTCCTCATCTCTTGTAACTAAGTTTTCCCCCACATCCAGTAAAGGATGGAGATTCTCCTTAGTCCTCCATTTTGCGTTGATGTATTTATAAAAACATTTTTTGTTATCTTTAACGGCAGTATCCAGATTGAGCTCCATATGAGCTTTGGCCTTTCTAATTTTGTCCCTGCAGAGCCTTGCAACATCCTTAAAGTCCTCCCTAGTGGCCTGCCCTCTTTTCCAAAGATTATAAACCCTCTTTTTTCTCCTAAGCTCAAACCACAATTCTCTGTTCAGCCAGGCTACTCTTCTTCCCTGCCAGCTCGTCTTTGGGTACGTGGGGACAGACCGTTCCTGCGCAATTAAGATTTCCCTCTTGAAGAGCGCCCAGCCTTCCTGGACTCCTTTGCTTTTCAAAACCACCTCCCAAGGGACTCTACTAACCAGTGTCCTGAGCAGCTCAAAGTCAGCCCTCCAGAAGTCCAATACAGTGGTTTTACTGGTCCCCTTCCTGGCCTTGCCAAGAATAGTGAACTCCACCATTTCATGGTCACTCTGCCCAACACAGCTTCCAACCACCACATCTCCCACCAGTCCTCTGTTTGTGAAGAGAAGGTCTAGCGGGGCACCACCCCTGGTAGGCTCACTAACCAGCTGCGACAGGAAGCTATCTTCCACACTCTCCAGAAACCTCCTAGACTGCTTTCTCTGGCCTGTGTTGTGCTTCCAGGATATGTCAGGGAAGTTGAAGTCCCCCACGAGAACAAGCGCTGAAGATTTCACAACATCTGTCAGTTGCCTGTAAAACTCCTCATCTGTCTCCTCATCCTGGTTTGGCCATCTATAACAGACCCCGACCAGGACACTAGCCTTGTTGGCCCCACTGATCCTAACCCAAAGGGACTCAACCTTGTCATTCCCAGCCTCGAGTTCTACAACATCGAAAGACTCTCTAATATAGAGAGCCACACCACCACCCCTTCTGTGCTGCCTGTCCCTTCTGAAGAGCTTATAGCCAGTCTTTGCAGCACTCCAGTCATGAGACGGGTCCCACCACGTCTCCGTGATGGCAACCAAGTCGTAGCCTGCCTGCCGCACGATGGCTTCCAGCTCCTTCTGTTTGTTACCCATGCTGCGTGCATTGGTGTAGATGCACTTCAGCTGGGCCATTACCTTATCCCCCAGCCTTGCTATTGTTCCCCCTGGCACAGCTCCAACAATCCTTGCTTCAGCCCCATCCCCCTTCTTACCTAGTTTAAAGCCCTCTCAATGAGCGCTGCCAGCTCCTGGCCCAGGATCAATTTTCCCCTAAAAGATAGGGACCCATCTGTGGCCATCAGGCCGGGTGCTGAGTAAAGCGCCTCATGGTCAAAAAAAAAAAACAAGATCTCTGTGTTGGCATCAGTTTCTGAGCCACGTGTTTATCAGGTGGGCTTTCTCTGTCCTCTCTGTACCCCTCCCTGCCACCGTAGGGATGGACGAAAACACCACCTGCACTCCCGCTCCATCTACTAATCATCCCAGTCCCCTAAAGTCTCTTTTGATAGCCGTCAGGCTTCTCTCTTCAATGTCATCACTACCTGCCTGGACTATCAAAAGAAGATAATAGTCAGAGGGGCGAACCAGGTTAGGAAGCCTCCTGGCAACGTCCCTGACCCTGGCCCCAAGTAGGCAGCAGACTTCCCTACAGGTAGGGTCAGGCCGACAAATAGGGCCCTCTGTTCCCCTGAGAAAAGAGTCTCCCACAACAATAAACCTTCTGTCTTTCTTGGTGGAGGCAGTCCTGAGGTGTGGAGTCAACCTCCTCGCCCTAGGCATCCTCCTGGGTAGGCTTCCTACCTCATCCTCACCCATGGGTCTCTCAAGCTCCAGGGCCTCAAACCTGTTGCGTAAGGGCACCTGGGAATGCGTGGCCGGAAGGGGAGGTCATCACCTGCGATGTTGAGCAGGGACCTGTCTCCATTCCTCCTCAACTCCCAGATCCCCTCCCTCTGCCCGACAGGGCAGGGGATCCACCCCCATTTGGGGTGTCTCACCTCGATACCTTTCCTTGAGGCCCTGCAGGGAGTTGCTGAAGAGTGTGTTTTGCTTGTTTAAGTTAGGTGTTCTCCCTGTCTTAAACATAAAATTTTGTCTCAAGAACACTTGTGTAATATTTCTTCTGACATAAGCAAAGGGTTAGAGCAGTGAACCTTGTCTAATACATCTTCAGCTTTTCTCTCTGCTCTCCCAGTGCAATCCTTCCCACCTCCACAAGCATTTTCCCCTAACTGGTTCTAATGTATTGCAAATCAACTTGCTTTAGTACATAAGGGAAAGAGTAAGATTAAATATCAATTGACTTCCTATTTCCTATCCAAAATGTAAAAATCACTTGCGATCTATACTACAGTAATAAAAGAATAAGAACAGCTCTATATGCTTTACATGTCTAATTATTTTTGATAATAAGTCAAAATCTTATGCACTCTTAAGTGCAATCTGAAAGGAAAAAAAAAAAAAAGCAAACAACAACAACAACCAAACAGACTTTTCTCTGTATGAAGTACCTCTCTCCTGCAAATTCCAACTGCACTCTCTTTGATTACTTTAGTGTAAAATATAAAGTTTGAAAACTTGCTTTAGGAGGAAGTAGTGGCAGACTGGCTCTTGTTTACTGACAGCAGACACCATTCCTCCTCTCCCTCCACTGCCAGGAAAGGGAAGGTAGAGGAACAACTGAGTGAGGTTGAACTTGGAAAGACAAACAGCATGGCGGAAGATAGTTTTAGGTTTTGATTTTTTATCTCACCATTCCACTCTTATTTTTATCTGGCATAAATTAAATTAATTTTCCATATATAGTCTGTTTTAACTGTGATGATAACTGGCAAGTGATTTCCCTGGCAAAAAGTGCACTCATTAATACACATGTTCAAGTACTCACAAAAATGGGTGCGTAAAGACATCTCACCATCTACTTTCAGCTACACCTCACTGCTCAGTTTTGCCAGTCCAGATAAAGCACAAAGATATACAAAGATTTTTACTCGGAACTTCTAGCTTACTTTAAAAATAATAATAATAATAATAATTAATTTAAACTGCTTCATTACTTTATTATTATTGTTATTGTTATTGTTGTTGTTATTGTTATTGTTATTATTATTATTTTACAGAACATCAGTCTGATTTCTTGTAATAACCTAAGACACATTTTGAAGAAGACTGGTCTCCTTGTAATGACAATTTTGCCCTTCCTCCTTCTAATTTATTGAGTGCAAGGCTAGTTTTCAGAACATTTCTATTTACAAAAAAAGGTTGAAATCTTTCCAACTTGCTTATTTTGCAAGATAATATACCAAAAAACACTATGGAAGACTTTAGCTTGAACAAATGAGAATGAAGAAAAAGAAATGTTCCTGAAAATTCTTCTCTTGGATGTATTTGAAATGCTTCCTCTCCACAGTGATTATCCTTCTTACACTGAGCCTGAGTTTGTCATAACCCCTGTAATTTTCTATCCAGAAAATAAAATATGATTTATTTTAGAAAAGCTTAAAAAACTCAGATTTATTTTAAGTATGTCTTCTTCATTAAGAAGACCCCTCAGATCACTGATGTGGGTTCAAACACAAATTTTTAAAAATAAACTATTTTACCTTTTTGCACATGTGTACAAATTGCTTTCAGAAAAATGCTGAGTCCTGCATGGGACAGGGCAACCCTGGCTATATGTACAGACTGGGTGATGAGACTCTGGACAGCAGCCCTGCAGAGACGGATCTGGGGGGTTGTGGTTGACAGCAAGCTACTTTTGGACCTGGAAGAAAGATATTTATATATTTTTTTTCTGTTTTTCTTTTTTTACAAACAGTTTTTTGTAAAACAAAACAAAACAAAACAAAAAAACTCTGTAAAACAAAAACAAACAAACAAAATCTTTCGACATGGTTTTAAAAGGATTTAAGGGACAATTAAGCTTTTGTTCCTGTATTTCTTTATGGTAGTTTAGCTCCACAGAACAGCAGAATAGATTCAAAAAAACAGTGTTCTCACCCTAGTCCTTTGTTGGGCTGACACCAAGTAATTCCAAGTAATTCACTCTTGAAGTTGTCACCCTAGCTAAAATGCCCCAAACACAAACTTCGAAGTGTACTAAATGAGTTTAACTGAAGACTACATTCCTTTTGCCTTTAACATAAAATAAATAAATACATAAAAAACACTAATCATGTAAACAGAAACTATCTTGTCTAGATGCATTTAAAATGTGTTCATTCTTTAAATACAAGCTTGCCGAATTTATAATATATCTTTCTCCTCTAATGTTGAAATATACTGTAATATATACTATATAATATTTACCCTACAATAAAAGGGATAAAATGGTTATCATATGTTTTGCAGACAAAGAGGAGTTAAAAGGAGTCACAATATCAAATTAAAATGAAAGGTGACAATTTAATTAGCAATTTTCACACCAGAAGATTGATAGTACTAGAAAAAGGATACAATTAAAAATAATAATAATAAAAAATAATTAAAAAACAAAAACAAAAACCTTACAACAGTCATATATTGGGGTGGTTTATTAAGCAAACCTATATAGAGGAAAACATGGTAAAAATCCAACTGTTACAAAGTATAGATACTTGTTCCAAGGGGTCTTTTTGAGAGAAAAAGAACATTGAAAGTGTTAGAAAATATGTACTGAATACGTGAATACAACAAAGACATGAATTCACTGGTTCACTGCCTAGTTATTCAATGCATAGCTATAATACAGAAGCATGTAACATGTTACTAAATAATGGTAGTTGTTTCCAATGGAGCTATTGTGTGGCCATTGATAAATAATGTATATTATATCACACTGATAATGCTGTAACTTATGTCACCAGTATCCTCATACTACTTGCTATTATTATACTCTGGGTCAGCACGTATCTTCCTATTAACTGCTGAATATTCAGAAGGAGCTCTAATTAAACTGTTTTAAATGTCACTAAAACCTCTAAGGAGAATTTCTATTGTGGCAAGAGCAACCAAGCTTTGCTTTAAATGGTCATGTAGATTTTCTTCATGAATATTTCTCTCCAGGAAATACAGAACTGATTTAACTGCTAAGAGAAAAAAAAAAAAAAAAAAAAGTTAAGAATATCTCAAATGTAATTAATATGCTTGGAATAATGTTAGATCACTGGTTTTGAATTCTTTCATTCTAGATTTCTGGCAAGCAAAATTAAAATGGAATGGAAGTGTATGCTTCTTAATAAATGTGTTTTTCTGTTTTGTTTTAGGGGGTTGGGTTTTTATTTGTTGTTTCCTTGTTTGTTTTGTTTCTGTTTCTTTATAAGGATGTTGATGGTCTAAAATCATGACACAGACCAAACAGGAAGAATTTTTAAATTCTCTAATGTTAAAGTTTTAGGTTGTGTCTGGTGCTTAGTTAAACACCAAAGTGTTTAAAACAAACAAACAAAACAAACAAACAAACAAACAACAACAACAAAAAAAAAACTAGGTGTAAGATTCCTGATTGGTATATATACTCCACAGAGGATTAAGGACAGTGAAGTCACTGAATTTATAGGACTGTCAGTTTGTCACAGGATTTCTTCTCACAATATCTTCACAAGAAACATTTTCTGAATGGACAACAATTCACTGAAGTCTTTGAGTTTCAGTTGTTGATCAAGTTTTAATCTCATCACTTAAATAACAAGGTTTGGCTCAATTTCAAAAACTTCCAACACTGTTTCTTGTTATCACTGTTTATGCATTTACTAATGCTACAATTAAGCAAAAAATACTGTTATATTCTAAGCCCAGAACTTCATTAAATACTGGTCTCTTTGAGGAATTTCTTGTTCAATATTAGATATATATGTATCTTTAATAAAAAGAAATATGAGATTTCCTGGATTCAGTGCAAACATAAAAATAGTGAAGATTATGTGATTATAGCTTTGATGTTATCTAAGCATTCTAAAAGTCATTAATTAATCAAATTTATTTATTTATTTATTTATTTATTTATTTATTTATTTATCTCTATGTCCTTGTCATTCAGCAATAAAATGATGTTTAAGAACAGAATCAGTAATGGATAAAATTATAGCTCAAATGAAGGCTGAGCCACCTTGATATTGTACTAGTATTTTGAAAACAAAGTTTGGATCAGTTTAAAATTTCAACAGCATCCAAAGATGTCACCTAAAGAAAATTACTGAGAAAAATACTTCCCATGTGTTGTAATCAACCATTTTCTTTTTATTTAAGGCTGTTTTGTGGTAGGTTACTCTTGCAGTACACCAACCCAAGTATACTGGAATATATTAGGTTTAATCTCAGATGCTTTGCTCGGCTTTTTTCTATATATGCATATTGCTTCTGCAAATTGCTCTTTCCAGGTAGTTGCTTACAGAAGCACTTAAACAGGTTATGGACTTTCATGAGTACAGAATAGTAGATGAGTTACCACTATAAACAAAAGGGATCCTGTTTCATATTACTCAAGCTGCCCTATAAATGTTATAGCTGATTAACTTCTAAATGTTTGATGGTTTCTCTGGCCACTCTACCTCCTTAAGTTTTATTGGTTATGCTTTTTTTTTTTTTTTTTTTTATTGTTATTATTAGCATTTTAGTTTGTCCTGTTTTATTAAGCTTGGAACAAAATTGTTGCCTTGAGAACTGGACCTTAGAGACTATCACCATGATTACAAAAGGAAAGGACAACAGGGACAAAAGCAGAGAGTGAGTAGTGAATGTTAGAGCAATTTTATAAGAAGCTTTGCTTATTCTGCTCTCTTTGGTTCCATCGCATTCCATCTTTACAGTGCTCTGATTCATTATCAACTTATGCCTCCTACAAGAGCTTCAGACATGTCTCTCTCACTGACTGGAATTCTTGATAATAGTAAAGGACTTCAGCTGTGTTAGCTAATTTTGCCTTCAAGATTATGTCTGTATCTTGCCAAAGTTCACAGGGGGGAGAAAAGGTTAGAAACATTATATGGATTTTCTTTAAGTTAGGCATGGAACACTGCTTCAGCAAATATTCTGTGTGTATTTAGCTACTATGCACAGATCTTCACTGATTTTTTAAAGCAAGCTGTTGGTGTCTATGACAATGTAAACAACCATAAAACTGTACATATTTTTGAATTTTTCAAATCAGAAATTCTCAGGAACTGTGAAAATTGAAAAAAAAGAATCTTTTCAAAATTTGTTTTAGAACTGCATCTATAAAACTAGCACTTGAGAGTACAGTTATAGGATGATGTTTTTGTGAGTTGGGCATTCAAGTGTTTGCCCAGTACTAATGTTGGATTCCACAAGTCAATAACTTCTTTGAAGTTACTTGATTTTCAGGCCCTCATGATGATATATTTCTGTCTTGCACTTCAAACGGAAAAGCACTATGATTCTCTAGGTCTTAAATTAAGTCATCAAATCCTTGAATAATAAATGACCTACTGTAATTCATTTTAAACTACACATAATCCCAGATTAAGACTAATGATACATTACAAGCATTAATCTGTAATATCCAGACCCTACACCACAGTTCAAAGTATTTATAAAAACCTAAAGCAAAGAAATAAAACAACCCTAAAGCTTATTGGAAGCTATAACCAGAGATGTGTTTTCCTTTCCTGAAAAGGTGGAAATCATAGTTTCTGTTTCAGTGTATAGATTTCTGCCTCTGTGTATATATTTATTTTCTTTGTGGAAATTGTAACTAACCTCCGCTACAGATATTTCAGGTGGGTTAGACTACTTTAAACATTCACCATTAAACTCTTTTTTTTCTTTTCCTTCTTTTTCTCTATGAATTAAAATTTTATTGGTTTTCATAAAATTATTAGTATGTCAGCTCAGCTATTTATACATTTATTATTCAAGGAGTCCTCTCCTCTGTTTCACCAGAAAAAAAAAAAAAAAATAATAAAAAAAAAAAAAAAAAAAAAAAGGGGGCAACTTTTTGTTTCAGGGAGTTTGAAAGGTCTCTCTTCCTTTTCATAACTATTCACCTAAACTATCCACCTAAACTGACTAAATTAGTATGGTTTCCTGGTATCTAAAAGAGTAAACTGGAAAAAAAAAAAAAAAAAAAAAAAAGTTGTTACTTTAAGGACACATAGAAGGAGAGTGTCTATTCCTTTAAGGGTACCTGATCAAGGACCTTTTCTAAAGCAACAAAATATTATAAGGAAAGGAGGCAGTGATGGGAACCAAGTCTGGTCAGTCACACCAATTTGTGAGAGTACGTGAGACTGAGCATGTAGGAATTTTTATCTGATGGGAATGACTGATTGAGAACTTCTAAATTGGGAAACAGTAACAAGAAACAAACCTCCCAGTCACACTAACTGGTGGGCTAAAAAAACACAAATGCCACTGACCCAGGAAAGATGAACCTTGCAGCTGATAAGATTGTGAACCTGGGGGTCTAGACTAGGAGAGTTCAGAGGATGTAAACACCATGAAGTCTATGCAGGGAGGTGGAACAAAAGGGAGGTGGAGGGTAGATAAGAAGTATAATTTGCATGTAAAATGGGGCTAGTCAGTGTGCTTGTCTGACTAAGCCCTGTGAATGATCACAGCAGTTTGTCTTGTTTTGTGCTTCTTACACCTTTTTTCATAAAGTCTTTCTTAAATATCTCTCTGTGTATTTGCACTCTCTTGTGCAAGTATGTATGCTGCAAGGACTATGTGCCAGCAACTGTCGCTACTGAGTAAAAGTCAGTGCCAGCTACTAGAATCAGGCTGGGGAATGGGCACCTAAGTCTGTGGTTCCAGATGCTGGAGTGAGTGCATCAATCACTGATGTGTGTTTGTGTGTATGTGGAAATTGTGACCTGCTACTTGAGTCAGGCCAGGGGTGCAGGTGCCCATGCACTGGGATGCCAGCTACTGGAGCAAGTGGGAGTCCTAATGTCAGTGGTCAGAGGGGTCACAGTTTTCTGGATCTGAAAGGGCACTATAGAATTTGTATCCAAAGTGCCAGTTACCAAGAGAACTGGCATAAACTGACTGGGTAACAGCTACTGGAATCAGACCACAGGTGTGGGTACCTCTGGCCTGTGGATCTAGCTACTGGAGAGACTGGGATTCTAGCATCAGCTACTGGAGTGGGTGTGGTTGCCTGTTCCTAACCACTGGGGTGGGAGTGGTGTGTTTTCCCAAACCAGCTACTAGGGACAGCTGCTATGAGTAAAGCAAATGCAAGACTCTGCACCTGGTGGTGGCTGGAGCAGAGTTATGTGTCTGTACTGGGTTTATATGACAAGGTTTTTGTAATGGGGGGGTTGCAGGGGTGCCTTCTGTAAGAACAGTCCAGAAGCTGCCCCATGTTAGATAAAGGCCAGTTTCAGCTAGCTCCAAAAGGGACCCACCATGGGCTGGAGCTGAGCCAATAAGTGATTTTGGTTGTGTCTCTGTGAGAGCATATTTAAGAAAGGGAAAACAAACAAACAAGCAAACTGCTGTACAGCTGTGCAGCTGGGAGAGAGTGAGGAGTAAGAAAGAGCCTTGCAGACACCAAGGTCAGTGAAGAAGAAAGGGTAGGAAGTGCTCCAGGAGCTTGAGCAGAAGTTCCCTACAACTTGTGGAGAGAACCATGGTAGAGCAGGCTTTCCCCTGCAGCCCATGGTGTACTACAGTGGAGCAGATCTCCACTCTGGAGTCAGTGGAGGAGCCCATGGTGGAGCAGGTAGATCTGCCCTGAAGGAGGCCCATGGAGACCTTCCACAGGAGCAGGCCCCAGGCCAGAGCTGTAACCTGTGAGAAGGGGACTGTGCAGGAGCAGGGGATATAGGGGAAGCTGCTGCCAATGATGGGCCCATGTTGCAGCAGTTTGTTCCTGGGAGGTGGACCCTATGGTATGGACCCACATTGAAGCAGATCTTGAAGATGTGCTGCCTGTGGGAAGCCCATGCAGGATCAGATTGGGAAAGAATGTATCCCGTTGGACAGACCCCACATTGGAACAGAGAGTGAAGTGAGTGACTATGAAGGAGCAGCAGAGATCAAGTGTTGTGGATTTACCACAGCCCCCATTCCATGCACCTCTTGGGGGAGAGGGAAAATGAAAAAGAGGCTGGATGGGAAGGGGGAGGGGGGAGGTAGGAGGGAGGTGCTTTCAGGTGTTTTAGTTTCTCACTGCTCTAACTTGTTTGTAATATGTAATAAATTGCATTAATCTCCCTATACTGAATCTGTTTTGCCCATGACAATAATTGCTGAGTGATCTACCCGTCCTTATCTCAACCTTTGAGCCTTTTTCATTGCATTTTATCCCCCTTTCCCCTTGAAGAGGGGGAGTGAGAGACCAGTTATGGTGGAGCTCAGTTACCCAGATGGGTAAAGCCACCACAGAGTCAGAGCCTGTGCACTGTGTACTGTGTACCTGGTGCCAAATGCTGGGAGAGTGACTGTATCTTCTCCATTCTGATATGCATGAGGTGTGTATGTGTATTTGCTAGCAAAATTTAAGCTGGACTACGTGATGAGTAACGGGTGCCTTTGGTCTGGACTGGGATTTCAGCCAGGTAGAGGATCTGTGGTATGCTCAGGGAGACTTGCAAACCTGGTGTGTACACAAGGGGTGAATATATGAGGGCTGTGTGTTTGCAATGAACTTCAAACCAAAAAAGCTGATGAGTAGGTGATGTACAAATCAGGTAAGGGACCTGGAATCTTGGCAGGGATGCTGGGTGAACAGAGGGGCTGTGCTGCCACTTGAAGGATCTGCAAATGTGTATGTGGTTATGAACCTAGAGTGCTGTACATGCATACATTCAATACTGAACTTCTATTTCTACCAGACAGAGAGGAGGAGGAGGTCTCAGCTGTCTGTGCCTATGTTTTTTCACGAGTCCTGAGTGCGTACATGTAACTGTTGTTGAAGGCAAACATTGGGTGGGCATCCTGTGTGATCAGTTGTGTTCGTGTCCTTTCTCTATCTTCATGTGTTGGTGTGCCTCCGGAATACATGCTAGCTTTGCTACTGGTTGAACCTGAAAAGGGGAAAGTGGCAGACACATCCCTCAGCCTGAGCAAAAAACCCAGGCAGGGCCACAGCGAGAAAACAGATGCTCACTCTTTGCTCTTTACCTCACTTAACAATTACCATAAGTTCAGAAAATTACTCTTCGCTTCTTTCTTTCACTCATTATCAAAAAAAAAAGAAAAGAAAAGAAAAAAAAAAAAACAGCAAATAAAACTTATTAATGAGTAAGTAAAAACTTGTGGGCTTTTGTGTCTCTCTACATTTTTGTGAAGTTAACCTATCCAGTAGGTGGAAGTCAAACAAAATTAAGAAGTCAACTCAAATGATTTTGAGGTCTCTTACTGTAAAGAATCTCAAAAAGTGACAGTAAACAATACTCTTTTTCTTGGAGAGCCTGTTCTAGTGCTCAGCCACCCCCTCAGTGAAGAAGCTTTTCCTAAAATCCAGCCTAAACCTGACCTTTTGGCAGCTTCATACCATTTCCTTAGTTCCTACTGGTGGTCACCAAAGAGATCAGTGCCTGCCCTTCTGTTCTCCATGTGAGGGAGCTGTAGGCTGCCATGAGGTCTTCTCTCAGTCTTCTGTTCTCTAGACAGAACAAGTGACCTTAACGACTCCTTATATGTCTTCTCCTTTAGACCCTTCACCATCATTGTAGCCCTTCTTTGGCCACTTTCTAATAGTTTTATGTCCTTCTTATACTGCAGTGCCAAAACTTCACACAGTACTTGAGGCAAAGGCACATCAATGCAAGGTAGAGTGGAGCAATCACTTCCCTTGACTACCTAGCAGTGCTGTGTTTGATACACTCCAGGATATGGTAGGCCCTTTTGGCTGCCAGGATACACTGTTGACTCTTATTCAACCTGCTGTCAAACAAAACCCCCAAATCCCTTTCTGCAGTGCTCTCCACCCTTCTGTCCCTCAGTCTGTACATATATCTAGGGTTGCCCTTGTTACAGGTACAGATTTCAGCACTTGCTCTTGTTAAACTTAATACATCTGGTGATTGCCCAGCCCTCTAATTTGTCAAGACCTCTCTGTAAGGCTTCTCTATACTCCACAAAGTCAACCATTCCTCCCAGTTTAGTGTCATTGGCAAAATTATTCAGTATACCTTCAATTTCTATATCCAACTCATTTATAAATTCTCTTATTAAAGAGAAGTGGCCCTAAAGTATCTATTTTAGGGATCTGGGGAACTCCACAAGTGACTGGCTGCCAGCCTAGTATAACTGCATTTACTATATCCCTTTGAGCGTCACCCATCAGACAATTGTTCACCCATCATATTTATGCATTTATCTAGCTGTGTGCTAGACATTTTGTCTAGAAGGATACTATGAGAATCTGTATTGACAGCTTTACTGAGATATAGAAAGATTATATACATATATACTGACTTCCCTTGGTCAACAAGATGGGTGATGTCATTAAAAATAAAATAAAATAAAATAAAATAAAATAAAATAAAATAAAATAAAATAAAATAAAATAAAATAAAATAAAATAAAAGTGCCTTAAAAAGGCCCTTTTCTTCATGAACCCATGTTGGCTATGATCAATGAACATATTGTATTTCAGTTATTTTTCAATAACCCCCAGAATAATTTTTTCCATAATTTTACCAGGCACTGAAGTGAGACTGACAGGCCTGTAATTATGTCTTGTACCTCTTGAAAAGTGGAACAATGTTTGCCAGATTCCTGCCAGCTGGGATCTATCCAGATTCCCAAAGCCATTGACAAATAATTGAGAAAGGTTTCCCAGTGACAACAGACAGTACCCAGGGATGAATCCTGTAAGGCTCCATAGACTTATGTGCAACCAGATGGAGCAGCAAGTCCTGAACAAGTTCAGAATTGGCTGAGTGTTTGTTGCTACTGCAGTCACAGTTCTCCAACTCATGGTACCTGGGATCCCTAGGCCCATCATTAGCATTGAAGACAGAGGTAAAGAAAGCATTAAACACCTTTACTTTGTCTATATCACTGTTTGTGAGGTGACAAATAACAACACTTAAGCAAAAAAACACACTCACAGAATTAACTGCTACATTGTGACATTCTTAGAATGTTCTATAACACATGCTTCAAATCTTGTATTAACAAGTTCTCACTTATTTAATACAGATTTATTATTATTTTTTTTTAATTGTCATTTATATATGAGACAGCTTATTGCCATTGTTCTGCATGGTTCTGTTTTTCTTTGGCTCAGATGATCCTCACTTACATCAAAATGATGAAGCAGGCACCCTGCATTTGTTATGGAGTATGTGAGAGATTAGCAAGAGGAAGTCAGCCTAGCAATTCCTTACTTTCTCTATGGGATTTGCTTTGAAACCTGGTCTGCTGGGGGCTGATGGGGTCCACCTGTCAGAGAAGAGGAAGAGCCTCTTTGGTCATAGGCTTGCCAAGCTTGTTAACAGGGCTTTAAACTAGAGTTGTCAGGGGAGGGCAACATCAATCCATCCTGCTCCTCCCAGTTTGACTCTAGTGTCAACAATAGATACACAGAGCCTGGAGAAGGGTCACGGATCACCAAGAGAGCACTCAAAGAGCAGCACAAAGGACTTCTAGCCACTCCTGTCTGTAAGTCAGCTTCATCAGGGGCACAACTTAAATGTCTCCATGCTTACGCACATAGCATGGGGAATGAACAAGAGGAGTTAGAGACGTATATACACCTGCAGAGCTGCGGCCTCACTGGAATTATAAAGAGGTGGTGGGATAGCTCCCATGACTAGGTTGATTCCATCCATTCCTTCCTTTAGAAAGGACAGGCAGGGAAGATGAAGAGGGAACGTCACCCTCTAAGTCGATAAACAGCTGGAGTGCATGGAGCTCTGCTTGGGAATTGACGAGGAGCTGACTGAGAGTTTATGGGTAGGGCTTAGAAGGCAGGAAGGACTAGGTGACAGTATAATGGGGGTCTGTTACAGGCCACCTAATCAAGAAGACCAAGAAGATCTCTCTTCAGACCAAGGCTCTCTTCAGACGGATAGGAGCAGCCTCACATTCACAAGTCCTGGTGTGGTGGTTTTACTTTGCTGAAATCCACCATAACTACTCTCTCACTCCCCCTCCTCAAGGGAAAAGGGGGAGAAAATAACATGGAAAGGGCTCAAGGGTTGAGATAAGGCAGGGAGTTTGCTCACCAGTTATCACCACAGGCAAAAAAGACTCAGTATATGGAGATTTATATAATTTTTTGCTTATCACTAGCAGACTAGCACAGTGAGAAACAAAAAAGAAACTAAAAGAAGCTTCCCCCCATCCACCCTGTCTTACATCTTCCCTCCCGAGAGGCACAGGGGTATGGGGGCTTGGGTCAGCCAATAACTCTTTGTCTCTGCTCATTCTTTCATAGTGACATGCTTCCTTTGTTCCATCATAGGGGTCCCTCCCACAGGATGCCTTCCTTTGTGGGCTTCCCACAGGCAGCAGCTCTTCAAGAACTGCTTCAAATATGCATCCAGATCATAAGGTCCACTTGTTGGGAGCAAACTGTTCCAGCAATAGGTCCCCCATGGGCAGCAGCTCCCTCCGAATCACCTGCTCCTGTATGGGCTCCTCTCCACAGGCTGCACCTTCCTGGAATGCATTGATGATAAAGTTCTTCTCCAAATGATAGAGGAGCCAATGAAGAGAACTGCTATGATGAACCAACAAGCTTTTTCTCACCAACTAAGAGCAACTTTGACTGCAGGGACCATGAAGTGGTGCAGTTTAGGATCCCGAGAGCAGTAAGGAAGGAGCACAGCAAGCACAGATTCACAGAATCACAGAATTTCTAGGTTGGAAGAGACCTCAAGATCATCGAGTCCAACCTCACAGCTAACAGTCCCCACTAAACCATATCCCTAAGCTCTACATCTAAACGTCTTTTAAAGACTTCCAGGGATGGTGACTCCACCACTTCCCTGGGCAGCCCGTTCCAATGTCTAACAACCCTTTCGGTAAAGAAGTTCTTCCTAACATCTAACCTAAAACTCCCCTGGCGCAACTTTAGCCCATTCCCCCTCATCCTGTCACCAGGCATGTGGGAGAACAGGCCAACCCCCACCTCACTACAGCCTCCTTTAAGGTATCTGCTCTCTACCCTGGACATTAGGAGAGCAGACTTTGCCCTTTTTAGGGATCTGCTTGGTAGAGTACCACGGTACAAAACCCCGGAGGGAAGAGTAGTCCAAGAAAGATGCTTAATGTTCAAGGATTGCCTCCTCCAAACTCAGGAGAGATGCATCCCAACAAAGAGGAAGTCATGCAAAACCTCCAGGATGCTGCATGGATGAACAAGAAGTTCCCGGCCAAACTCAGGCAGAAAAAGGAGACTTACAGAGGTTGGAAGCAAGGACAGATAGCCTGAGAGGAATACAGAGACATTGTCTGATCAGTCAGAGATGAAGTTAGGAAAGCTGAAGTCCTATTAGAATTAAATTTGCCCAGGGACTTTCGGCCCTGTGCGTTCTATAGGTAAATCAGTGATAAAAGGAAGACTAGGGAAATTGAGAGTCCTGTACAGAAGGAAAAAGCTGATTTGGTTACCCAGGATATGGAGAAGCCTTTGGTACTCGGTGACTCTTTTGCTTCAGTCTTCATCAGCAAGAGTTCCAGGCACACAGACCAAGCCCCAAAGAGCAGAGGCAGGGACTAGGAGAATGATGGACCACCCAGTATAGGAGAAGATCAGGTTTGAGACCATCTAAGAACCCTGAAGGTGCACAAGTTCACGGAACCTGATGAGATACATTTGCGTGTCCTGAGAGAACTGGTGCATGAAGTTGGTAATCTGCTGTCCATCATATCTGAGAATTTGTGACAGTGCAAGTGGCACGTTCCCATTGACTGGTAGAGGGGAAACATAACACCCATTTTTGATAAAGAAAAAAAAAAAAGAAGACACAGGGAACTACACAACAGTGAGTCTCACCTCACCTGCTCACCTGTGCCAGGCAACATCTTGGAGTAGATCCTTCTGGAAAATATGCTAAGGCCCATGGAAAATAAAGAACTGTCTGGGGACCACCAACATAGCTTCACAAAAGACAGATTGTGCCTGACAAACCTGGTGGGCTTCTACAATGCGATTACAGCACTGGTAGATAGGGGGAGAACAACTGTTGTCATCTGTGACATGTGGACATATTGGAGAGCTGAGTGTTCATCAACTGCATGAAGTTTAACAAGAGCAAATACTGGGTCCTGCATGGGACGGAGCAACCCTGGCTATACGTACAGACTGGGTGATGAGACTCTGGAGAGCAGCCCTATATGGTGGTTGTGGTTGATAGCAAGTTGAATATGAGCCAACAGTGCACCCTGGCAGCCAAGAGGGCACACCGTATCCTGGGGTGCATCAAGCACGGCATTGCTAGTCAGTCAAGGGAAGTGATTGTCTACTCTGAGTTCGTGTGGCCTCACTTCGAGGACTGTGTGCAGTTCTGGGCACTGCAGTACAAAAAGAATATGAAACTGTTGGAGAGTGTCCAGAGGAGGGTTACAAAAATGGTGAAGGGACTGGAAAGGAAGACGTATAAGGTGTGGCTGAGGTCACTTGGCCTGTTCAGTATGGAAAAGGGGAAGCTGAGGGGAGACTTCACTGCGGTGTACAGCATCCTCATGAAGGGGAGTAGAGGGGCAGGCACCAATCTATTGTTTTTAGTGACTGGTGATAGGACCCACAGGAATGGTGTCAAGCCGCAGCAGAGGTGGTTCAGGATAGACATCAGGAAGAGGTTCTTCACCGAGAGGGTGGTTGCGCACTGGAACAGGCTCCCCAGGGAAGTAGTTGGTGCACCAAGCCTGTCAGAGTTTAAGAAGCGTCTGGACTGTGCACTTAGTCAGATGGTCTGAATTTTTTGGCAGACCTGTGTAATGCCAGGAGTTGGACACAATGATTCTTGTGGGTCCCTTCCAGCTCAGGATATTCTATGATTCTATGATCTACTTGGACTTGTGAAAAGTGTCTGACACTCTCTGCCATGATATCCTTGTGTCTAAATTGGAGAGACATGGAATTGATGGATGGATCGCTTGTGAATTGGGAGTTGTCTGGATGGTCTTACTTAAAGGGTTGCACTCAATGGCTTAATGTTCAAATGGAGATAGTGATGAGTGGTAATTCTCAGGGGGTGGTATTGGGACTGGCGCTGATTAACATCTTTGTCGGTGACATGGGCAGTTTGCCAATGACACCAAACTGTGCAGTGCAGTCGAGATGCTGGGGGAAAGGGATACCATCCAGAGGGACATGGATGATTTATCCCCTGACCTTATCTGTTCCTCTCCTGAGGTGACATTTAGCATGATTTGGGTGGAGAGTCAAGTACTATAGTCATTTATATTTAACATGTACTTCATTAAGTTCATTATCATATTCATGGGTGTTAACTTTAACATTCATTTTAGACTTCATTATAATGAAGCAAAAGTTTTCACTCAGGCATCGTGACCATCAAGATTTCGTTCTGCCACCAAAACAGAGCTGTCCTAACACAAGACTCCTTCTTCCAGCAACCTTTCATACCAAGCTTGTAGATCCCAAGTCTGTATAAGAGATAAACAGGAGCAAGCTGCTTAACACCGCTTTGCCCATTAGCTTCATGAAGTTCAACAAGGCCAAGTGCAGGGACCTTTATCAGAGCAGGGGCAATCCCAGATACAAATATTGGCTGGGTAGAGGATAGATTGAGAGCAGCCCTGAGGAGAAAGACCTGGGGGTTCTGGTTGTTGAGAAGCTCACCATGAGCGAGCAATGTGTATGTGCAGCCCAGAAAGCCGATGGTATCCTTGCCTGCATCAAAAGAAATGTGGCCAGCAGTTCGAGAGAGGTGATTCTCCCTCTCTACCCTTCTCTTGTGATACCCCTCCTGGAATACCCTGTTCAGCTTTGGGGCCACCAGCACAAGGATGTGTTAGAACACACCCAGAAGAGGGCCACAAATATGATCAAAGGGTCTCTCTTATGAAGACAGGCTGAGGTGTTTGGGGTTATTCAGCCTGGAGAAGAGAAAGCTCCAGGGATACCTTATAGTGGCTTTCCAGTCCCTACAGGTGGCCTGCAAGAAAGCAGGAGAGGGACTCTCTGTCAGGGAGTGTAGTGATAGGACTAGGAGTAATGGTTTTAAACTAAAAGAGGATTGATTTAGATCAGAAGTGAGGAAGAAATTCTTTACTCAGGGGGTGGTAGGGCACTGGAAAAGGTTGCCCAGAGAAGCTGTGGATGCCCCATCCCTGGAGGTGTTCAAGACCAGGTTGGATTGGGCTTCAAGCAACCTGATCTAATGGAAGGTGTCTCTGCCCATGGCAGGGACATTGGAACAAGATGATCTTTAATTTCCCTTCCAACAAAAACTGATCTATGATTGTAATAAAAAACACAACCTACCTGAATGCAATTTATTTTATTTTATTTTATTTTATTTTATTTTATTTATTTTATTTTATTTTATTTTATTTTATTTTATTTTATTTTATTTTATTTTATTTTATTTTATTTTATTTTATTTTATTTTATTTTTATTTTATTTTATTATTTTATTTTATTTTATTTTATTTTATTTTATTTTATTTTATTTTATTTTATTTTATTTTATTTTATTTTATTTTATTTTATTTTATTAATAAAATAAAAGAGACTGTGGTTCCGTACCGTAAGGGATAGGGGGAGAGGAAAATGCAAGATCACAACACAGGACTTCAGAAGATTAGATTCTGGCCTTTTGGGGGATGTGCTTGAAATAATTTCATGAAATAAGGCCATAGAGGACAGAGATGACCAAGAAAGCTGGTTTATATTCAGGGATCGCCAAGCTCAAGAGCAGTCCATCCCAGTGAGCAGAAAGTCAGATTAAAATGTAGATTTTTAGAGACACACACAGATTAACAATTTGATTTTTTTTTTTTTTTTCGCCTCAGTCTTTTTGAACAACTTTGGCTTTGAAAAATCCTAGACCTGAGAGAGGGGAAAAGGCTGGACAAAGGAAGGTGGGAATGGTGGAATGGTGGAATGGTTTCCACCAATGGCGGAAAAAAATACTTGAGCAAACTGCACACATATAAATCCACTGGCTTTGAAAGAGGTGGCTGATGTCAGTGTGAGGCCACTGTCAACACTCTTTAAATAATCGCAACTATCGAGAAATTTGTCAGCGGACTGGGGAAAAGTAAATGTCACTCCTATCTCCATAAAGAAGAAGGAAGAAGACACAAGGGTACTCACAGGATGGTCAGCCCCTTCTTGATCCCTAAATCAGACAAATAACACTGGAAAATATTTCCAAGCACAGGAAGGACAAAAAAGTGATCAGACATAGCCAGAATGGATTCACATGTTTGACAAAAGTGATAACATGATGAAATAAATATATTGGTGTGGGCAAAGGGGGGTTAGATGGAGAGATGCCTGGCCACTCTGCAGACAACTTATTGAGCAAGTGCCGCACATGGTACAATAGGGCAATGACTACAAAGAGTACCTGGTAGGCTCATCTATCCACCACAGCAGGAATGCAGCTGGGGAGAGTGCACCACAGAAGATCCCTTCAGGCTACTTCAACCTGTGCAGACCCATCACCAGCCAACATCCACCAGCTGGGAGAAGGGTAATGTTACAACCGACAAGATGGGAGCTCAATGAGACTACTTAAAGCTGTAAAAATTCAAATTATTTTAACAATAAATGAAAAAAAAAAAAAAAGACGTTGAAAAAATATATTTATCCTTGTCCGTGTCTTTTAAGAGAGATGCAATTAATACAGTTTTTAACTTTGGGTGTGAGTCTCTATATCTCATCTAAAATAGAAACTGTCCAGGATTAAAAATGGAGAAAACAAACAAACGAGGAAAGACTTTTCTAGTAACCTGTTCTTTATTAACTATTAATGATAACAATCATTCTAGCTTTAGAATACCCCCTTGATTTTACAGTTTACTCACTATGATTTAAGATACCTCTATTGGGAACAGAGAATAAATGGAGCAATTCCATACCATAAAATTAAAAATAACTTTAAAACTCTGAAATGTTAATCATTTTCCTCTTCAGTAATTTATATGGTACAGTTTCCTGTTTTTAATATATCATCTAATGTACATTCTCAATTTATATATATATATACATATAATCTTCATTAAATTTTGCTAATTTCTACATGACTATTCTATTGGATATTGATTATGTGATTCAAGTTCATGCTATTGTTATCTACTTTTTGATTTTATCAATTCAAAAGGAGATATGTGGACTCTATTGCAGTCATAAAGTATCTTATACTTGTAATATGTTATTAAGAACTTTAATCAATAATGAAATTCCTCTCATATAAGAGTTCTGTGCTTTAAATTATTTCCCAGTGCTGAACAATTAAATATTACTGGACACAACTCTCTTACTGTCTTCCTCAATTCAGGCTTATAGTGAAGAAATACAGTCCTTTATTATAACTTGCTCATTTGAAAAAGTCACAGAATCAATTATCTATATCAGCTGAATGTGCTGAATATGACTACCATGTCATTTATCTCCCAGATTCCTTTGTAATTGCAAAATAGTGAAAACACAAGAAAGAGAAAGAAGTGAATTAATTAATTAAATAAATAAATAAATGGATAATCAATAATCGTACTTGATGAAAATACAAAGCTACAAATTGACATGTAAAAGACAGGAGAAGGTGGTAAGAATTGGTGAGGCAGAAAAACATAGAAATTAAGGGAAATGCAATAGGGACAAGGAGACACCTTAAGTCTCCACCTTGAAGATTTTACTTGATTCAGAACAGCCTTAGGAACAAAGGAATGAATGATATGCCAAATACGGAGAAAAAAAAAAAATCATAAGGTATTTTCTGCATTTTAAATATAGCTTGGAGGTTTCTGAATGTAAAACTCAAGGTCTCTTCAAAGTGCTAGTTGTGCATTATTTCCCTCTTCAATATTGTTATGGGTACCAGATCCTGTCCTACTGTGCATCCCATTTGTTGGAAGGTGAACACTAAAGACTACACTGCAGAAGGGATACCTGAGGAATAATACACATTACCTGAACAATAATACATATTTTTTCTTTACTATTCCAGAAAATCAAGTGACCTGAGTAAAAGTTTGGCCAAAGAGCAATAGCAATATTTATTCTTGCATTGTTAGATAAATTGTAAATAAGAAGCTCATTTACAAACCATGTATGTTAAGAATGTTTCCCTAAAGGAAATATGTGTATGAAAGACCCATGTTTCCTGAACAAATATGTTTTTTTTTTTGTTTGTTTTTTTGTTTGTATGTTTGTTTGTATGTTTGTTTTTAACCTGTAACATCCTTTCTCTTAGTTTATAAACTGTGGATCTAAAATATATTGTTCCTCACAGAGGAACAATATTTTTTAGGGATCCTTAGGGATTCTTAGGGATCCTTCAAAATCTTGCAGAGATATGAAATAATACATATAATATTATAATATATTTAATGAAATGTTTCATTATTTCCCACTTCTTAAAATCTTTATTATTAATTAATTAATTAATTTATTTATTTATTTATTTATAACTTATGGATCCACAGAGGACATGTACTTATTAGCAGCTAGATTATAAACTAAACTATTTGCATTTAGTTCTATAAACACATTTTCCTTGAAACCTGTTTTATTTACGATACATATTAAATTAGCAATTTTAAAGCTGTTTATTTAGTGTCATGTACAGAAACTTTTAAACACTCTTCTATATTTTAACACTTTATTAGTACCACATTATATCTTGTTGTAATATGTTTTGTTTTAATGGGCAAGAGTCAAACAAGTCTGAATTTTAGAATTAGAAGGAGGTAATAATAAGTTTATTTTAGTGTTTAAGAGAATTAATTAATGTTATATTTACAGTAGTATTAAATTAAGTATTCCAGACTACCATTCCTGTTTCATGTTCTGCTATGACACTGACATTCAAATTCTGTCTTAATTGACTATTTGGTCTTTTCTTCTAAATTTTAATCTAGGTCATGTCTGTCAAAGATTATGTAATAATAGGATTTATTATCTCTCCAAAATGAAGTCAATATTGTCAATGAAGTTAATAATGAAGTCAATAAGTGATAAGCTGACCTCTACTGAAAATCTATCCTGTACACATCAACTCATCAACACACTGAGTGTACTTTTTTTTTTCTTTTCTTTTCATAGTCTGAGAAGAGAATGCACTGTAAATGTGACTGTTGTTTTCCCTGAAATGAAAAAAATCACTAAATTTGAGAGGATATTACAGACCCATACTTTTGTGTTTTTAATATCAAATGTTCTGTGTTTAGCTGGTATATATATTTAACAGCCTAATAGTAAACGTAACCTTATAAGATTATTGTTTTATCACTTCTCTTAGAACTAATGGAGTTTTCAGGACAAGAAATAAGGAATGGTTTGTCTTCAAATTCTTTAATTATTAATTAAAAACAAATAATGTAATGATCAATCATTTCTGGTTAAATACTAGAAAATATCTACCTTTATAGATACATCTTTAGGCTAATAATTTGGTTCTACTTTGTAAAAAGTTTCTGGAAAATATTCTCTGTAAAATGTCATTCTCTAAATTTTACTAATATTAATTATTTTAAGTTTAAAATTTTTTCAGTAATAAAGTTTCAAATATCAGTTGAGTTAGCTTATAACTAATTGGAAAAAAAAAATAGATTAATGGAACATAGTCATTAAGCAAGAAAATCATCTTATGAAAATTATTATAAAATAGTTATTTAAAAATGCATATTACTGTCAGTAAATATTTGCCTTTAACAGAGGATTTAAATGAGCATATTTTACATTCTCCCAATCTACTCTGCTCTTGTAAGACCCCACCTAGAGTTCTGGGGCCCTCATCACAAGACGGACAAGACAAGAGTCCAGAGGAGGGCCACAAAGATGATCAAGGGGCTGGAGCATCTCTTCTGTGAATACAGTCTGAGAGAATAGGAGTTGTTCATCCTGGAGATGAGAAGGCTCTGGGGAGACCTTACAGTGGTCTTTCAATAGAGTGGGCTTCTAAACAAGACTACAGGAAAGCAGGAGAGAGATTCTTTATCAGGGAGTGTAGTAATAAGACAAGGAATCATGGTTTTAAACTAAAAAAGAGTAGATTTAGATTAAATATTAGGAGGAAATTTTTTACACAGTGGATGGTGAGACATTGGAACAGAGAAGCTTCAGATGCTCCATCCCTGGAGGTGTTTAAGGCCAAATAGGATAGGGTTTTAAGCAACCTGATTTAGATGGAGGTGTCCCTGCCCATGGCAGGGTGTTTGGAACAAAATAATCTTCAAAGACCCTTCCAACACAAACGATTCTATGAATTATGTGGTAGTATTTGCTTTAATAGGACGGCTGGCTGAAATCCTATATGACTTTGAAAATATAATGTCTCTGATTACATTAGCTGTGGTGCATTTCTAAGCAATGATAGAGAACACATTTTAAGCTTTTTTTGTTTGTTCGTTTGTTTGTTCTTTTCTTGCTTCAGCAGTTTTATAGGTAATGATAGAAAACTGGAAATACTTTCCCACTGTTGGACACATCAATATGCAAAAAAGGGTCTCTGCATCTTTAGTCATCCTATATTTTCCATTTATTTTTCTTTTATTTTAATAAGCAACACTGAAGTGTAAGAACCTGAGAAAACAGACAGATCTCTGCTTTTTTGTGCATTTCTGTTTCTGATGGCTGAAGAAGGTTTAATGTCTTCTTCACCTCTGTCTTCAATGCTGATGATGGGCTTCAGGACCCAGGGTGCCCTGAACAGGAGGACCATGATGGTGGGAATGACAAACTCCCAACCGAACCTGAACATGTGCCACATTTGCTGCTCCACCTGGATCCATACAAGTCCATGGATCCTGAAGAGATTCATCCCAGGGTGCTTAAAGAGCTGGCTGATGTCATTGCAGGACCTCTTTCAATTATTTTTCAACAATCTTGGGAATCTGGAGAGGTCCCAGTAGACAAAGCTGGCAAATGTTGTGCCAATTTTCAAGAAGGGTAAGAAAGAAAACCCTAGCAATTACAGGCCCATCAGTTTCACGTCAGTGCCTGGTAAAATTATGGAGAAAATGATCCTCAAAGCTACTGAAGTGCACATGGGGGACAATGCAGTCATTGGTCCCAGCCAACATGGGTTCACAAGGGGTAGGTCCTGCCTAACAAATTTGATTTCCTTTTATGATAAAATCATGTTGAGGGATTTTTGAAACAGTAAAGATCCCATTACTTGCTGCAGCTGAGCAAACCAGGCTACCAGGACAACTATGAGAAGTTCCCATGACAGTGTTCCCACATCGCACAATTGAGGAATTTAGAAAAATATTGTTGCCAGCAGCTGGCTTCAAGGATGGGATCTATGTGACTTCTAATCACAAGGGGGTTGTTTTCTTGCAGGTGGGGTTGTTTTCTTGCAGTTTTTTGTTTGAGTGCTTTTGACCAATAATCTTGTGTGAGACACTATCTGCCCCTGTTAAGCTATAAAAGTCAGGCTATTAAGGTAATAAAGAGAGAGCATGATCTGACCATACTAGTGTCTGTCGTGTTTTTGGCCGTTCTTCCTGCAACAAGATCACACATCTAGTTGACCAAGGGAAAACAGCTGATGTGATCTTTTTGGACATCAGCAAGGGTTTTGACATAGTTTCCCATAGGATCCTACTGGACAAAATGTCCAGCATACAACTTAATAAAAACATCACACGATGGGTGAACAATTGGCTGATGGGCAGGGCTTAAAGGGTTGTGGTTAATGGAGACACATCTGGTTGGTGAATGGTCACTAGTGGGGTCCCTCAAGGCTCCATTTTAGGGCCAGTCTTCTTCCATGTCTTTATAAATGATTTGGATGTAGGACTAGAAGGTGTTTTGAGCAAATTTACCGACAAGACCAAACTTGGAGGAGTTGTGGACTCTGATGAGGGTGGAAAGGCCTTGAAGAAAGATCTGGGCAGACCGAAGAGCTGGGCAATCACCAACCACATGAAATTTAACAAGAGCAAGTGCCGGGTCCTGCACGTGGGAAGGGGCAACCCTGGCTATATGTACAAACTGGGTGATGAGGTGCTGGAGAGCAGCCCTGTAGAGAGGGATATGGTGGTTGTGGTTGAGAGCAAGTTGAATATGAGCCAACAGTGTGCCCTGGCAGCCAAGAGGGCCAACTGTACCCTGGGGTGCATCAAGCATGGCATCGCTAGTTGGTCGAGGGATGTGATTGTCCCTCTCTACTCTGCACTGGTGCAGCCTCACCTTGAGAACTGTGTGCGGTTCTGGGCACTGCAGTACAAAAAGGACATTAAACTGTTGGAGAGTGTCCAGAGGAGGGTGAAAAAGATGGTGAAGGGCCTAGAGGGGAAGATGTATGAGGAGCAGCTGAGGGCACTGGACCTATTCAGCCTGGAGAAGAGGAGGCTGAGGGGGGACCTCAACACAGTCTACAACTTCCTCGCGAGGGGGAGTGGAGAGGCAGATGACATATTCTCTGTAAGCACCAGTGATAGGACCCATGCGAATGGTGTCAAGTTGCAGCAGGGGAGGTTCAGGCAGGACATCAGGAAGAGGTTCTTCACTGAGAGGGTGGTTGCACAGTGGAACAGGCTCCCCAGTGAAGTAGTCACTGCACCAAGACTGTCAGAATTTAAGTAGTGATTGGACTCTGCACTTGGTCACATGGTCTTAACTTTTGGGTAGACCTGTGCAGTGCCAGGAGTTGGACTTGATAATCCTTATGGGTCTCTTCCAACTTGGGATATTCTGTGATTCTATGATTGTATAATGAATACTAGGTTGAACTAAGCAAACACTTTCAGTGTTAAAACTTTCTCAAATTCTCTGTAATAGTGAAACAATTTTGAGAACCTACCCTGATTCATTCAAATTCAAGTGAATATTCACGAAATGTTTGACAGTTGCCACTTAGTTTCAATTTTAGCCCTTCTGAGAAGGATTTAGTATTGATTTTTACCTGTCATGAGATTCATTGATACAGAAAGAGGTCGTAGTCTCTGTACTCTGCTTACAATATATTAGACTGCATTTATCAGCTACAGTAAATCTCCCCTTTTCCTTTACCTCCTTCCTCTCAGTACCTTTCTATACAACAAACAGTAAGTAAAAGTGAATGTGCTAGAGAGAAATTGAAATAACTTTAATTTAGGTTCCAGTCTTAAAGAATTAAAAAAAAAAAAAAAAAAAAAGGATAAATAAATAAATAAATAAATAAATAAATAAATGATATGGGTCAGTTTGTTTTAAAGTGTTTGTTTCTTAAACTCATAGCTGATAGAAGTTGTGTTTATTCTTTAATTAGTGATTATGCACTCCTCTTTCTTGTGGCAGTTGACACAGATTAATATACATGATTGGATACCTAGAGATTTATGACTGACCAAAAGGAATGGGTATGTTTACTTATATTATGCCTTGAATTTCCAGATAAGAGGACTCAAAAAAATTACATGGTATGTTTTAGAATGTTTTCTAAGCTTTAGCTGAAAATGGTACTTGAAAGTTAAGTAGCATTTTGATTGCACATAGCTTCTCATTAAAGCAAATACTAAAGTTATATTTTACAAATCAATTATTTTGTAGTTAAGAAAATTACAACTTTCATTGGTCAGTTAAGTTTCTGTGGTCAGTTAATCCAGAAACCCTTGTCTTTTGTGTCTAAATCATGAAAGGTTTTTTGTTTGTTTGTTTGTTTTTTGTTTTTTTTTGGTTTTTTTTTGTTTTTTTTACAAAGATATTTATGCAACAGAATAAGGGGATTACTGTGGTCTATTAAACTCAGATCTCACTATGTCATAAGATGAAATAGTTATTGACTTTTTGAGATGACTGGAATAATTTGATAGAGTTGGTCAGGAGCTCCAACAAAAACTTGAATTAAGAAATTAATTAACTTTCTTTTTTTTTTTTTTTTTTTTTTTAATCACTCTGAAAATCCATTAAAAGATTTCCTTCAATTTTTGGGTACCTAATTTCTTCTGGAATAAAAAGTGGCTAGAATATATTTTGATTCTGTTCCTCAAAACCATTGAGAAAAACATGAATTAAGTAAATAAAATAGAAGATCTGTTCATTTTAAAAAGATATGTTCATTTTAACATCTGAACATGGAAGATACATTCATTTTAGTTGTGGAACTTGCTTTACTAATCACTCACTTAGCTATTAATTATTAATAGCTATTAATTCAACTTCATTTTAAAATGTGTAGCATAATTTTATAACCATTACTCATTTACAGAAAATTCACAAGTGTAAAATACTGTAATCTATTTCATCAGTCATTATGAAAACAATGTTATTAGGTGATGATTTTCAAGGTATACCATGGTTACTAAAATGATTTCCATTGCCATTTATATTGAAATAAATGCATTGCATTGGACATAACAGAAGTTACACTTTTTCTCTTTCTCTTTCTCTTTCTCTTTCTCTTTCTCTTTCTCTTTCTCTTTCTCTTTCTCTTTCTCTTTCTCTTTCTCTTTCTCTTTCTCTTTCTCTTTCTCTTTCTCTTTCTTTTATTTGTATTTTCAATAACAATTAGCCATTCTTGTTTTCTTACTGTTTTTCTATGTAGTTGATGAAATAATTTCTACTTAATCCTTGAATTTTAAGTTTAATGTTTATCTTCATCTTTTGACATTAGTTTTACATTCAGGTTCTTTGGAGAAATTCTTCTGGTGTCTCAGCTCAAAAGTGTTACAGGATTCATGGAGACTAAGTTCAATTATCATTCTCCAAAGGAGGGGAAAAGTCGATATCAGTGGATAGTTGGGTGTGTTGTTTCTCTATTGTGCACCACTTTTTCTTATTTTTATGTAAGTGTGTATTGTTGGGTCTAACAAAACAAAAATGTTGCAAGAACCCTAATTTACACTGGTTATTCAAATCAATAAACTTCTAATTTCTTATTTTCAGCATAATCTTAAATATTATTTTCAATATTATATTCAGTATTTCCAGATTAGCCAAAATGTTTGCCACTTTAAACACTTGAAAATAGTTTTCATTTATAAGTAGTTCTAGAATTTTATTTTATTTTTTCCACTGTACTTGAGATAGACTCATATTATACATGATGATTTAAGGATCTTTTTTTTTTTTTTTTTTTTTTTTTTAAATAATTCAATGAAAATAATTAATCCAGTTTTGGACTCTGGAGATCCTGTAAAGATCAAATAGTTTTCACACTACCTGCACCTGAGTAACTCTGATACTAAAAAGTAGATTTCTCTGTGAGAAATTTTATTGCAGTCAATAATGTAAACAGAAGCCCAGGACTTCACACACAAAAACAAAAAGTAAAAAGGGAAGTTAATTTTTAACATGCTGAATCTGAAAAGATAGAAATAATACAATTGAATCAGGTTTTTGAAAAGAAGAGTAATGGTTCAAAACTGAAAAATGTTTTTTGTTGTTGTCGTTTGTTTTTTTTTTTTTTTAATTTTGAAAATATAAAAGTTCTTAGGATACTTAATGAAAAATGACAGAAATATAAAGATTATAGAGGCCGTATATTGTTTACATAACAAATGATGTGGTGGTCCTGAGATACTTTTTTCCTGAAGCTAAAAGTCTTTCTCTAGGTAGAATCTGATATACATCTTTCTGTTTTGCCAAATAGTGGTAACCAATGAAATATTTCTTCCTTATACTTGTTCTAAATCTACCCTATTTCAGTTTAAAGCAATATATTTCATTACAAACAAATATTTTAACTATTTTATTAAAAATACTATTATATCCCTGCATTCAAGCAGCTCCACATAGAAAAAAAAATCTGTCTTCCATACAGGGTAAAAAAGGCTTCAGCTATCAGGTAAAATGCAAACATTTTGTTTTGTTTTTCAAAAAAATGTCAAATTCTGCAGATGTTAAGAGCAATATTAAAATTTATTTATTCAATTAATACCATTTCATAATTCCATGTGTATGTTTTGTTTATATACTAGTTAGAACTTCATCAAAATCTCTGTGGCTATACTGTGATGCAGAATGATCTGCTTTTCTTATAACCTGTGTATGACAAAACCTTTATAAGAATTAGTATTTGTGTAAAAGTATGCTACAGCATATAATTTTTCAAGTGTTATTCATTTGGTGATATAACACAACTTAAATCATTTGCTAATAATATTGTATAATTCCTTTGCCAGAAGTGTAGCTTTCATGTTTTCAGTAACTGAGGATCTGTTACTAAATTCTAATGATTACAGAACATTTTAATTCAGCCACCAGATGAGAAAAGAATGATGTATTCCACCATCTCTGCTGTTCTTCAGTGGTTATGAGAGAAATTCTGTATGAATGTATGTAGCTTAGATAACATTTATGGAGCACTGTCACAGGCATCGCCTCAGTGAAAATTTTTTTTTATGGTGGTTGTGGTTGTCCTGTTTTTCTTAGTGTGATGCTTTAGGTTGAAGCGTGTTTATCCAACATGCTTCATATGCGCTTTGGAGTCTCAGAATAAACTAATTCTTTCTGTATGTTAAACTATTCACAAGGTTTTGTTGACTTATCTTAAAGAAAAAATCTGCACAGAACTAAGTGGGATTCTGTGTCCCTAAATTCTAAGATGTTGTTTCTAAAGAATCGATGTTGATTATATCTGTGTTTAAGAGTCTTTGTCCTCTTGGCAGCTAAGCAACTTGGTGATTAATTCATTGTATTTGCTACTTGATTGGTATAGTAACCGGAGGTAAATTTTGACTTTCCTTTGAAAATTGATTCAGTAGATTTCTAGCTTTAACATAGTTTATAATAGTAAGTTTTTTGGTTGTTTGTTTGTTTGTTTTTCCTTTAGAATGACAATATTTATAGAAAAAAAAAAAAAAAAAAAACCTACTTGTCTACATTTAAGTTAAATTTTACAACTCTTTAAGAAATCTGAAGAAGAATTCTGACATTTATTCACTATTTTTTTTCCACATAGTGGCACCCAAAAATGCACAAATATTTTATTCTTTTATTTAAAAATGGATTATTGAGTGAAGGAGGACTTTTGTCTATTCTAGGATATTGTTTTTATTTACTGAAATGCAAAAACCTGTTTGATTTTGATAACGTTGTTGTCTGGTGAGACATAACCCTGTGTCTTCTGTACCTCCAAAAATTCCTTCCAGCTGTGATTATGCCACATATTTTCTCATGCTCTTTTGAAGTTTCCAGCATACCTACAGTGTTTAAATACTATTTATTGAGATTGTATGCTGTTCTTATTTTGTGTTTCAGTAGGAGATGTGAAAAACACAAATTGTTTCTTTGAAAAAACAACTCTTTGAAAAACATGAATGATTTAGTCTCCTCCTGTGCAATGCTTTGTTGTCTTACATGTAAAGGCTGTGAAAAGAATGTCTCTGAGCACTAGGTGGCTTTCTCTCAACTCTTAGGTTTATCTGCACTGGTAGGGTGTTACTTCTGAAATAACAACTGAATTTACATAAGCTTTTGTTCTACCACTTAAGTAAGTCATGAACAGGTCCTTTCTTGCTGTGTTAGTTCTTATCTTAGGTTTCAAGGTTAAGTTCTTATCTTAGGTTCTTGATTTTAATACTCCATAATTGGAAATTTATCAACTTATTTTATTTGTATTTATTTGAGCCCTTACTAAAATCCTTTCAAGACATTCAGTTTGAAAAATAAATGGGCAGCAACTGAGTTTTTGCAAAAGCAAAACTCAATTTTGCAGTCTTCCTTATCTCATCCTTCTTCTGGATTATAACTGGGTCTGCTGAAATCTAATCTGATTTCCGCATATATTTAGAAATAATTTACTACATATGCCCAGGAAAGTTCACTGAATTACTCCACAAGACCCATTGGACTCGAATTTTACATATCAAGTTGTTTTTAAAATTTTTTCTTTTTTAAAAACCAAACTCATTTCTCATTATTTGTAACAGTAGGTTCCTTGTCTATTCTCAAACTGTGAAACAAAAATATAACACTTTGAAACAGTGTTATAGTGTTTTTTTTTTTTTTAATTTATTTTATTGAAACAGTCTTTCCCAGAGAGAAAAATTAAAGCAAATACATTCCTTCCTTCCTCCCTCCCTCCCTCTCTCCCTCCCTCCCTCCCTCTCTCCCTCCCTCCCTCCCTCCCTCCCTCCCTCCCTCCCTCCCTCCCTTCCTTCCTTCCTTCCTTCCTTCCTTCCTTCCTTCCTTCCTTCCTTCCTTCCTTCCTTCCTTCCTTCCTTCCTACCTTTTATCGTTCCCTTCCCTTCCCTTCCCTTCCCTTCCCTTCCCTTCCCTTCCCTTCCCTTCCCTTCCCTTCCCTTCCCTTCCCTTCCCTTCCCTTCCCTTCCCTTCCCTTCCCTTCCCTTCCCTTCCCTTCCCTTCCTCTTTCCCAGAGTAAGCATGAAAGTTAACTTTTCCAAATCTCAGTTCTTTATCCAACAAGTTTAGATTCTTGAGATTCATTTCTAAAAAACAAACCAACAAACAAAAACCACATTGACTATATCTGCCAGTGTCTCAGTTCATTAAATTAGTTGCTTTGTTAAGTAGTTCTTGGGACACTGCTTTTATTTGCATTTTCTGCTACTGCTGTCATTTTTTGTTCCTCCTAATAAACACCTCAAAGAGACTTTTTGGTGATCAATGGAAAGGGAAGATCTTGAAAACTAATTCATCAGCAGGGAATATAGCCATTGTGCCCATGATTATCTTCTCCCAAGATTCTGCAGAATCAAACTTCTTTCAAGATGGCATTTTTTCCTTTCTTCTTTCCCCTTGACAGCATAACATTTTATGTGGCATCTGTGTCTGCCATGGAAACATGTTGTATGAGAAATTCTTTATAAAGGGATGCTCATTATTTTGTGAAATGCATTGTCTCTAAGGCCTTATCGATAACGATAGGGCTTTTTCAAAATGATATAACAAGATACTTTCTTATACCCCGTTGCTAATCAGAACCTAAAATGTTATCTTCTTATAATGGAGATAATTGCACTCGTATTCTTCCTGTTACTTTTTTTTTTTTTTTTTTCTCTCAAACTTCATAAACTTCCTCTTGTGATAATTTGTTGTGCTGGGATCCCAGAGTAAGACAGTTTCCTTTTTGTTCTTTTATCATGCTCCCTAGACTGCTTTAATATTTTTATATTCCGTATTTGTTGAATATAATATATCCAGCCCTACACATTGTCTGGAGGTAGCCAGGCTGGATAATGTCTGCGCAATAAATGTAACTAAGAGTATGGATCTGATTACATTTTTGCTTATATTTTCTCAGACAGTATTAACTCTTTAGAGTTCATGTTTCTGATGTTAATTTTAACATTCAAAGTGCTTTATTTGGTTAAACTTTGGTGTTAGGAAATAAGGAGATCTTACCCTCCTGAGCATATTTATATATGACTTGAGAGTGTTTTAAATTCACAAAGGTTAGGATTTTATTCACATCAGTTTTGAAAGCCTTTGAAAGCCTTTGTTTATGTTTAGCCATAAGGAATTCCATATGAGAGATGAGTCCAATACGGGAAATATACTGAATATGTATTTTGAATCGATATTTACATAGACATATTTGCATGGTGAATCACTTATCTTTGAGGTAACTATACAAAGATAATTTAACTCATGTTTTTGGAAAATGTCAGTTCTATGTGTACTTCATTTACCTGCACATGACATCATCTCTGAAATTTACAAATTTCAGAGCAAAAATAAAATACTGTAGTAAAAGCAGTAGTTTTGCAAAATTTTAGTGTAATATACCAAATACTGAAAAAATATTGTCTGGTCACATTGATCCTTTTCCTCCTCTGTATGGAAATTTTTATCCTAACTGTCTTAAACATGAGAGTATATAGTTGTATTTCTTAGTTCCTTATTTCTCCTTCCTTTCTTGTATGTGGATTTATCTCCTTTGTGTCCTGAATGCCATTTCTCCACTACTTAAAATGCATTTTCCTCTCACAGCAAAGGAAATTTTTTCAGCCATTTTTCAGGCTTTTGTAGTTCTCTGAATTTTGGTGTTGGTTTTCATTTGTGATGTTTCTGTGTTGGTAGCCAACCATTCTTAGCTTCTACATTTTTCATTGTGCAGGAGACTTCTAGATTTTATGGTTAGAAGTAAAAAGCAAGAGAGTATATATAATCTGCTTTCTATAGACAACAGTTAGGAATATTGTGCTAAAGCAGTGCTCCTCTTAGAGCTGACATACAACTTTTTGCCATGTTTATTGTTTTGTATCTTCTTCTTCTCTTTGTTTGTCAGGTACATTGGTAAAAATGAAAAGGATGTTTCATTCCTCAGAAAAAAATATTTGCTTTTTGTTGGTGGTAGTGTTTGTTTGCTTGATTGATTGTTTTTGTTTATTAAGAATGTTTTAGTTACAAAGGACAGTAGATTACTCCTTCTGTACTATAAAGAAAACTTTATTATTTACTGTAGTGTCATAGGCATTTAGATATAATAAATAATGTACCAGATAAAATCCTAGTAAGAATTCAGTATATGTGAATAATTCAATGATTCTATTTAGTCTGAGAGAACATATCATGACGCCTTTTGGGCTCCCAATGAGCTTAGCAAATATAAACTATGGATTAGTTTTATGTCAGAAATATAACTTTGAAGTGCTACCATAATTAAAGTTTAATTAAAAAAGGCTTTCTTTTCACTGTGCATGAAAGGTAGCTCACATAAATTGTTTTTGAACATGAAAAGGACTTTTTAATACTTAGATGCAAATTTTTGATATGAACACTTTCAGCTATTTTTCAACCTTGAAAGTAGTTTTTGAAATTGGCCGAGTGAGGTCTCCTTGAAGAATTTAAGTGACATACAAGCTTTTGTCCACCTGACAAAGGAGAATGAATACTTCAGTCAGAGCTGGTCCACGTAGGTCTATTAAGTAATTGATACACCAATTTATTTATTTATATTTAGCTTTCACATGATAATTATGTGAAAAACATAACAGCAATACTAGTTCCATACTAAAATATAGAGTTCATTGTTGTTAAATGAGTCATTCTTGATTTTAGCTTAAATAATTTCCTTAAATTACATTGAAATTAGAGAATACAGGTAGGTCATATGTCTCCATATCTAGTGACTTTAATTCACATTCTGCCTTATAGCACAATAATGTGTTGTCAAGCATGCAAATAATCTAGTGCAACCTTAAGTAGAGAAACAATGCTATTGTCCAGAAGAGCTCACTTGAGTTACAAAGCTGTCTTAAAAACCATCTTGACTGTTTACTTGTAGGTCTGTCCCTACAAGTAAGATGTCTTGACTTATATATGCTCCCACTCATTCTTTAGCTGGACCTCAGAGTATGAATCCACTATTACCAGTCAACAATAATTCATCTTCAAAATGTTTTATACTTACAGTTAGAGATTGTTGTCTGCTCAGGATCAGATTAACAAGTTTGCATTTGTGCTATCACAGAACTGCTGCAAATTACAAACATATGCCAAGAGATATCCTAAATGAAGTGCCAGTAAACAGTAACTCTTTATTATTATTATTATTTTTATTTTTTTTTTCTGTTGCCACAAGTTTCATTTAGTTTAATTAGGAATGTTTGTTTTGAACATGTCATAACACTCTATTACGTTACAACTAATCTTCAGCAATTAAAAACAGTATATTGCAGTTATAATGTTACAGTCCATTTGACTTATTTGTTGTATATCTGCAAAGAATTGTGAAAGTTTTTGAACTAGAGAATTTTGTAGGCTTTCAGTATATGAAAACTCTTTGGAACACTTGACTGCTCTCTGTAGTCTGATCGCTAAAAATCTTTCTTGCAGAAGTTGAATGTTTGAGTGAACATTTGGCTAATGGTAAGTGTTTTAAGTGTGAGCGTACATATGTATCATAGAAAAGATACCAACAGATGATTGGACTGATAGCTACTTTTGTATGCTGTCTTGGGTCTGTTCTTACACACATTTATCACTTATCTGCATTTGAGTTCACTTGAAAGTTTTTATTTTTTCTATTGTATTTTGTTGTTGTTGTTGTTGTTAAATTGTTTGTTTTCTTGTTTCATTCCTCCTGACAGCCATTCTTTTATATTGAAGAAAATGAAAAAGTTACTTTTAAGGCATCAAACATTCTTACCATCTGGGTAATAGCTACTTGTCTTCATTTTGTATTTTTCAGAAAACTTATTTTCACTGCAGGTCTTACTATTCTACTCAAGTTTTCTTTTTGAATTATGACGTTCTTTAAATATTTTATTTTCTATACCTTTTATTATCATGTTATATTTATTATGGTGTCCTTCCTTCCATTCTTTAAGCTAATGATTAAAAGCATAATCATAAATTTGGACAAACAAAAAAAGGTTGAAAAAAAATGTGAAGAACATCCTTCAAAGTAATCCTCTGAGAAATGAACAGTGAACAAAAATTATTTTGTAATAAAGGTTGCTGTCAATACTTGATCAAGAGTATTGGTCATAAGAAGAGTTTTTTGTATTTACTCCTACTTAGATCTACAAATGGAAAGTAGATACTTGATCATTTTTTTATAAGGAGATGTTCTCTTGTGTGGATAACAGACTTTTATTTTTTTAATAGAAAGTTTATCTCTTTGTGAAATGAAAATATAACAAACAGCAATGGACATTTAAAATTATAATTTATAAATCCTAATATATTGTCAAAATAGATTTAATGTGCACAATGATAAGTTTATCACTCAAAAAACTTAAAAACAGGTATGGCATAGTTTAAGGAATCAGTATTAAAGAGATTTTCTTAAAAATAACAATCCTCTAATTCAGCCCAAAGTTGTAGAATTTAATATGGAAATTATTGGAAAATGTTCTGTTCAATTTTTGTTGTTTTTTTTTTTTTTTTTCATTTTGTTGTTATTTTTCTTTCCTTTTTTTTTTTTTTTTTCCTTCTGTTTTATTTTATTTATTTTCCTTCCTGAACTTAGAATATGTAAACCGTATTTGAAATCACTTTTCTACTTCTTACAGTGCACTGATGAATATTACTTTATCACTTCTAATGTTCACCATGATCTGTCAAGACAAATTGGCAATCTGAAAACTCCAAACAGTTAATGTTTGACAATCAGCTTTGACAAACCAGGAAGAAGCAGAGAGGGTAACCAACAGCAATGTGAAAGGGTGATGCATAGGGCTGCAGAACAGGAGTATGGAGTTATGTGATACAGGAGGATCACAAAATCAACAAAATGGGGATTAAGTGGGAAGTCTTGCAAGTTAGCAAGGAAATTCCTAGAAGGCAGCTCTATGGAGAAACCCACCAAACACTTTCTAGGAACACAACATGCTGGGGTGCTACACCTAAGTGCCTATACACCGATACATGTGAAAGGGATATAAACAAGATGAGTTATAGATGTATATGCTTACAGGGCTATGATTTTATTGGCATTATGGAGAGGTGGTGGGATGGCTACCATGGCTGGAGAGTTGGAATGGAAGGGTAGAGGCTCTTTTGGAAGGACAGGCAAGAGGAATGAGGAAGAAGTGTCATCCTCCAAGTTGATAGGCAGCTGCAGTGCATAGAGCTCTGCCTGGGAATTGATGAGGATCTGGCTGAGAGCTTATGGGTAAGGCTTAGAAGGTAGAAAGGACTGGGTTACATTACAATACAGGTCTATTACACTCTACCTGACCAGGAAGACCAGGTAGATGTGGCCCTTTTCAGTTAGGAGCAGCCTCATGTTCACAAGCTCTGTTCCTTATGGAGAACTTCAATCTTTCCAATATCTGTTGGAGGGACAGCACAGCAGGGCACAGGCAGTCCAGGAGCTTCCTGGAATGCATTTATGCCTTGACAGAGGAGCCAGTGAGGTGCTATGCTGGACCACATACTCACTAAGTAGGGACTGGTGTGAAAGTGAAATTCAAAGGTAGTTTTGACTGCATTGACCATTAAATGATGCAGTTTAGGATCCTGAGAGCAGCCGGGAGGGAGCACAACAAGTTCACTACACTGGACTCTGGGAGAGCATTTTTCCTTTTCAACTTTCTGCTTGGTAATGTACCAGGTGACTAAGCCCTGGAAGAAGAGAAGCATGATAAAGCTGGTTAATATTCAAGAATCAACTTCTCCAAGCTTAGGACAGATGTAACCCAACAAAGATGTCATGTAAAAATGCCAGGAGGCCTGCATGAATGAATAAGAAACACCTGAGCTAACTCAAAAAAAAAAAAAAACAAAAACAAACAAACAAACAAAAAAGGTTATAGAGGGTGGAAACAAGAATATATAGCCTGGGAGGAATACAGAGACATTGTCTCAGCAGCCAGGGTTCAAGATAGAAAAGCTAAAGCCCAGATAGAACTGAATCAAGGATGTCAAGGACAACAGGACTACTACAAGTACCTCAATGACAAAAGGCAAACTAAGGAAAATGTGGGCCCTCTCCCAAAAGAAACAGGAGATTTGGTTACCATGAATGGTGAATAGGGTGGAGGACAGAATGCTTTCTTAGTCTTTACTAGCAAGACTGGCCCTTCAGGAATCCTACAGTCCTGAGGCCAGGCTGAAAGGCTGGAGCAAAGAGGATGTATCTTTGATGGAAGAGTATCAGGTCAGGAAATACTTGAGGAAACTGGAGAAATTCACGGGCCCTGACAAGATACACCCATGAGTGCTGAGGGAGATGACAGACATGAATATGAAAATACTCTATATAATCCAAGGACACTCCGTATAATCCTTGCTCATTCATGGCAACTGGGAGAAGTGACTAAAGACTATAGGAAAACAAATGTCACTCCTATCTCCAAAAAGAGCAAGAAAGAAGACCCAAGGAAATACAGACTTACGAGTCTCACCTTGATCCCTTGAAAGGTGATGGAACAGCTAATCTTAGAAATATTTTCCAGGCACACAAAGGATAAAAAAATCAACAGGAATAATCAGCATGGATTCACCAAGGGGAAGTCACATCTGATCAACCTGATGGGGAGGGGAGGAACAGTGGATATTATTTTCTTGGACTTTACTAAGTCTTGGACTTTTAGTAGGTCCACAGTACGATCCTCATACAGAAGCTGTGGAAGTATGGGCTGGATGAGTAGTGAGGTGGATCAAAAACAGGCTGAATGGCCAGACCCAGAAGGCAGTGGTCAGTCATGCAGAGTCTAGCTGGAGGCCAGTAATGAGCAGAGTATCCCAGGGGTGCAGTCCTGTTGAACATCTACATTAATGATCTGGATGATGAAGTAGAGTGAACCCTCAACTAACTGCCAGATGAAACAACACTGAGGGGCGTGACTAATGTACCAGGGGGCTGTACAGATATACAGAGGGTCTTGAAAGGCTGGACATGTATCTTATGAAATTCAACAAGAAATGCAGAGTCCTGCACATGAGAAGAATAACCGCCAGGCACCAATACCTGTTGGGGGCCACCCACCTGGAAAACAATTCTGCCGAGCAGGACCCAGGAGTTTTGGTGGACAACAAGGTGAATATGAGTCAGCAATGTTCCCTTGTTAAGAAGGCTAATGGTATATTTGTCTGCATTAAACTAAGTGTTCTTAACAAGTTAATTGAGGTGATCCTTCCTCTCTGCTCATCATTGGTGAGGTTGCACCTGTAGTTCTGTGTCTAATTCTGCTCCCCCGCTTCCTTTCCCCCACCCAGTACAAGAGAACAAGAGAGATATGGACATACTGGAAGGAGTCTAATGAGCCACCAAGATGATCAAGGAACTGGATCATCTCTCCTATAAGGAGAGGCTGGGAGGGCTAGGACTACTCGCCTGTAGAAGAGGAATCTCAGGGGGGGGATTTTTGCAATGTCTGTAAATACTTGAAAGGAGGATGCAAAGATGGAGCCATGCTATTTTCTCTGGTGTCCAGTGCTAGAATGAGAGGCACATACCACAAGATGCTCTGTATAAACATCAGAAAGCACTTTATTCTGTGAGTGACAGAGCACTGGAACAGGTTGCCCAGAAAGGTTGTGCAGGCTCCCTCCTTGGAGATATTCAAATGCTGTTTGGACATGGTCCTGGGCTACCTGTTGTAGGTATCCCTGCTTGAGTAGGGGGTTAGATCAGATGACTTGCAGAGGTCCCTTCCAACCTTAACCATTCTGTGATTGTAGAGGACCAGCCAAAGTCATAAATATTTCTGGTGATATTACAGTGAGTGTATATATATTACCGTTTTTAAGCACTTATTTTATGTTAGTGGATGATATGAGAGGATTTCTCACGTAATATAAAATAAATCTCATCTATAACAGATGTTCAATTAAATGATAAATATTACATTTTTAAATAAGATTATTTTCTCATGTTAAGGCTTTTTGAAAATGTGTATACACGGACATTATTGGCTAGTCATTCAGTAATGAAATGTCATGACCCAATCACAAAAATGCTCCCTATGGCTACAAATGGGATAGCTAGAATTCAAATAATGAGATGAAAAACACCACCACTACACCAGCTGCAGGACATAGATTATAGATCACAACTACTAAGGCATTAGGTATTATAGTTCTACTTTTAATTGAAATATTGCATTCCAGTGTTTCATAGTAACCTTGAAGCTACAGCATATGTTTACCCAAAGGTTACTTTAACAACTAGGAAGATACAACCATTTCTAGTTGAAAGACTAAATCTAAAATTAACTCTAAATATATTAAGTAGAATTTACAAAGTAGTTTTGGTCATTGCAAACTGATACAATTTATATTTATATACTATATAATATATAGCATATACTATGCTGCCCATTTAATGGAAGTGAATTTATGTATTCCAACAAGATAATGATTGATGATGATGATGATGATGATGATGATTACTGTTAGATACACTTATCATCGTTCATTTTGTCTGAAATGTGTTTTTGATTTTTTTTTTTTTTTGATTTAATATTTGCTATGGGTGTGTATTCTTGCTATGTGCACTGTTACATTAAACCATATAAGGTTGCTCTTTCAGTGTTTCAGGGTAGTCTTTCAATGTTCCAAAATCAGAGTTGCATATTAAAATTTTTCACAACACTCTTATTATTAAGAAAAAAAAATAAAATAATGGTGATTGCAGGAGTAGCTTTGAAAATTAATACTTAAAACAAAGGTTATCCAAGAAGATTCATGTTTAGGCTGCTGTTTACCATCCTTCCCCTTTGTAAAGGAAGAAAGAATCTTGCCTGTGTTTCAAGTTTTTTGTCTCCCTTCCGAGACAGGAAGAGATCAAGCAAAAAAAAGAATGACTGCACCCCTGGAGGAATCCCACAGCCTTCCAGATATGCTGTGAACAGTGATGAATGGAACCGGGGAAAGAGACAGTCTACCAAGTGGCTAACTAACTAACAGGCTAAAGTCCATAACAAAACATTAACTGGCAATTCAGAAACAGACCTACAAAATTATTTTTCTTCAATATGAAAAAGAAAATTTAGGCTCCCTCAATAGTGTTGGTTATAGACTGGAAAGGAGAGAGAACTAATATAAATAAAATGCTGTGATGTCTTTGTCAAAACAGTAAATCCTGGGTAGAGACCAATTAATTAATGTCACTGAATAATTATTTATGATGGTGCCTGTTACAGAAGATCCCTCAGACACTGCAAGCTGTTGCCTTAGAAATTGAGCCTCCCTAATTAGCTAGATGACATACAAGGTGGATCATTCAAGATGGTATGCTGTCTGGTTTGCCTACCGGACAAACAAGCATCAATTGTGATGAGTCTGGCAAAGATAAAGAGAAATGAGAGTCCCAAAAGCAACAGTGGAGAGAGTGTGGAAGGTCAGTGCAAAAAAGTTCCTGGAGACAAAATAGAGTCAGGTGATCAGTTAAAATCATATGGAAAATGGCAGTTGGAAAGGAAATATTGCAAGCAAAGTCAGTACATATTTCTGAAGACTAATGAAATGCCTAGGTGAAAAAAAAAAAAAAAATCATTAATGAAAATCTAAGTGCCACAAATTCTGATAAAGGAAAGGGGATCATAACATACACAATTTTTGAAAATAATAACAAACACTAAATTTCAACAAATAAAAAATAAATAAAATAAACAAAACAAACAAACAAAACAAAACAAACAAAAATTATTAATAAATGAGGTACCTCAGTGACACAAAACATATGCTTTATAAAGGAAGTAAGGATTGTGCAAAAAGGTATCAAGTGAAGATTAAGCCAGTGTCTCAAAAAGTCAGTGTCTAGATACATGGAAACATCAACTTTTCTGAAGTTCAACCTAGTGTCCTAAGTTTTGCTTCTTGCAGCCTTCTTATTGTGCTAATGACCAGCCTTGTATTCTAGTAAGTCTTTGTTCTACATGTGTCTTTTAAGATCAGAGATATAAAAACAAGATTGCATTCATGCCTTATATAACTACTCATAATTAATTGGGCACGTGTACCTTGTTTGTCTTTCAGCATCTGTGATGCTTCCAGTGACATCTACAAACATCTGGGAGTTTTGATTGTTAATCAGATTGATGACTATGGACTGCAACTGAAGGAAAATACCCTGTGGTATGTTGATACTTGTTTTTGTAATTTAAGAAAAAAAAAAAAAATCTGAAAAAATAAAAATTGCAGACCTATCCCACAAAGTTATTCAGAAAATAATTGATGAAAACATTAGTCTGTCTCCAAGCAAAGAAAGGCATGCATGCCAAAACTGCAGGATGAAATGAGTTCAAAAATTTACGTATATATACACATTTATTTTCTTAGAAAATGTATTAACATAATCACTTTAATATTCCAACATAATTCTGAATAACACATTCAAAGTTTCATTTGTGAAATATGTGATATGTTTAACAAACTTAGTGTTTTGAAATCTCTTTTACTGAAATGTACAGAATCGCATAGAATCACAGAATCGTCTAGGTTGGAAGAGACCTCCAAGATCACTGAGTACGACCTCTGACATAACACTAACCAGTCCTCCACTAAACCATATCACTAAGCATCTAAATGTCTTTTAATGACCTCCAGGGATGGTGACTCAACCACTTCCGTGGGTAGCCCATTCCAATGCCTAAGAACTCTTTTGGTAAAGAAGTTTTTCCTAACATCCTAAGTTTTTCCTAAACCTCCCCTGGCACAACTGTAGCCCATTCCCCCTCTTGTGAGTGCTTAAATGTAACCACTCTTAGAATACTAGTTTATTGACCATCTAGCAACTGAAATGTTACATTTCATGCATAGGCAAAGTTCAAATTTCTTTTTTGATTAACCATTAAAATACAAAAATATATCAATAGTTTTATTAAAAATCTTCCAAACACTTAATGTGAAGCTTATTTGTAAGATAGGATTATTACAGAGACAACTACACCTGTTAACTACTGATAAAACATGATCATATACCTTTAGATAAAGCTTGCATTACCTTGGAATTTTTGGTATGTTATACAATTTTTCTGGAAAATTGTTGTTAAAGGATTGTTAATTATTATTTTGCATCTGGGAATGGTGATCCACAGCACTTCATATTCCAAACTTATTGATTATACTTTTTTTTTTTTTTTTTTTTTTTTTTTTAATGTATAAAGTAAGTGAATTAGTGGTTAATGAATGCTTGCAAAGGTATATGATATCTTCAAAACTTTGACAAAATTGTGGTTCCAACACAGTCCAGCTAAGAATTATCTCATCTTACTTTTGTCAGTAACAATATATTTTTCATGCTTTCATGAGCCTAGTTTTTATACACCAAGTTTGCTTTTCTTTTGTCTCCTGTAATTAGTATTTCAGATTGTCCTTGATAAGAACTTTCTCTCTCTTACTTTATGCAATGTTTAGTGATTATATATCTTTTTCTTTATATATATTCCCCACTCTCCCCCTCCCCCGCCCCCCCAAGGTTGCAGTCTTAGCCTTCTTCCTCATTTTATTTTCTAATAACAACATATTAAATATTTTCACACAGATCACACAAAGGTCTCTTATTTTAACACCTTTAAGGGGGGAAGGAAGAAACCAAATGAGGTTTAACAAGAGCAAGTGTAGAGTCCTGCACCTGGGAAGGAACAACCTGACGTATCAGTACAGGCTGGGGGATGACCTGCTGGAGAGGACCTGGGGGTGCTAGTGGACAACAGGTTGACCGTGAGCCAGCAGTGTGTCCTGGTGGCACACTGGGATCCTGGAGTACATAAAAAGAGCGTGGCCAGTAGGTCAAGAGAGGTGATCCTCCCCCTCTACTCTGCCCTGGTCAGGCCTCACCTGGAGTACTGTGTCCAGTTCTGGGCTCCCTGGTAAAAAAAAAAAATAGAAGGATCTCCTGGAAAGAGTCCAGCAGAGGGCCACAAAGATGATATGGGGCCTGGAGCATCTGCCCTGTGAGGAAAGACTGAAAGACTGTTCATGATTGAGGAACAAAAACTGAGAGGGGATCTGATCAATGTCTATAAATACCTCAAGTGTGGGAGACAAAGGGATATGGCCAACCTTTTTTTAGTAGTTTGTGAGGACAGGACAAGGGACAATGGCCACAAAATGGAACATAGGAAGTTCTGCACCAACATACAAAAGAACTTCTTCATGGTAAGGTTGATGGAGCGCTGGAACAGGTTGCCTAGGGAGGTTGTGGAGTCTCCTTCTCTGTTGATATTCAAGGCCTGTCTGGACACATACCTGTGCAACCTGCTGTAGGGAACCTGCTTTGGCAGGGGATTGGACCCGATGATCTCCTGAGGTCCCTTCCAACCCCTACAATTCTGTGTTTGTGATTATTTTTAAAAGCCATATTAATGCTTTTTAAGAGTTTACTTTTTTGATCATTGCAAACAGGAAAATCAATCTCCATAAATAACAACAAAAAATTCCATGACTCAGCATATAGCTGTAAACCTAAAAGTGTTATAAAACATGAAACATTTTTAATAATAATAATAAAATAATAAGCTTATATATGAAAGCACAAACAAATCATTTGCATCCTGGCTCCAATCTCTGCATACTCCTAAGAGTTAGAAGAAAATTAGAAGAAGAACATGTCCTTTTATATGCAGGCTTTTAAAAATATTAAATAACACTAAAATGTGTTCCATATGAACAGATAGGCTGTGTCATTTGATGAGACTTAATTTTTACTTAGTTTGTTATGTATTTAGCTGTTTCATAGTTTGATATAGAATGGTGCTTATTTTTAAAGTAAACATTTATATATTGTATTTCTGTCAGCAATCTGGACAACAAATGGGTATCATTGCTTTATATTTACAGGTAGTTTTGACAAATGCATGAAATTGACAGAAAAAAAAAAAAAAGCATATATAAGTCTTTAAAAATCCATTAAATTAATAATGGTTTTATCTATAAATAATTTATCACTGTGACATTTTTCTAATCATTTTTTTTTTTTTCTAATTCACTAATACTCATAGTGGTCTGTTGTGGTTTAACCCGGCCGGCAGCTAAACACCACACAGCCATTTGCTCACCCTCCCCCCTCCCTCTCTGGGATGGGGGAGAGAAACGGGAAAGTGAAGCCTGTGAATTGAGATAAAGACAGTTTATTAAGACAGGAAAATAATAACTATAGTGATGATAACAGCACTACTAATAATTATGTGTATAAAACAAGTGATGCACAATGAAATTTCTCACCACCCGCTGACCGATGCCCATCTTAACCCCAAGCAGCCAGCCCCCCCACCCTTGCTAGCCACCCCTATATATTGTTTAACATGATGTCAGATAGTATGAATACCCCTTTGGCCAGTTTGGGTCAGCTGCCCTGGGTCTGTTCCAGCTCCTGCTGTACCCCTAGCCTGCCTGCTGGCAGGACAGAGCGAGAAGCTGAAAAATCTTTGGCTTGGCGGGTGTAAGCACTTCTCTGCAACAATTAAAACATCAGCATGTTATCAGCACTCTTCTCGTCCTAATCCAAAACATAGCACCCTACCAGCTACTAGGAGAAAAATTAACTCTGTCCTAGCTGAAACCAGGACATATATCCACACCTTATTCCATACAATTTATGTCATGCTCAGGTTACACTCTTTCCAATACATTCTAATTAATCACCATTCTCATCTATGGTATATAGCAATCATGGTAGTGACGACATACAGTATTATAGAATAATTGACATGACACAATTCAACTTATAGGCTATTCTTACTCAGTATTAAATCCCCTTGAGGTACACACTGGATCTCCCCATTCTTTTGCATTACCCACTAAGTGCATCCAGGTCCCTGAGCAAAAGCAATTCCATGAATGGGTTTGCTTTTCTCGAGGCAGGAGCAGTCCAGATTGTTTTACCCAGCATGTTTCTTACGTGCAATACAGGATGTCATCTTGCAGATGACACCAAGTTAGGTGCGTGTGTCATTCTGCTTGAGGGTAGGAAGGCTCTGCAGGAGGATCTGGATAGGTTGCACCGATGGGCTGAGGTCAACTGCATGAAGTTCAACAAGGCCAAGTGCCGGGTCCTGCACCTGGGGCGCAACAACCCCAAGCAGAGTTATGGACTGGGAGATGAGTGGTTGGAAAGCTGCCTGGCAGAGAAGGGCCTGGGAGTATTGGTTGATAGTTGGCTGAATATGAGCCAGTAGTGTGCTCAGGTGGCCAAGAAGGCCAACAGCATCCTGGCTTGTATAAGAAGCAGTGTGGCCAGCAGGGCTAGGGAAGTGATCGTCCCTCTGTACTCAGCTCTGGTGAGGCCGCACCTCGAGTACTGTGTTCAGTTTTGGGCCCCTCGCTACAAGAAGGACATGGAGGTGTTCGAGTGAGTTCAGAGAAGGGCAACGAAGGTGGTGAGGATTCTGAAGAACAAGTCTTACAAGGAGCGACTGAGGGAGCTGGGCTTGTTCAGCCTGGAGAAGAGGAGGCTCAGGGGCGACCTTATCGCTCTCTACAGGTACCTCAACGGAGGCTGTAGTGAGGTGGGGGTTGGTCTATTCTCCCATGTGCCTGGTGACAGGACAAGGGGGAATGGGCTAAAGTTTCACCAGGGGAGTTTTAGGTTGGATGTTAGGCAGAACTTCTTTACCGAAAGGGTTGTTAGACATTGGAACGGGCTGGGCAGGGAAGTGGTGGAGTCACCATCCCTGGAGGTCTTTAAAAGATGTTTAGATGTAGAGCTTAGTGATATGGTTTAGTGGAGGACTTTTTAGTGCTAGGAATGAGATTGGACTAGGTGATCTTGGAGGTCTCTTCCAACCTAGAAATTCTGTGATTTGATTGGGCAGGTCCAGCTCAGTTGGCAGATCCCCTAGTATTGACTAACCAGGAGGTCTTTGCCAAAAGTGTATCTCAATTTTTGAATATCCCATTGCTTTCAGTGTAGTCTTTAACAGCCCATTGTATTGTTCAACTTTCCTGGAGGCTGGTACACGACAGGGGATGTGATACACCCACTCAATACCATGCTCTTTCACCCAAGTGTCTATAAGGTTGTTTCAGAAATGAGTCCCATTTTCTGACTCAATTCTTTCTGGGGTGCCATGTTGCCATAGGACTTGCTTTACAAGGCCCAGGATAGTGTTCCGGGTGATGGCATGGGGCACAGGATGTGTTTCCAGCCATCCGGTGGTTGCTTCCACCATTGAAAGTACATGCCGCTTGCCATTGCGAGTTTGAGGAAGTGTGATGCAATCAATCTGCCAGGCCCCTCCATATTAATATTTCAGCCATCATCCTCCATGCCAAAGAGGCTTTGATCATTTGGCTTGCTTGATTGCAGCACATGTTTCACAGTCATGAATAACCTGTGCTATAGTGCCCATGGTCAGGTCCACCTCTCAGTCACAAGCTCATCTATATGTTGCATCACTACCTTGATGGCCTGAGGTGTCATGGGCCCATTGGGCTATAAATAATTCACTTTTATGTTGCCAGTCCAGGTCCACTTGAGCCACTTCAATCTTAGCAACATGATCCACCTGCTGGTTGTTTTGATGTTCTTCAGGAGCCCAATTCTTGGGCACATGAGTATCTACGTGGCATACCTTTACAACCAGGTTCTCTACCCAGGCAGCAATATCTTGCCACAATGCAGCAGCCCAGATGGGTTTGCCCCTGTGCTGCCAGTTTTGCTTCCATTGCTGTAACCACCCCCACAGGGCATTTGCTACCACCCATGAATCAGTGTAGAGATAGAGAACTGGCCATTTTTCTCGTTCAGCAATGTCTAAAGCCAGCTGAATGGCCTTCTCTTCTTCAGACTCGATTCACCTTCTCCCTCAGCAGCTTCTGCAACTCGTTGCGTAGGACTCCATACAGCAGCCATCTCTGATGCTTTCCCACAATACAACAGGACCCATCAGTGAACAGGGAATATTTATTCTCATTTTCTGGTAGCTTCTTTTACGGTGGGGCTTCTTCAGGACAGACCACCTCCTCCTCTGATGATATCCCAAAGTATTTGCTTTCTGGCCAGTTCATAATCATTTCCAAGACTCCTGGGCAACTGAGGTTTCCTATTCGAACCCGCTGAGTAATCAGTGCAACCTACTTGCTCCATGTAGCATCAGTTGCATGATGTGTAGAGGATGTTCCTTTGAACATCCAGCATAGTACCGACAGTTGGAGTGTCAGGAGGAGCTGCACTTCAGTACCAACCAACCCTGAAGAACATCGAACTCCTTCATATGCTGCCAATATCTCCTTTTCAGTTGGAGTGTAGCGGGCCTCAGATCCTCAGTATCCCCAACTCCAAAACCCCAGGGGTTGACCTTGAGTTTCCCCAGGTTCTTTCTGCCAGAGGCTCCAGGTGGGGCCATTCTCCCCAGCTTCAGTGTAGAGCACATTCTTTACATCCGGTCCTGTTTGGACTAGCCCAAGGGCTACTGCATGAACTATTTCCTGCTTAATTTGTTCAAAGCCTTGTCGTTGCTCAGGGTCCCATTCAAAATCATTCCTCTTACGGGTTATTTGGTAGAGTGGGTTTACAATCAGACTTTAATTTGGAATGTACATTCTCCAAAACCCCACAACACCTAGGAAAGTTTGTGTTTCTTTTTCTTTCTTTCTTTTTTTTTTTTTTTTTTTTTTTTTTTTTTTTGCTAGTTGGTGGAGATATAACTGTTATTTTGTTGACCACATCCATTGGAATTTCATGACATCCATTTTGCCATTTTATTCCTAAAATCTGGATCTTTCATGCAGGTCCTTTGACTATTTTCTTCCCTTTCACAAAAACTTCCTCTGCTGTGTCACCCCACACAATAATATCATTGATGTACTGCAGGTGTTCAGGAGCTTCCCCCTGCTCCAGTGCAGACTGGATCAGTCCATGGAAAATGGTAGGATTGTGTTTCCACCCCAAGGGGCAGCTGATTCCAAGTATATTGGACTTCCCTCCAAGTGAAAGCAAACTGTGGTCTGCACTCTGCTGCTAGAGGGATGGAGAAAAATGCATTAATGATATCAATTGTGGTGTATCACTTGGCTGCCTTTGATTCTATTTCGTACTGGAGTTCCAACATGTCCGTCACTGCAGCACTCAGTGGTGGTGTGGCTTTGTTCAGGCCATGATAGTCCACTGGCCATATGGGGCTATTGAAAGGTGAATGAGTCTTGCTGATCACTCCTTGGCTCTCCATGTGATGAATTAGCTTGTGGATGGGAATCAGGGAGTCTTGGTTGCTGCAATATTGCCACCGGTGCACAGTTGTGGTAGCAATTGGCACTTGTTCTTTGACCCTCAGCAACCCCAAAACAGAAGAGTCGTCTGAGAGACTGGGCAAGGTAGAAAATTGTTTAATGTCCTCTGTCTCTAAGGCAGCCCACTGGAACCCTTTTGGGTCCTTGAAATATCCTCTTCTAAGATAGTCCATGCCAAGGATGCACAGAGCATCTGGGCCAGTCACAATACATTGCTTTTGCCTCTCATTCCCGGTTAGACTCACTTCAGCCTCCAATACAGTTAACTGCTGGGATCCCCCCGTCACTCTATAAATACATAAAGCTTATATAAAAATATATAGGCACACACGCAATTCTACTATATACATATATGCATACATATTTTTACATCTCTATATATGTATGTATACATGCATATGGACCATATGCATATAGACACAGTCCCAGTCCCAGTAGATACAGCCAAAATATATTGGTTTCACAACACTATTTAATTCTGGATTCAATTTGCTTTTATAAATCTTAACAAAACAATGTACTTTTATACATGTGACAATATTTTTGCTACTATACAGCAAACTCCACTACCAAAAATTAATGTATTGTTTATTCATGTAAAAGCTAAAGAGATCAGTTTGAGTCTGACAAAATAAATAAACCAACAGATAAACAAACTAATTTAATAACTTCATCCAAATCTCAAAAGAACAATCTTATTTTTATTTGGAAATTATTACTTTTTTTTATTCCCTTATACAACTGTATGTGTACTTGTTCACTTGATCTCACATCACCATCTACCTTTTGGATTCAAAGCAGCATCATAATTTATATCTGAGATAAATGTTTGAGATTTCCCCATCGGTGGATTAAGAAAAGGGTCAGGATAGCACAGTCATTTCCACTTGAACCAAACAAAATGAGACTACTTTCTGCAGCATTCATTCTGAAGAAGATGTACAACATGGAAAGAAAATATATAAAAGAAAATATAGAAACAAAAATGTACACTATGGAAAGAAAAAATGCAAGCTCTAGGAGTGAGAACAATATATTTTTTAATATAGCTTTCAGATGACTCATCATTCCCTGTTACCTGCTTTTCTGCTCCCTGTTGTTATGTAAATACTTTAAATGTAGAGGACTTTTTTGATTGTTTGTTTGTTATAGAGAGGGATCTTACTGATGATCTTACCCATGATATTCTTAGACCACACATGGTTTTGGAGTACAGTAGCTAGTTAAATTAAAATATGGAGAAAAGTTCTGTCCTGTACTCTGTCATATTAATTATACTTTTAGAAATTAATTTATTGTTACATTTAAATTTAGAATTAACTTTTTATTTTTGAGCTATACCTGCTGGGCTCAGGCAGAAGTGCTACTTCTCTTACAGACCAAAAATCAGGTGTTTGTGGAATTACAAGAAACAAGTAGGTCGAGTGTGAACCACAGCTGGCAAAATTATCCGTTTGGTTTGGCACGTAATAAAAGTTTGTAATACAATAAAAAGTCATAACAGTCATTCATACTGACAATTATATTTACCTGGTCTGTTAGTTCATAAAGGTGAAGCATAATAAAATGAATGGTATCTGCCCTCACTCAATCCACTTGATATAATAATAATATTTACTTTAGGTGGATACAATCCACATAAAGTAAATTTGTAAAGTATCTTTTCTCACCTCCAGTGCAATCAAATGGGGTTCTTTATGCAAAAAGTGGTATTCTTAGGGAATTATGATATCAAACAATGTAGCACTTAATAATTCACACTTATCCAGAAGAAGGTTTTGTTATCATGAACAGTCCCAACAACAACAAAATACTGTTTTTTTTAACCTGTTGGAGGAGAATGAATATAGTGTTTTGAAATGTATATAGCATTAAGGGATGTCTAGTTTCAGGTCTGCAAGCAAATGACACATGCACACCAAATCTGGGGGAAGTACAAACACTGGTCTCCTGACAGCAGTGGCAGCAGTCATAGGGTGTTGTGACTCACTGTCTTACTCCAGCCATTGACACTAAGTACCTCTCTCATCTCTCTTACTCTGGTCACCACTGACCAGAGTAAGACATTGAGCCCCTGCAGCACACAAAGACATAGGATGATGTGTGATTAAGATAATGTAGATGTGAGATTACACAGGATAGTTGAAAATGGATTTAATAAGAAGATAGAAAAGGTTGTGATTATCAGGTGTAGGTCTCAGTCAGACAAGTGTACTGACCAACCTTCATTCATTCACAGTAACACAGTCCCTTAGCCCCCCTTTATACATCCTTTTGCCTACCTCCCCTTTACTTCTCCTTGGCCCCCTTCTTCATAAGGTTACACTGGCCACCAATATCCAAGACCCTCGGGTTTGCATCCTTATCAGCCACAAAGTCCTATTTTGTCTACAGTTCCTTAGTAACTCATCATTACTGTGACTGATCAGGTTTGTTTCTTACCTTTGTATCCTTTATGGTCATCTCTCAGATTTATTACTCAACATTTACTCAAACTCTTCCTCATCATCATGTTTGACAGCCTCCTTGGTCAAGTAATACTACTTAAATAAACATTCCCACATTCTAGCAATAAACATGACTTACCGGGCTTGGTTCTTGTTACTGTATCTCTTACCATCCATTGGTCGGGTTTGTGTCTGTATGTTCTTGTTTATTGCTTCCTCCTTTACTTATTTATTATTATTATTATTATTATTTGTATTGAAAATGTCTTTGGATGAGATATCTTTAAGTGAGTAAATCTTTTAAATGAGCAGACTCTCATTCCACATGACTTTCCACAGAGTGCATTCAAAATTCTTTGATTACAGCAAGCTAATGTGAAAAATATATCTTGCTTAAAATACTGTTGGATAATGTTTTATGGGATTCTTCAGTATATGTATAAAGACAGTTTTAATGTTAGGATCACTTCATTTTCAAGAATTTTAATAGAGGGGAGGTGAACAACTCCCCTTTTCTCTTTTGTCACAGGATGCCAAACCTAAAATTTGAGGGTAACATTAACCCTTTTTTTTCTGACACCTTTGCCTCCAAAACCAGACTGTAGTTAATTGCAAAGCATTTATGCAAATGTGAGTGGGAGCCAAGAAGTGATAGAGGGAACAAAAGAATCTCTCCAGCTGAGATAAAGCAATTGTCCAGGAAAGCACAAAATATATTTACTACTTTGATATTCTTTTAAAAAAGAAGTTGTAGATATTATGTCTGATGTGTGTTGGAGGTTGACCAAAAGAAAATGTACTTCTATCAAAAATAACATCTTCAGTAAATAATTTAAAGAAAGTGCAAAGAGATACTGCAGGAGGTAAGGTAAAAATGAAAGGCAGAAAGAGATCTTAGGTTACCTACTTTATACCTGTACACTGCTTGTTTCAAATGTATCTCCAGTTACTTCTACTTCTTGTTGTTGATTATGATAATTTTGTTTGTTTATTTGTTTATTTTAAATTTTAAGTGCTGTCACATTTGAATTCTGCAAATTAATTTGTCATTTGTCGCTTTTAGAGAAAATAGCATCTTCTAGCCTATAGCACTATATATATATATATATTATGCAGGATTGCTCCCCAGCAAAATCTGTTTTCTTCTATCATTATATTCAAGACAGCTAATGGAGTCCATGAAGAGCCAAGAAGAACAGAAACAGGTCTTAAGATAATTGGTATATTTTTCAAAATCTATTTATAGACCTAGAGGAGAGCACTTTTCATGAAGAAAAAGGTAAGGTTATTGAATAAATTTAGTTCATCAAGCAAGATGATTCACTTTAAAAAGGGAAAGCAAGAGGAACAAGGCAGGAAAAAAAAAAAAAAGAATGTATGATTTTGTGAAATTTTTAAATGTTACATGAGAGCCTAATTTCAGGATTTCATATTATAAGTAGCAGAACAAACATAAGAATTTACTGTTGCCATTTATTGTAAAAACTGGGTGAATGATACTGAACTATTTTCTTGTCTTTGTTTGAACTACTATAATTAATTCTAAACATATCTGGCTTATTGAAAAGGATGTAGAGCAATAGATTGTGCAAAGCTGACATCTCTGTGTACCATGATTCCTTTTTATTTATTTATTATTTATTTATTTATTTATTTATTTATTTTCCACAGGGTTTGCCCATCTGGTCATACTACTACTCCAGTAGTATGATTAGGATGATTACGAAACACACAAACTGCTAAACCATTTACACTACATGAGATGTTACAGGTACCATACATTTTATCAACAACTGCATAGAGCTGAGTAAGTGCTGGTTGACCATCTCAGTCTAAACTGGTGTCCTAAACCCCAAAACAGTAATAGTACCCTTTTTTAATAAATAAATAAAAAAATAAATAAATAAATAAATAAATAAATAATAGCATCTGTCTCCACTCCTTAGAGAGAATCCAAGAATCATAGAATATACCAATCTTGAAGGGACTCAAAAGGATAAAGTCCATCTCATGGCTCTGCAGTGGACTACCTAAAAGTTAAATTAAGAATGTTAAACCAAAAAAGTTCAACCAAGTATGTCCAAGAATGTTGTCCAAACACTTGAACTCCACCAGGCTTGCTGCTATGACCACTTCCCTGAGGAACATGTTCCAGTGACCAGTCACTCAGCTGGTGAAGAAACTTTACCTAATATCAAAACTGAACCTCCCCAGATGCAGCTTCATGATGTTTCTTCAAGTCCCATCATTGCTAACCAGAGAGAACAGATCAGCACCTGCCCCTCTGCTCCCGCTCATGAGGAGGTCATAGGCCACCATGAGGTCAGTCTCCTCTTCCCTAAGTTGAACAAACCAAAGGATCTCAAATACTCCTCATAGGTCTTACCCTCCACAATTTTCATCATTTTTGTTGATCTCCTTTGGATACTCTTTAGTAGTTTTATACCCTCCTCATATTACGGTGCCCAAAACTGTACAAGGTACTTAATATTGTTGATGCAGCCTAGGATACAGTTCTCCTTCTGAGCTGAAAACATACACTACTGGCTCACGTTGAACTTCTCACCCACCAGAACCCCCAAGTCCTTCTCCACAGGACAGCTCTCAATGAGTTCTTTTTCCAGTCTGTATTCAAGCCTGGGATAGCCTCAGCCCAGGTGCAGCACCTTACACTTGGATTTCTTGAACATTATTAGGTTCACATGGTCCCACTTCTCAAGCTTGTGCACGTCCCTTTGGATGTCTTCCCTTCCTTCTGCTGTATCAGCAGCACCATTCAGCTTGGTATCATCTGTAAACTTGCTGAAGGTGCACTCAATCTCACTGCCTATGCCACTGATACAGATATTAAACAACACTGGTTTCAAGATGGACCCAGAGGGATACTATTCTGCATCATCCTCCATCTGTATATAGAACCACTGGTCACAGCTTTCTGAGTGCAGCCATCCAGACAATTTCTTGTTGACTGAATAGTCCACCCCACAAATCCATATGTCTCCAAATTAGAGAGCTGTTTAGGACTGTATCAAAGGCCTTACAGAAGTCCAAGTGAATGACATCAGTCAGTCTTCCCTTGTCAGCTGTTGCTGTCACTCCATCACAGAAGGCCACCAGATTGGTTAGACATGATTCACCCTTGGTGAAGCCATGCTATCTCATATCACTTCCTTGTCTTGCTCATGCCTTAACGTTGCTTCCTGGTGCATCTATTCCATGATCCTCCCTGGCAGAGAGGGGAGGCTCACCAGTCTGTAGTTCCCTGTGTCTTCCTTAAGTACGAGCAGAAAGAAGTAGCTAAGTGTTCTGGACTGACCACAATCCCCATTCCCCACCTCACTGCAGCACTTGAATGGGGAGGAGCTTGAAGGGAAAGGGGGAAGATGTTTTTGGTTTTATCTTTGTTGCTCACCATCACACTCTATTTTTAATTGGTGATATATTACAATTTTTTCCCTCAATTTTCTGTTATATTTTGTGATATTACGATAGATGATACTCATTTTCTTTTATTAACAGGCAATGGACAGGGTCTCTTTTTGTGTGTGTGTGACACTGAAGAGCTCAACTATTCTCCAAACTAAGTATGATGAGGTCTTATCACCAGGGATATGTAATACCAATATCTGATGTTTTGGACAAACTAAGGCATTTTCTATGTGACACTCTGAAGACACATTTTTATTTAGTAGTTTGTATTTAATAAACAAGGACTTGAATTGATCCTTATGAATAATTCAGCTAGCCATCTTTCAACAGAAGGAACTTTGCAAAAACAATTGAGATATTTCTTTATATACATTGACCAGAAGAAACTATGTTGGGTGATTTTAACAGGATAATGTGTAACAACATTTCTTCACCAGGTAAATAATGACTCTTCCTTGACTGATACAGTAAGATTCTTCAATGAAAACATATTGATACACCATTAAACAGGAGGAAGTATTAGAGCAATACACCAGAAAGACATGGAAGTAATTGAATGAGTCCATAGGAGGGCCACAAGGATGTGCAAAGGACTGGAGCACCTCTCCTATGAAGACAGGCCAAGGGATGTAAGGCTGTTCATCCTGTAGAAGAGAAGGCTCTAAGGAGACCTAGGTAGTGGCTTTCCAATACCTAAAGATGTCTACAGAAAAGCTGGAGAGGGACTCTATCAGGCAGTGTAGTGGTAAGGGTGAATGACTTTAAGCTAAAAGGGGATAGGTTTAGTTTAGATATAAGGAGGAAATTCTTTGCTCAGGGGGTGGAATGGAACAAGTTGTCCAGAGAAGCTGTGGATGCCCCATCCCTGGAAGTGTTCATTGCCATTGGTAATGACTCTTGTTCTGAAAGCAATCTGCTTCCATCTCATGAGAATGCTTATAGGATACTGAGAAATTCATAACAGGATAATTGGCAAAGCTGTTAATTTCCAAACATGGATCTTGAGCAAGATCGTAATCACCACTTATTTCTATGCAAATGATAAAAAGAGTTACGAATCATCTCTGTCAAAAACTGGCTTAGTTACTGTCTGCTAGTTTTTTCTTCAGTTGCAATGGAAATGAACTCATCCCAATGATTCTCTCTCTCTCTATGTATATATATATTTAAGTAATCCATTCAGAGATTAATCGATTCTTCAGAAGTAAAGCCTTCTATCAAGTTATCCCATGAAAATGTTTCCACTGTCAGATATCTAGTGTTCTTATTACATATATACAGTTGCAAACATAAGCTGAGTGGAAGCAAGAAACAAATAACAGCAACAGCTTTGTTTCTCTGTAACTGAGATTATACATAATAACTCACAATGTAAAAGAACATCCACACAAGGTAGGGCATGAGGTTTCCTGAATTCAGGATTTTGAGTTCTAACAATCTTGTCTTAATAAAAGAGAAATAGTTTACAGAGTCTGTAGCTTCTGAGAACCAACCCCATATCTCATCATCTTATTGTACATTTACAGACAACTCACGCTAACTTCTTTCACTAATTTTCCCATCCCGTAACATGATGTATAACATCTACTTACAAAATTGTGGTGAAGACTGATCATATAATTTTTGTAATGTGCTATATGGGTATTAAATATAATTACTCTTAAATTACATTTTTACTTGTGTTTCCATAGTTTTGTGTGTTGATTTTAATCAGTTGTGAGATTTGGTGCCTGTTCATTAACAGAAGAAACATTGATAAATTGTATGATTTTATAAATTAATGCAATGGTCTTTCTCCTCACAACAGCATACTATCTCTTCTTCCAGATAGTAAGAACATTAAACTACAAATTGTGTAATATGTCTCTGTTTGCAGAGATGGCATAATAGTCTTTGCATTGTAAATTAGAATCATCTAATAGAAAAAGAAATAGAGAGAGATTAATACTTCAAAGCAATTACATTCGATATCAACTAATTTTGGAAACTTCACAGACTCATTGGACTCATCTGTTTCAGTTGATAATTTAGAAAAAAAATCCTTGTCTTGATGACACTGAATAATGGGTTAGATGGGTATGTGTGATATGGTAAGAGAAACATGAAGCAAAGTTTTGTTAGTCTACCTGGAAAAAAGAAATGAACACAGAAGTTCAGCCAGAGGCTGACTATGGATTTCATTGTAATGACAGAGACATGAAAATAAATAAATAAACAAACAAACAAATAAATAAATAAAAAATCAAAGTAGGTTACCACTTCTATAGTCTATTTTAATATATAATTTTGTCCCCCAAATTAATATATGTATACATATATATACTTTATGTTATATTTCTGATTTTTTTTTGTTGTTATATTATGCAAAAGTATTATCAATGTGAATGTAGAAAATAAGTCCAGCTGCAAAACCTGATAAGAAGATATTTCTGTAAATTTTTGTAAAAATCTGTCACCATAATTTTAAGTATTTCTGTCTGATTTACAGTTAGGAATAAGGATACAGATATATCTCCTTGGAATTCTGTAGGACCTTTGACATGGTCCTACACAACATACTAATCTCTAAATTGGAAAGATATGGATTTGAAGGGTGGACATCCCAGTGGATAAGGAATTGGCTCAATGGCTGCACTCAGAGAGTAGTGGTCAATGGTTCTATGTCCAGGTGGACGATAATGATGAATTATCCTCCACCTGGAATTATCAGTCCTTCAGGGGTTTGTCTCAGGACTGTTGTTTTTCCATATCTTCATCACTGACAAACAAGAGATTGAGTGCACCCTCAGCAAGTTTGCAGATGACACCAAGCTGAGTGGTGCGGTTTATACCAAAGAAGGAAGAGATGCCATTCAAAGGTACCTGGACAGGCTGGAGAAGTGAGCCCATGTTGAACCTAATGAGGTTCAACAAGTCCAATTGCAAGGTGCTGCACCTGGGTTGGTGCAATCACAGACAGGAGTAGAGAATGGGAGAACTCATTGAGAGAAGTCCTATGAAGGACTTGGGGTTTCTGGCTGATGAAAGACTCACAATGAGCCAGCAGTATGCACTTGCACCTTAGAAAGCCAACTGCATCCTGGGCTGCATCAGAAGAGGTGTGACCAACAAGTTGAAGAAGGTACCCCTCTTTTCTGCACTTATGAGGCCCCACCTGGACGACTGCATCCAGGTTTGGGACCCCCAGCGCAAGAACGATATGGACCTTTTAGACTTAGTCCATCTCACAGAGGCCACAAAGATGATCAGAGGGCTGGTGCACCTGTCCTGTGAAGAAGACATGAAAGAGCTGGGGCTGTTCAACCTGAAGAAACGAAGGCTCCAGGGAGACCTCACTGCAGCCTTTCAAAATTTAAAATTATCTCATATAAAAGAGTGAGAAAGACTCTTTACTTGGGTAGATAATGATAGAACAAGAGGGGATGGTCTTAAATTAGAAGAGGATAGGTTTAGAATAGACATCAGGAGGAAATTCTGTAAGGGTGGTGAGACACTGGAATAGATTGCCCAGAGAAGTTATGGATGCCCCATCCCTGGAGGTGTTCAAGGCCATGCTGGATGGGGCTTTGGCTAATGTGATCTAGTGGTTGGCATCCTTGCCTACATCAGGGGGTTTGGAGTTTGTTGATCTTTAATGTCCCTTCCAACCCGAGCCATTCTCTGATAACGTCAAGATAATGATTCCCTTTCTAATTATTCACCCCTGGACAATTCCCCTTCCATTAAAAGGTGCCTTCCAGCACCTAAAGGCAGCCTACAAGAAGGTTGTAGAGGGACTTAATAAGCCACTGTCATGAGAGGACAAGGAGTAATGACTTAAAACTAAAAGAGGGTGTATTTAGATTAGGTATTAAGAAGATATTCTTTACTATGAGGCACTCGTAGTAAAGGCACTGGAGCAGGTTGCCTAGAGAGGTTGTGGATGCCCCATCCCTGGAAGTGTAGAAGGCCAAATAAGATGGCACTGTCGGCATCTTGATCTAGTGGGAGGTTTCCCACTAGACGCCTAAGTGCAATGGAACATATACCAAACCAGATACTTATTAATATGTATTGTCTAAAATATCTGAATCTCAAACAATTACTGAATTTTTGATTATGTAGAGTTTTCACTTCTGTTTTCCTGCTTCTGTTGCTAACTTAATGACTTTTCTATTACCCATGATGTTCATGTGAGTTCTAAGTTTTAATGGCTTTTGAGTAAGAAAAGGAAAACATAAAAAGAAAATGCATAACAATCAGCAGTGGAATGTGGGGAAGTTATTTGAATTATGCTTTATCTTTCAAAAATACTATTTGATCCTTTTAGATATAGGGGAGTGAAAATTTTCATTTTCTTAGGGAAAGACCCACAGTTTCCACTAAACAAAAATAAATAAATAAATAATAAGCTCATGTGTTGAAGGATTTTTTGAAACAGCAAAAATCCCATTTTGCATCCCATTCAGCTTGCAGCTGAGCAAACCAAGCTACCAGAACAACTATGAGAAGTTCCCATGACAGTGTTCCCACATCGCCCAATTGGGGAATTTAGAAAAATATTGTTACCAGCATCCGTCTTCAAGGACAAGGTCTACGTGACTGCTAATCACAAGGGGGTTGTTTTCTTGCAGGTGGGGTTGTTTTCTTGCAGTTGTTTGTCTGAGTGCTTTTGACCAATAATCTTGTGTGAGACACTATCTGCCCCTGTTAAGTTCACTATAAAAGTTAGGCTATTCGGGCAATAAAATGGAGCATGATCTGACTCTACGTGTGTCTGTCGTGCTTTCGGCCGTGCTTCCTGCAACACTCATGTATTTTAATTCTGAGTGAGGTAAATTGAAGATTTTTCTCTTATTTCCATTGACACTTTTAACTCTTTATTAATTTTTTGTTGTACTACGATGTTAAGAAATGCAAAGCCTGCTGTTCTCAATAGTATATATACAAATAAGTTAGATGGCTGCATTTATACATATACATACATATACATACATATGTATATATATATATATTCCCCCCTTCAGGGGTGGATGGGTGGTAATCAAATCCTTCAGGAAGCACATGCAATTAAATGGTTGTAGATATGATAAGTAACTCTGACTATTACCCCCTTCTGATAGTCCAGGCGGGCAGTGATAACATCGAAGAGAGAAGCCTCAAGGCTATCAAAAGGGACTTTAGGGGACTGGGTCGGTTAGTGGATGGAGCGGGAGTGCAGGTGGTGTTTTCGTCCATCCCTATGGTGGCAGGGAGGGGTTCAGAGAGGACACGGAAAGCCCACCTGTTAAACACATGGCTCCGGGGCTGGTGCCAACGCAGAAATCTTGGGTTTTTTGATCATGGGGCACTTTACTCAGCACCTGGCCTGATGGCTGCAGACGGGTCCCTATCTTTTAGGGGAAAAAGGATCCTGGGCCAGGAACTGGCAGGGCTCATTGAGAGGGCTTTAAACTAGGTAGGAAGGGGGATGGGGCTGAGGCTAGGATTGTTGGGGCTGTGCCAGGGGGAACAATGGCAAGGCCGGAGGATAAGGCAATGGCCCAGCTGAAGTGCATCTACACCAATGCATGCAGCATGGGTAACAAACAGGAGGAGCTGGAAGCCATCGTGCGGCAGGCAGGCTACAACTTGGTTGCCATCACGGAGACGTGGTGGGACCAGTCTCATGACTGGAGTGCTGCAATGCCTGGCTATAAGCTCTATAGAAGGGACAGGCAGCATAGAAGGGGTGGTGGTGTGGCCCTCTATATTAGAGAGTCTTTCGAGGTTGTAGAACTCGAGGTTGGGAATGACAAGGTCGAGTCCCTTTGGGTTAGGATCGGCAGGGACAACAAGGCTAGTGTTCTGGTTGGGGTCTGCTATAGACTGCCGAACCAGGATGAGGAGATGGATGAGGAATTCTACAGGCAGCTGACAGAGGTTGCAAAATCATCAGCTCTTGTACTCGTGGGGGACTTCAACTTCCCTGACATATCCTGGAAGCACAACACAGCCCTGAGAAAGCAGTCTAGGAGGTTTCTGGAGAGCGTGGAAGATAGCTTCCTGACGCAGCTGGTTAGTGAACCTACCAGGGGTGGTGCCCCGCTAGACCTTCTCTTCACAAACAGAGAAGGACTGGTGGAGGACGTGATCGTCGGGAGCTGTCTTGGGCAGAGTGACCACGCAATGGTGGAGTTCACTGTTCTTGGCGAGACCAGGAAGGGGACCAGTAAAACCGCTGTATTGGACTTTCGGAGGGCTGACTTTGAGCTGCTCAGGACACTAGTTGGTGGAGTCCCTTGGGAGGTGGTTCTGAAGGGCAGAGGGGTCCAGGAAGGCTGGGCGCTCTTCAAGAGGGAAGTCTTAATGGCGCAGGAACGGTCTGTCCCCACGTGCCCAAAGACGAGCTGGCGGGGAAGAAGACCGGCCTGGCTCAACAGAGAATTGTGGCTTGATCTTAGGAGGAAAAAGAGGGTTTATAAGCTTTGGAAAAGTGGGCAGGCCACTAAGGAGGACTTTAAAGAAGTAGCGAGGCTGTGCAGGGACAAAATTAGGAAGGCCAAAGCTCATCTGGAGCTCAATCTGGCTACTGCCGTTAAAGATAACAAAAAACGTTTCTATAAATACATCAACACAAAACAGAGGACTAAGGAGAATCTCCATCCTTTACTGGATGCGGGGGGAAACTTAGTTACAAGAGATGAGGAAAAGGCGGAGGTGCTCAATGCCTTCTTTGCCTCAGTCTTTAGCGGCAATACCGGATGTTCTCTGGATACTCAGTACCCTGAGATGGTGGAAGGGGATGGGGAGCAGGATGTGGCCCTCATTATCCATGAAGAAATGGTTGGTGACCTGCTACGGCACTTAGATGTGCACAAGTCAATGGGGCCGGATGGGATCCACCCAAGGGTACTGAGAGAACTGGCAGAGGAGCTGGCCAAGACACTATCCATCATTTATCAGCAGTCCTGGCTATCAGGGGAGGTCCCAGTTGACTGGCGGCTAGCAAATGTGACGCCCATCTACAAGAAGGGCCGGAGGGCAGACCTGGGAAACTACAGGCCTGTCAGTTTGACCTCAGTGCCAGGAAAGCTCATGGAGCAGATCCTCCTGAGAGTCATCACGCAGCACTTGAAGGGGAATCAGGCGATCAGGCCCAGTCAGCATGGGTTTATGAAAGGAAGGTCATGCCTGACGAACCTGATCTCCTTCTATGACAGAGTGACGCGCTGGGTGGATGAGGGAAAGGCTGTGGATGTGGTCTACCTTGACTTCAGCAAGGCTTTTGACACCGTCTCCCACAGCATTCTCCTCTAGAAACTGGCTGCTCTTGGCTTGGACTGGCGCACGCTTCATTGGGTTAGAAAGTGGCTGGATAGCCGGGCCCAAAGAGTCGTGGTGAATGGAGCCAAGTCCAGTTGGAGGCCAGTCACTAGTGGCATAACCCAGGGCTCGGTGCTGGGGCCAGTCCTCTTTAATATCTTCATCGATGATCTGGACGAGGGCATCGAGTACACCCTCAGTAAGTTCGCAGATGACACCAAGTTAGGTGCATGTGTCGATCTGCTTGAGGGTAGGAAAGCTCTGCAGGAGGATCTGGATAGGCTGCACCGATGGGCTGAGGTCAACTGCATGAAGTTCAACAAGGCCAAGTGCCGGGTCCTGCAGCTGGGGCGCAATAACCCCAAGCAGAGCTACAGGCTGGGAGAGGAATGGTTGGAGAGCTGCCAGGCAGAGAAGGACCTGGGAGTGATGGTGGAGAGTCGGCTGAATATGAGCCAGCAGTGTGCTCAGGTGGCCAAGAAGGCCAACGGCATCCTGGCTTGTATCAGGAACAGTGTGACCAGCAGGGCTAGGGAGGTGATCGTCCCCCTGTACTCAGCTCTGGTGAGGCCACACCTCGAGTACTGTGTTCAGTTTTGGGCCCCTCGCTACAAGAAGGACATCGAGGTGCTTGAGCGGGTCCAGAGAAGGGCGACGAAGCTGGTGAGGGGCCTGGAGAACAAGTCCTACGAGGAGTGGCTGAGGGAGCTGGGCTTGTTCAGCCTGGAGAAGAGGAGGCTCAGGGGTGACCTTATCGCTCTTTTTAGGTACCTCAAGGGAGGCTGTAGCGAGGTGGGGGTTGGCCTGTTCTCCCACGTGCCTGGTGACAGGACGAGGGGGAATGGGCTTAAGTTGAGCCAGGGGAGTTTTAGGTTAGGTGTTAGGAAGAACTTCTTCACTGAAAGGGTTGTGAGGCACTGGAACAGGCTGCCCAGGGAAGTGGTGGAGTTACCATCCCTGGAAGTCTTCAAAAGACGTTTAGATGTAGAGCTTAGGGATATGGTTTAGTGGAGGGCTGTTAGCGTTAGGTCAGAGGTTGGACTCGATGACCTTGAGGTCTCTTCCAACCTAGAAAATTCTGTGATTCTGTTTGATTCTGTAACCATTTCGTTATATATTAAATATATTTACAAATGACAAATTATCTGTTTCCCCCTGCCACTGTGGAAATCAGAAACACTAATCAAGTGTTTTCTTTCTTTCTATTCAGCTAACAGTAAAAAATTACATATATATAGTGGGGAAAAAAAAAAAAAAAAAAAAAGCCTTTTGTTTTTGAGAAATAGTTCCTGAAAAGTGATGAACTTAACCCTTTAAATACAACTTAAAACATTGTTACTGTGTTATACATTGGCTCTTCTCCTAACTACCTAAACTGAATTCTGCAAACTAATTACCTTAAACTGATTACCTTAATTACAGAGACATTTTCAGTGATAGGCATCCAGTTAGACATTTTCCCAGTTCGGGACTGAGCTTATATTTGCCTGAAGAACTTAAAGACTATGCAAGGATTAGACTGTGGTTTACGAATGTGTAGAAAGCAGCAACAGAATAGTGCTAAAGAAAATCTCTATAAGCTGATGGTCAATTTTGGCACAATTACAAATGGTTAGAATTGCCATAAATAATTCAACTTTTTGTTGTTGTTGTTGTTGAAGTAGTTGTTATTTTTTTTTTACTTATTTATTTTTAATAATATTCGGAATAGTCAGATCTTTAAGCAACATACCCATAAATTAAGCCTAGGTACAAACCCGGCAATATAAAAATGAGTTTAAATGGTTTTATTTTGAAATCCAATCAAGTTTAAGAAAAAGGTGATGAATCGTGACGTAAGATGTAATAGCAGCTAGGCTCAGAAACTAAGCAGCTTCATATATTTCATTAAGAATTTTGCATAGGTTGAAGGTTAAATATACAGGTATTATTTTGATAGTAACAAACTTTTGAAATTACAATTGTGTTTCTTTTCTTTTTTTCCTTTTTTTTAATCACCTTTTGTAAAATGTGTGCAGCACTGAAAAATACAACAGACTCCAAAGAAATATGAAGAAATTAATAATAAAAAAACACAAAATAATAATTAATAAATTGGAAATACTTCTTATTTCTCATGTATTCTCACAGTAACAATATCAAAACCAACAATAAAAGTCATATTTTGCTTCAAGATTATTGCACTTTTTATACGCAAATAATTCTAGATGTCTGTTATACCATGTCTTATATAGATATAAGAATACGATAAAATGTAAAAATTAAAGATTTAGTTGAAATGTTTTTGAATGAGATTGATTAATAAAATACTTAACATGTATGGAAACTTACCATGGTGTTATGGACAATGAGTTTGTTATGTGCTTTAGTGTACATCATGTGCACTGGAAATGCATCAGTACTGTAAATTGTGAACCACATTACAGAACAAAACGTGGATGATACCACATGTTTTTTCTTATTTAATGGTTAAAGAATTAAAGTGGAGGTATCTTACCAACAGGTATGGGCTTGTTAGGGATATGAAGGTTGGGGGCACCTTGGGATGCACCAACCATGAGATGATGGAATTCAAGATGGAACTTGGTGGAAGAAGTAAGGCAAAAATTAGGATTGCTACCCTGGATTTTTGGAGAGCCAATTTCGACCTTTTCTGGGACCAGCCTGGGGGTATTTCATGGGCTAGATTGCTGGAAGGCAAGGGTGCTTGTGAGAGCTAGGCAACATATAAATTGCACTTCTTCCAAGCTCAGGATCAGTGCATCCTTAAGAGTAGGAAATCGGGGAAGGGTGGCAGGAGACCTGATCAAGGAGCTCATCGACAAGATCAAAAGGAAGAGGAAGGTCTATGAAATGTGGAAAAAGGGCCTGTCTGCTTGGGAGGAGTATAGGAGTGTTGTCAGGGCCTGTAGGGACATGACAAGGAAGGCTAAAGCCCACCTGGAGATGAAGCTTGCAAAAGAGATAAAGGACAATAAGAAGTTTCTTTAAGTATGTAATCAGTGAAGGCAAGACTAGAGATAGTGTTGATTCCCTGCCAAATGAGGGGGGTGTCCTGGTAGCAGAAGGCAACAAGGTTGGTCGAGCACAACTTCCCCTTGGGGAACCATGCTGACTACTCTTCATAACCTTTTCTTCCAGTTGCTTGGAGGTGGCATCCAGAACAAATGTTAAAGAACAAGCTTATTGCCTTCTATGTTATGGTATGTTGCCTTCTATGATGGCATCACCATCTGGGTAGATGAAGGGAGAGCAGTGGATATCTTCTACCTATCTTCATCAAGGCTTTTGATTCTGTCTCCTATGACATCCTGCTAACAAAGCTGAGAAAGTGTGGGATAGATGAGTGGACAGTAAAGTGAGTTGAGAACTGGCTGACTAGCCAAGCTCAGAGGGTGGTGACTGGTGGCGCAGAGTCCAGCTCGAGACCTGTGACTAGCAGTCTTCCCCAAGGGTCACTGCTCAGTCCGGTCCTGTTCAACATCTTCATCTACAAGCTTGATGAGGGAACAGTGTCCGCCCTCAGCAAGTATGCCGATGATACAATGCTAGGAGGAGTGGCTGACTTGCTAGAAGGCTGTGCTGCCATTCAGTGAGACCTGGACAGGCTGGAGAGCTGGGCAGGAAGAAACTAAATGAGGTTTAACAAGAGCAAGTGTAGAGTCCTGCACCTGGGAAGGAACAACCTGACGTATCAGTACAGGCTGGGGGATGACCTGCTGGAGAGGACCTGGGGGTGCTAGTGGACAACAGGTTGACCGTGAGCCAGCAGTGTGTCCTGGTGGCACACTGGGATCCTGGAGTACATAAAAAGAGCGTGGCCAGTAGGTCAAGAGAGGTGATCCTCCCCCTCTACTCTGCCCTGGTCAGGCCTCACCTGGAGTACTGTGTCCAGTTCTGGGCTCCCCAGTACAAAAAAGACAGGGATCTCCTGGAAAGAGTCTAGCAGAGGGCCACAAAGATGATATGGGGCCTGGAGCATCTGCCCTGTGAGGAAAGACTGAGAAACTGTTCATGGTTGAGGAACAAAAACTGAGAGGGGATCTGATCAACGTCTATAAATACCTTAAGTGTGGGAGACAAAGGGATATGGCCAACCTTTTTTTAGTAGTTTGTGAGGACAGGACAAGGGACAATGGCCACAAAATGGAACATAGGAAGTTCTGCACCAACATACAAAAGAACTTCTTCATGGTAAGGTTGATGGAGCGCTGGAACAGGTTGCCTAGGGAGGTTGTGGAGTCTCCTTCTCTGTTGATATTCAAGGCCTGTCTGGACACATACAGAATCACAGAATCACAGAATTTCTAGGTTGGAAGAGACCTCAAGATCATCGAGTCCAACCTCTGAAGTAACGCGAGAAGTCCCCACTAAACCATATCCCTAAGCTCTACATCTAAACGTCTTTTGAAGACTTCCAGGGATGGTGACTCCACCACTTCCCTGGGCAGCCTGTTCCAGTGCCTCACAACCCTTTCAGTGAAGAAGTTCTTCCTAACATCTAACCTAAAACTCCCCTGGCTCAGCTTAAGCCCATTCCCCCTCGTCCTGTCACCAGGCACGTGGGAGAACAGACCAACCCCCACCTCGCTACAGCCTCCCTTGAGGTACCTATAGAGAGCGATAAGGTCACCCCTGAGCCTCCTCTTCTCCAGGCTGAACAAGCCCAGCTCCCTCAGCCGCTCCTCGGAGGACTTGTTCTCCAGGCCCCTCACCAGCTTCGTCGCCCTTCTCTGGACCCGCTCAAGTACCTCGATGTCCTTCTTGTAGCGAGGGGCCCAAAACTGAACACAGTACTCGAGGTGTGGCCTCACCAGAGCTGAGTACAGAGGGATGATCACCTCCCTAGCCCTGCTGGTCACACTGTTCCTGATACAAGCCAGGATGCCGTTGGCCTTCTTGGCCACCTGAGCACACTGCTGGCTCATATTCAGCCGACTCTCCACCATCACTCCCAGGTCCTTCTCTGCCTGGCAGCTCTCCAACCATTCCTCTCCCAGCCTGTAGCTCTGCTTGGGGTTATTGCGCCCCAGCTGCAGGACCCGGCACTTGGCCTTGTTGAACTTCATGCAGTTGACCTCAGCCCATCGGTGCAGCCTATCCAGATCCTCCTGCAGAGCCTTCCTACCCTCGAGCAGATCGACACATGCACCTAACTTGGTGTCATCTGCAAACTTACTGAGGGTGCACTCAATGCCCTCGTCCAGGTCATCTATGAAGTTATTAAAGAGGACCGGCCCCAGCACCGAGCCCTGGGGGACGCCACTAGTGACTGGCCTCCAACTGGACTTGGCTCCATTCACCACGACTCTTTGGGCCCGGCTATCCAGCCACTTTCTAACCCAACGAAGCGTGCGCCAGTCCAAGCCAAGAGCAGCCAGTTTCTTGAGGAGAATGCTGTGGGAGACGGTGTCAAAAGCCTTGCTGAAGTCAAGGTAGACCACATCCACAGCCTTTCCCCCGTCCACCCAGCGCGTCACTTTGTCATAGAAGGAGATCAGGTTCGTCAAGCAGGATCTGCCTTTCATAAACCCATGCTGACTGGGCCTAATCGCCTGCTTCCCCTGCAAGTGCTGCGTGATGACTCTCAGGAGGATCTGCTCCATGAGCTTTCCTGGCACTGAGGTCAAACTGACAGGCCTGTAGTTTCCCGGGTCTGCCCTCCGGCCCTTCTTGTAGATGGGCGTCACATTTGCTAGCCACCAGTCAACTGGGACCTCCCCCGATAGCCAGGACTGCTGATAAATGATGGATAGTGTCTTGGCCAGCTCCTCTGCCAGTTCTCTCAGTACCCTTGGGTGGATCCCATCCGGCCCCATCGACTTGTGCACATCCAAGTGCTGTTGCAGGTCGCCAACCATTTCCTCATGGATAGTGAGGGCCACATTCTGTTCCCCATCCCCTTCCACCATCTCAGGGTACTGGGTATCCAGAGAACAAGTGCAACCTGCTGTAGGGAACCTGCTTTGGCAGGGGATTGGACCCGATGATCTCCTGAGGTCCCTTCCAACCCATACAGTTCTGTTATTCTGTGATTCTGTGAGGTGTCTGAGTAATACCTGCACTTTTTCTCCCTATTATTAAGGAGGTTTTTTATATTATGGGAATAAATAACAGACATTTTCTCCCATATGTATGCATTTTTTATAGGAAAGGAAAAACCCTCTATCTTCTATATAATGGGGTAGTTTAATGTTTCCAGGAGCCATTGCATACCTTGCCACTTTCATCATGTTTACAAAATATGGCAAACAATGACATATCACAAATATGTTAAGGTATTTAAATCACTAAGCAGGAAAAAGAAGAAGGGTTACTTACTGTTCTGAGATACATAGTGACAAATAATTTAGAAAATTTGGTATCTAATTCAATCATACCTTTCAAAAAACAAGCTCTAAGATCAGGTGAATAAAGATCAAACTCAAGCCTTAAGTGGCCTCAAATGCAGGTAGTGGCAGGTAGTTAAGCTAAATTCAGTGGATTTCACAAGATGTGAAATTATAGTGATTCTGGAATGACATCTGGCCCTCAACAGTTTGAAGAACAGTGATGTAGAAACAGGAAAAAAATACAAAAAACATAATAAGCACCATGACTCTCATTTCTGAACCAGTTTTAGATGGAAATGAATTTATTTGTGTGCAAGATAAGCTTCTTCTGGAATCCAAAATTTTAAGATAGATTTTTGATGCCCAAGTATAAAGCAAGACTTTTAATTTTTTTATTCAAGAGCAGCGATGAATCTTCTCAGAAAAAAAAAAAAATGATTAAATAAATAAAAAGAATGAGAATTGTATTAAAATATTTTTATTTTTTACAGGACTTTTAGAAAACATTTGTAAAATATACATGTTTTCTCACAGTGTTCTTTTCTTCTAAAGAAATTTTTGCTAATAATTTAGGATTTTTTCCCTGTCCAAGAAATATTCCAGTATTTTAATTTTAACTGCTCAAAGCACAAACATGGAAATAGATGATCCTTCATTTCAAACTCATGGAATTTTTATGTATGTTATTATTTTTTTATTATTAACAAAATATTTCATAAATCTCTTTAAACATGATAAAATATTTGGTTTTGGTTAAATGAAAATTGTGCTTCTCTTAAGCCCACCTCCCACATTTTATTTATTTATTTGTTTGTTTCCTGTGAAAGTTGAAATCTTTATTAAATTAATCATCACACATAAAAAAAGAACCACTCTTAACTTGTGTCTGCAGAAATGTTGTATTAACACCATTTTGTTTTTTAATCCTGAATGATAATTTCCATATTTGTATTGATGTTTTTTCTTGGTGAATGATATCATCTTTGCATAGACCATGAAATGTAACAAGAGTAATTAGTTACTGTCTTTGAGAACATGATATTTTGGTAAATGTCATTTTGAAACCAGTGATACAGTATTTTTCTGGCATTGGAATACCATTTCTGAAACTACCACATATGTATGGGTTACTTCAAACAGTGGTGATTCAGAACTGTGAAAGAAAAAATAACACTCCTCTAAACATGTGATGAAGAGAGTGGATTCCAGACAGCACTTTGAACAAAGTAATGATTACAAAAAGGTTGGAAATCATGTTTTCTTATCTGTCAGAAAGTGAAATATGTTAGATAAAACTGGATTTTGAATAAACGTTTTAAACTACTGGGAGGTGAACTAGCTAGTGGGAGGCGAATGCATAAAAGATGAGTGGAACTCTATAGGTTTGGTAAAGTAGACCCTCATGGAATTAAAAAGCTGTAGACTTTCTCTGCAGAGTCATTCTGTGTTTAAGGTTGTTAATGATTAAACATATTTCTTGTCGCATTGAAAAAAGGCAACAGATTGAGCCTTTTGTTATGGTTAAATGACCTAAATCTAATATTAAATGTGCCTGAACTGAAATTTCATTCATAGCCTTATGTAATAAAAACATAATAAATGTTTTTTTTTTATGAAATAATAAAATAAAATAAAATAAAATAAAATAAAATAAAATAAAATAAAATAAAATAAAATAAAATAAAATAAAAATACATAAATAAAATTATATATTTATATATATATATATATACATGTACATACTTTACAATACCTGCTCTCCCTCCTTCCTCCTCATAAAGGCAAGTTTGAAGGTAAGGAAAGACTGAATATCTGACACCTGTAGAGCAGCAACTTGGAAAAGACAATCTAATTAAACATTTTACCATGCAGTCTTGCAGTCTTGTGTTCTTACCTGAAAGGAATGGATTTAAGGTAGAGTTAATTTGTGTAGAAGAGACAAATAAGACAAAAATCATTACTGCCAGGTTAAATTTTGCAGTTCCTTAACTGTTAAACAAACCAAGAAATGAATAAAAAATAAAAATAATAATTAAAAAACAAAACATAATGAGTAAAGCAAGCACCAGAGAGATTTAAATTGATCAGTTCTGTGCATTCTGTTGTACTTTTTTTTTTTCTTTTTTCCAAAAACCAATGCTGTTTTCTTGTAAGTCAGTTAAGAAAAATAAAAACAGACTGCTACTACAACAACAATTGAAAAGAGACAGATAGTCATTTTTCCTGAAAGTTCTTTTGTTCAAAATAAGCCAAATACTCATCCTTCCTCAGTGAGGGCACAGTTGAAATAGTACTGTTCTACTTTTCAAGTTCAAAAGAGCTGCTCCTTATCTCAGTACGCAGACATTCTGAATTTCACGCACAGCTGAGTTTGAGGTTGAGGCAGTAGTGTAGAATAACCTTCTCTACAAACATAACAAGTCTGTCAAATTGGGAAGATAGTTCTCAGGTCTGTAGAGCTGAAGTCAGTGGACCTAGAAGAAACATTGTACCAAAAAATGGTGCAAAAAAAATACATTGCACACTTGTGTTATAAACTGGACGTTGTCTAGGTCTTAATAAAAGCAACACATTATTTGAATGTGTCTCTAAATATTAATAAATCTGGTATTGGACATATTTGTTATTTTAATGCAGTTATTTTGTCAGAAGATGGTGTCATTAATAGATAAATAAAAAATGCTGGATATGTCTCAATTTTAACAACCAAGAGTTCATTACATCAGGAAGCTCCTTAAGATTTGAAGATAAAACAATGTTTCCTTCACTGAATTTGACATGTGTGAGAAATAACAGTCATCCAGCAGTTATGAAAATGTATATTTTTTTTCTAGTTTGACAGTTTTATTAAATTCTATTGATTCTATTCATTCCTAAATATGCTGACTCAATTTTATAATCTGATTACACTCAGAATTTTTCTTTCCAAAACTAAGCCTGATTGACTGTTCATGCACATATGCACCACATTTATAACATTTAAAATACTTCATCAGTGTTCATGAGCATATAAGTTCTATCAGAAGTGAAGCAGACAGTTTTGTTGTGTCATATTTACACCACATCCACTAATGAAGAATACTAGTTAATTTAATACAAAATTCTACAATAAATTCCCTGCAAAGTACTTTTAAATGTGTGCTCAGTCACTGTAAATAATAGAACAGATAGATAGTTGGCAGCACTACCGCCAATCCTCTTGATTTATTTTGTTACTAATTACCATCACAGTACAGTGTTCATCTCTCTTTACGTAAATTTGTGTCAGCATTTTTGGTATAGCTTAATCTTTAATGATGAATCTATTTTTCAACAGTGAGCTCTCAGAAATTTTCTGTATTCAGCAAAATCGAAAGACAAATAATCTATACATTGTAAAAGTGAAGAATGTTTAATTGTATAAAATTAATGTAATTACATGAAATTTCTCCCTTCCTTTTTTCTTAATTTTTATTTTTTTTTTTATTATATGTTTTGATATAAAGAATTATTAAGATATCTGATACAATTGTTCTCTCCCTTTAATCAAGCTTCCTAGGAAATATATTAGTAGTGTTTGACAATTATTAACATGGAAAAGTTTCCTAATGTCAAACCCAAATCTCGCCAGCTGTAATTTAAACCTGTGACCTCTAATCATTCCAAGATTAAAAATGGGAAAGAGATTGCCCTCTTCTAATTTTTAGGAGCCTATCTTATAATTAATTAATTGATTGATTGATTTTCTAATTCAGCAACCCTAATTTTATCAGTCTTTCCCAAGCTCTCAAGAGGATGCTGACCTGATTTTATATTTATGCATTTTCTAAACAATCGTTTTATATTGCCTTGTCAATTTGTTATTTTTTATAAGCAGATCGCTGGAAATTTATATTCTCAGTGGGTTTTGTTTGTTTGTTTGTTTGTTCATTTTGTTTTATTTATTTATTTATTTATTTTTCTCCACAGAAAAATGGGATTGCATTCAATGATTCTTTGTTATGGTTCTTGTGAAATCAAGCCATGTTTTCTACTGAATTGTCATTTTTCTTCAGTGTAGTGCCTGCAAAAGTGTCATGCACTTAATTTATTTTACAACCTAACAGACTAAAAGAAACCATGTGGAATCCTTCACCTCATAAGTTTTCACTTCTACAACACCGCATTCATAAGTATTTTCTGATTATCATTTACAAATAGCTTTGCAAACTGTCTTGTAGAGATTTCATATAAGACAGATTCCATTTATCTGCTTAAGAAAGTGTTGTATCAGACAATTTCAAAAACCTCAGCAATTTAGGATTACTGTTTTTGCCACTGTTCAAAAGTTCTGTCATTACAAATTCTCATATAAAATAGAGTTTAATGGGAAATGAAATAGGAAATCCTAGTTACCACCTCAGAGACTGTGGTAACTACTGACTTTTGGGTTCAAATATACAGTTGTGAGCTGTATGTATAAAATCCTAGATATGTGATTCTGTGAGCAGTAGGTTAAGTGTCTGTAGACAAGACTATGTTTGTATATGGACATGAACATTTAGTCCCAGGGCAAGTAATATTATATAAGTTTATATAATATTTGTTTTATTATATGTTATAATAAAATATACATGTTATTATATATATATATGTTATAATAATATATAATATATATATACACATATATATGTATAAAACATCAATATGTTTTATAAGGATGTAATGGATTTAATTAAACCTATATGAATATTTGTCTCATCTACCTTTAGATATCTTTAACGGAGCAAACACTTCCAAATTCCTTGAGCATACACATTTGGGACCTCTTTATAGTTGCCCTTCAGAAGTAGGAATTTCTGCAGAGTGATTAATGTAACCTATTTTATATGTCTATTTTAGTATGAGATGAATTGCAGCTGCTTGTTCCCTTTATTGACCATAAAACAAGTTTAGAAAATTAACATAGATGTAAATTAGAATAGATAAATCCAATCTTGACTTTGGATGAAGTAAGTGACAACTGTTTGGCTCTCTGTCTTTAAGAACTTTAAAGTAGAGGTGCCAGGGATAGGTTTGGTGAGAGGAAGGCCTAAACTTGTGTTAATGAATATTGGAGGAAAAAGGAGGACAGAATTTCAATGACTTTGACAACTTCAGGCTTAAAGTCTGCTAGCTGTTAAACAGAATGAGAAGAAAGTAATTAGATGTGTCCTTGTTTTTGTTTTGTTTATCTTCATCTGTACCAACACCCAATGATTTATGCAACATATCTGACTATTTTATGTTGTCTTTATAAGTATTTATTTTTTTCTAATTTTAGCTTAAAGTAACCTGAGGCAGGAGAAATTTCAGGAAACTAGCTGACTTTCTCTTTTTCTTAGAATGGCAGTTGTCAGAAATGGAGCCCGAGAACAGCTGTAGCATGACCACCTCCACTGGATATCTGTGGCTTAGTAAACTCTCTTTCCATTTATCATGGCAGATTCACTTGGGACCTGATAATGCTGTGGTCCACTAGGAAGAAATCATAAAATCATAAAATGTCCCAAGTTGGAAGAGACGCACAAAAATCATCAAGTACTACTCATGGATCCACACTGGACTACCTACAAGTTAAACCTTATATCTGAGAATGTTGTTCAAACATTTCTTGAACTTTGCCAGGGTTGCTGCAATGACCATTTCCCTGGGGAGACTGTTCCAGAACCCAATCACCTTCTCAGTGAAGAATCTTTTTCTAATATCCAACCTGAATATCTGCAGATGCAGCTTCATGCTGAGTGTCTCCTCTAGACCTTTATACATTTTTGTTGCCCTCTTTTGGATATTCTCTAGTAGTATTCTATCCTTATATTGTGGTACCCCAAAATTCACAGAGTATTTGAAGTGAGGCTTCACCTGCAGAGGGTTGGGACAATCACTTCCTCGACTGGTTACCTATGCTGTGTTTGAGGCACCCCAGAATACAGTTGGCCCTCCTGGTTGTCAGGGCACAGTGTTGATTCATTCCATCAAGCACAACCCCCAGATCTCTTTCTGCAGGGATGCTCCCCAGCCTCTCATACCCCAGTCTGTATATATATCCAGGATTGCCCTGTCACAAGTGCAGAATCCAGTACTTGTTCTTGTTAAAGTTCATTCAGTTGGTAATTGCCCAGCCTTCTAGTCTGTTGAGATGTCTGTGAAAGGCCTTTCAACTCTCAGCGTTAAAGACAGAGTTGAGGAAGATCATAAGTGTGTCTAAGTCCATATTTGTGAGGTGACCAGCCTCATCAAATAAGAGACCAATGTTATCTCTGGTCTTTCTTTTGCTTATAACACACTTGAAAAAAGTCCTGATTGTTGTCTCCCACAGTACTTGCTAGCTTCAACTCTAATTGAGCTATGGCCACAAGAATTTGTTCCCTAAAGTAGTGAACAGCATCTCAGTAATCCTCCTATGTCACTTGACCTGGCTTCAAGTGTCCATACACTTTCCTTTTCCAACTAAGATCTAGAAGATCTTAGTTAAGCCAGGCCAAGCCAAACCAGCCTTCTTCTTCATCTGTTAAAAGAATTAAAAAAAAAAAAAAAAAAAAAAAAAAAAGTTTCCTCCTAACATCTAATCTAAATATTAGTTTAAAATTGTTCCCCCCTTGCCCTATCACTATGTACTGATGTAAAAAAGTCACTGTCCGTCTTTTTATAAGCTCTGTTTAAATACCAGAAGGCCTTACTGAGGTCTCCATGGAGCCTTCTCTTCACCAGCCTGAACATCACCAGCTCTTCTCTTCATAGGAGAGGAGCCCCAGCCCCTTGATGGGACCTCATTTGGACCCACCCTAACAGGTCCACGTATTCTGTGCTGGGTGCCACAAAGATTGATGCTCACTCTAAGTGAGCTCACTGCTAAGTGAGTGCTCACAAGGGAAGAGTAGAGGGCACCTCCAACTTGTTGTTCATGCCTCTGTTGAAGATGTGTATCACCTCTCAAAGTTGGTAATTGGTGTCAAATAAATTTAATGTAATAATATGTATAAATAATATTTATACATAAAGAAATTAATGAGGTTTGTATCTATATAAGCCATCATTATGTAGGCTTAACTTATGTTTTGCTTGAATAATTGTTGATAATATCTGGCCCTTATGAATCAAATTACTGGCCTGTGTTTTAATGCAAATATTTTATTTCTCTCTTTACATATATATTATATAATTATATTATCTTATTATATTATATATATATTATATTATATATAATTATATTATATATTATAATAATAATTCCTTATTATTCCATATATTGTTATTTCCATATATACGTATGGACAATATATTTTTTCTGAAAGGAAATTAAACGTAATTACAAAATGACTGTGAAACAAAATGTACTTTTTATTTTATTTTATTTTATTTTATTTTATTTTATTTTATTTTATTTTATTTTATTTATTATTTATTTTATTTTTTGTTTGTTTGTTTTGTTTTTAAAGATAAGATGCTGAGAGAGACTTATGAAGATTACAGTTACTTTTCCTGCACAAATTCAGTACTTTTTCTCATTAAATTTCATGCATCGATTAACTTGTTATTTAACATTTCTCTCTTTTCATACTTTGTCATCCCAGAATGTGCATGAATTTTTAAATTTTAGTTGAAATTTTCACTACTGATATCACTATCCTATGTCTAGTGGCTCAAACGAGCTTATTTAAATACAGTGGTTGAAACAACCAATTTTAATAATGAAACAACAAGAAGGAAATCTGCACTTAAATAATTGTTTGTGGTCTTGTATTACATTCATAATTTTTAGCCAGTTTTAAAAGAAAAGCTAGAATTCTTTAGTTAGTAGCAACTTAGAGTAGGCTGGCTGGTGAATAAAACAGCATTTTAAATATAATTGGTGCTTCTCTTTGTGTTTCAAGATAATAAGTTAAAAGATATTTTAACTGTGACAAGGTTTTACATTTATTAAATGTGTATGTTTAATTTTTTACTTTTCAATTAGTTAGTAAGTATTAAAAACCTTTTAATGATTCTACCTCTTTATACAAGCATTACAGATATTGATAATTAAATAGAGAGACAGAAAAAAAAACATCAGTCAGTACAGTTCTTTTGGTCCGACTTTTTTTTTTTTTGGGGGGGGGGGTTGTGGAGGGTGTTGTTCTGCTAAGAGATGAATAGCTCTCCATTAATTAGCAGGTTGATGAATCTGCTAAGCAAATAGAATGTCATGTAATTAATTAGATTTAAAATAATAATAATAATAGAAAAAATGAAATCTACTTGGCTATCTTCTCCATTAAGCAGCGGATGTATAATCTGCAGATACAGAATTTGGACTTGTTCAAGATTTTAGATGAAGTAATTTTTTTTTTTTTTTTCCCTATTTTTCAAGCAGTTTCAGACTGCTAGAAGAGTAAAAACTTTAGTATAATTCAGGCTGAGAATGACCTCAGGAGACTTGTGGTACAACTTCCTATTCACAGGATGGTCAGTCATGATTTCAGGTCAGGTTGCTCAGGTTTTTGTCTGGTTGGGCTTGAAAACTAATGATAGAAGAAACCTCATCTTCCTCTTGACTGACCTCAAGGAAAAAAAGATTCACCTTATATTCAGTTTTAACCTCTTCTTTTGTTATAGATACTATAGCTATAGAAATATATATATAATAATTCAGTTTTGTGTTTGCACAAACATACCCTTACAGATAATATATTTTTCTGAATTTCATAGAAACTTCAGAAGGAACTTTTGAGTGTTTAAATATTGTTCTTATATTTTAATTTTAGCTGTTGTAAACAACTCTGATAAGAGTGGGTCTATATAAAAATCTTAATTCAGATTTTGTACATTAATTTATGACAGAAAATATATTTATTTAACTGACATATCCTTTCTGAATTCTATGCATGAGTTTCATATACCCTCTGTTGTCATTATTTAAGGTCTGTTTTCTGTGTTGAGACTTAATTGTATAGAGACTGGACAGTTTTCAATATTAAAATAATAAAGAAACAATGGAAAACATGTTGAAATATAGAAACCAGACATATAAATACATTAGATAGATTAGTTCCATGTTCTAAAGGAACTGTGGAAAACTAAAGAGTATCTGAGGATGGGAACGCTAAGAAAGCCTTATGTAAGGAAATGAAGATTTCAGTGATTGGTTAGACTTATTTGTGTCTTAAAATGTCCATTTCCTAGGTATCAAGAAATATAAAATATTAAAAAATACTACATGATCTAAAGTACTTCCTACACAATCATCTTCAGAAGTAGATAAATAATCAAAAGTCAAGACCATTTTTCAACTTCAAATAATAACCCTCTTCTTTCATACAATGTACTCAACAATGTCATATTTCATGTCTTTAGCAGACTGAAGTAAAGTCTTTGTTCTATAAATTCAGAGTAAAATAAATGTCAATATACATCTATGATAAATGAACAAAAGAACAAACAGTGCACATAAAAATGCCATAGCTGTACTGACACGAAACAACTATGACATAACTGAATAACAACATTTGCATTCATTTCTGTATTAAAAGTCTTGATTTTTTTTCCTTTCTTCTGAAGCCCACAAGTAATTCAAGGAAATAATATTTTAAAGTCTGGTTAAGTTCATAGTATACCACCAATTTCTTCAAGTGTTTGTTCAAAGTCGTATATTCCTTGTTGCCAGAAAAGCTAATGGAAGCTTAAGTTTTTCTTCCTTATGGACACTATGGATTCTTATTCACCAATGTGTCTAACATTCATTTTTGACAAGTATCCCAGTATTGATAATTCTTTTGAGAAAATAGTGATATTTGGTATGGAATTAGACACACATTTAAATAAATGAGATTAGAATATCTATTTATGTGCATTGTTAAGCTGAGCATATAGTTAAAACAGCTTCATTTAAAGTATCTGAAAATAGCCTGAGCAAACTAGTATGGGTGTGTCATGATATTTGCAAACCATTGAAGAATCTAGTGAATTTTGTGTTAAATTCATCAAATCTGTTTCTCCTGGTTTAATAAGATTTGTAAGTTATTTCAAATTCACAGTCATTCATAGTCATAAACACCTCTGGCCAATCTGATATACAAAGTATAACATTTCAAACTGTGTGTAATATATCTGCAAGAAGAGGAGTCTGTCTCTGAACACACAGATCTTGAGAGACTTCTGTATGTCTGTAAAAAATCTGCATTAAACTCCCTTTGCAATGAATTCTGTTTCTTCATAATTAAAAGCTTTGTTTTACATTTGGGCAATGGCTAACGTGAAGCACATCTCCGTTTATGAACAAAGGATGGGCAAAAACCAGGAGAAGCTGGAAGCCATTGTGCAGCAGACAAAGTATGACCTAGTTGCCATTACTGAAATGTGGTGAGACCACTACCGTGACTGGAGTGCTGCAATGGATGGTTAAAAGCTCTTCAGAAGGGACAGACAATGTGGCTCTCTATATTAGAGTTTTTTAATGTTGTAGAGCTTGGGGCTGGGAATGATAAGGTGGAGTTATTAGGTGTGGCATAGTGTTCTTCATTTCCCTGTTCAGGTTTATTTTGTGGCATAAAGACCACACTGACACCGGGGTTCTTTTAGGATCAATAACTTTGACTTCAACTTTATTGAGGAGAGGCTCCCTTCTTATACCATTAGCTCTACAGCAGTCCTTTTCCACTAACTATTCATTGGTTAACAGCTTTGCCTGGCAACAGCAAACATTTTGAAACTTCCATGTCTTAATGGCTGAAGAACAAGCAGTTTGAGACAGCAGGGTGTCTCCTGAATCACCCTTTTTTGTTTCTTCTAACTTGTTTACATTCCTCATGGCCTCATTGTTAAGAGTCCAATGTTATCACCAACCATGGGGGGGCTTGTCAGCCCCCATGATGATACTCCCATACCTAGGGATAAGGATCAGTGGGATGGCTAACAAGGCATCCCTGGTGGGGATCCTTTATTGACCACAAAACCAGGATGAAGAGATGGATGAGGTATTCTACAAGAAGCTGGCAGAAACTGTGCTGTTTCTAGCACTTGTTCTCATGTGAGACTTCAATTTCCTGGACATATGCTGGAAATTCAATACAGCCCTGAAGAAGCAGTCTACTCCAGGAACCTTCCTGGAGTGTGTGGAAGATACCTGCCTTGTGTGGGGGGCTGTCCTTATACACCTCCTCTTCATGAACAAAGAAGGTGGGAGATGGTCAGAGGATATATTAGGTAGAGTGACCATAAAATAGTAGGATTCTCTATTGTTGGTGAAGTCAGGAGGGGGAGGCAGTAAAACTGTGATCTTGGACTTCTGGAGGCCAGACTTAGAACAGTTCGGGACACTGGCAGGGAGGGTTCATTGGGAGTTTGTCCTGAAGGGCAGAGGGTTCCAGAAAGGCTGAACACTCCTAAAGAAGGAAGTCTTAAAGGCCCCAAGTGACATAAAATGAACTGGTAAGGAATAAGATGGGAGTGGCTGAACAGGGTACTTTACCTGAGTATCCTGGAGTAAAAGTTTATGTCTGATGGAAGAAGAGACAGGCAACTAGGGGACAGTACAAGGAAGCTGCCAGCATATGCAAAAAAAAAAAATGGGGAAGGCTAAAGACTTGATGAGCTCAACCTGTGTGGTAATATATAAATAAATGAATGTTTTTACAAACATATTAACAGTAAGAGGAAGGCCAAGGAGAATCTCTATCCTTTACGGGATATGGTGGGTAACATGATTACTGAGGATAAGGAAAAGGACGAGGTCCTTAATAACTTCTTTACATCTGCTTTTAATAGTTAGATAACTTATTCTCAGAGTACTCAGCTTCTTCACTTGGAAGTCTGGGATGGGGAACAAAACCGCACACACCCCCCCACCAACCATATACACACACACATTTTCATCCACCTGTTAAACTTTCAATTTCTAAGTAACAGTCAGAAGTTTAGATGACAAAGTTTTAACACCTAGTAGGAAATACTCTCTTAATAAACTTAACAGTAATAAATATTTATTTCAAGCAGATTTAAGGAGGGTGGGTGAAAAGAATAGTTATGAACTATTTGCCTAAAGCCATAATGATATTTGAAAATTTACACCAAAAGGTAGAATTATTTTTTTTTTCATTTTTTGTCATAGTAGGAGGAGGAATCACATAAATGCAGCAGAGTAAATGGAAAATAAATCTGTCATATGAACTTATTAACTTAGAAGATAAAAGAATCCCCAGATGATGCAATGTTGAGGGGGGAAATAATAAAAAAATAAAATTAGTAATAATAATAATAATAATAAAAAGGTGCAGCTAGTATGGGGTAAAGGACGAAAAAATTTCAACAATTCCTTTTAGTGATTTTATCATACGTTAAGTGTAAGAATATTTACATTTAATATGAGTAGAGAAGTTAACAGTGTCTTGACTTGAAAATAATAAGAGTAATGATGGAATTATGAAGCTCTTGTATTTCAATTTTTATTCTAATCTTTTGCCTGTCTTAATTGATTAACCCTCTATTCTGTCTTCCTCTGATGAACTAAGGAGATGCATATTATGCTCTGGCTGCAGATATGTGAAAATGTATTCATAGAATCATAGAATGGTTTCAGTTGGAAGGGACTTTAAAGGTCATGTAGTTTCAAGCCCTCTGCCATGGGCAGGGACATTTTTCACTAGATCAGGTTGTTCAAAGACCCATCCAGCTTGGTCTTAAACTCTTCCAGGGATGAGTAATCTACAACTTCTCCGGGCAACCTGCTCCAGTGTCTCACCAATGTCATAGTGAACAGAATTTCTTCCTAATATGAAATCTAAATCTCTTTTAGCTTAAAATCATTACCCCTTCACCAATCCTGTCACTAAACTCCCTGATAAAGCGACCCTCCACAGCTTCTCTGTAGGCACAGTCTAATTACTGGAAGGCCACTATAAGGTCTCTCCGGAGCCTTCTCTTCTCCACGCTGAACAACCCCAACTCCCTCAGCCTGTCTTCATAGGAGAGATACTCCAACCCTCTGATCTTTGTGGCTCTGCTCTGGAATTGCTCTAATAAGTCCATGTCTCATGCTGGGGACTGTAGATCTGAACACAGTACTCCAGGTGGGGTCTCATGAGATCAGAGTAGAGGGGAAAAATCACCTCCCTTGACCTTCTGGCCATGCTTTTGATACAGCTCAGGATATGATTGGCTTTCTGGGCTATGAGTGCATATTGCCTTTTCAGTTTTTCATCCATCTGTTAAACATTCAGTTTCTAAGGAACAGTCAGAATTTTAGATGACAAAGTTTTGACACCTAGTAGGAAGAGAAGAATGGAATGTCTTACGTGCCATATTTGCTATGACTTTTTTTTTTTTTTTTTTTCTATATTACAGGAAGAACCCTATACTAACATAAACTCATTTGTTCACTAATAACAGCAAAGGAGACTAAGGAATTGATCTAGTTTTAAAATATGACTACATGTAAAGCTCAAGAACACAAAGCAGAAGCCCTAACACTGCTAAGTCTCACTAAATGTTTGTTTCCCTGCATACTTCCTGATATGCACTGTAGGATTTGACACTTCTCAAGGTTTTATTGTAAATCCTGTTACACTTGTACATTTCCTGTTAGAAGGTTGGATACTGGAAGCATAGAATCAAAGAATCATTCAGGTTGGAAAAGATCTCTAAGATCCAACCTTTAATCTGGTACTAAAATCCACTACTAAACCATGCTACTAGTAGCATATGTAGATGTAGATCTACATATTTATTGAAGACATCCAGTAATGGTGACTCAGTGACTTCCCTGGGCAGCCTATTCTAATGCTGCACAACTCCTTAAGTAAATAAATTTCTCCTGTTATCCAACCTAAACCTCCCTTGGGACAACTTTAGGTCATTTCTCCTTTTCTTTTCACTTGGTGCTTGGGAGAAGAAAGCAATCCCCACCTCCTTTAAGGTAATTGTAAAGTCTAGTAAGGTCTCCCCTGAGCCTTCTTTTCTCCAAGCTAAACAACTCCAACTCCCTCAGCCACTCCTCATAACATTTGTCCTCTTCAACCTTCACCAGCTTTGTTGCCCTTCATGGATATGCTCCAGCACTTTGATGTCCTTCTTGTAGTGAGGGGTACAAAAGTGAACACAATATTCAGTGTGGCCTCACCAGAACAAAGTACAGAGTTTCTTATACAAGTACAGATTGTTTCTTTTACAAGCCAAAGATGATGGGAGACTTGCTAATGTGCTGCCCATCTATAAGAAGGGTCATAAGGAGGATACAAGGAACTACTGGCCTGTCAGTCTAACATGGGTGCCAGGAAAGGTTATGGAACAGGTCATCTTGAATACAATCACACAACATGTGCAAGTCAACCAGGGCATCAGACCCAGCCAGCCTGGAGAAACTGGCAGCCCATGGCCTGGACAGGTACATTCTTTGCTGGGTTAAAAACAGTCTGGATGGCCAGCTGGAAATTAGGATGGATGGTTGGAAATTAGGAGAAATTTCTTCTCAGAAAGAGTTGTTAGGCATTGGAATGGGATGCCCAGGGAGGTGGTGGTGTCACCCTTCCTGGGGGTGTTTAAGGAAAGGTTGGATGTAGTACTTAGGGACATGGTTTAGTAGGTAACATTGGTGGTAGGAGGGTGGTTGGACCAGATGATATTGGAGGTCTTTTCCAGCCTTAATGATTCTATGATTCTATGATTTATAATCTTCTCTTCCTAAAACAAAAACAAACAAACAAACAAAAACATTGAAGTAAGTTGCTCCAGAACCTCAATGTCCTTCTTGTAGTGAGGGGCACAAAAGTGAACGCAGCATTTGAGGTGCAACCTCACCAGAACCAAGTACAGAGGGACAATCTCTTCCCTTGTTCTGTTGGCCACATGGTTTCTTTTATGAGCCAGACTTGTTGGTCCTCTTGGCCACCCGGGAACACTGCTGGCTCATAATCAGTGGACTGTTGACCAATATGTCCAGGCCCTCTTCTGCCGACGAGCTTGCCAACCACTCTTTCCCAAGCCTGTAACATTGCATGGGATTGTTGCGCCCCAAGTGCAGGGCCCAGCACTTAGACTTGTTGAACTTCATACAGTTGGCCTTGGACCATCAGTTTAGCCTATCCAGATCCCTCTGCAGGGACTTTTTACCCTTAAGCAGACCAACACTAATGCCTATCTTGGTGTCATCTGCAAAATTACTGAGGGTGCACTCAATCCTCTCATCCAGATCATTGATAAAGATACTAAGGAGTACTGGCCCCAATACTGAGCCTTAGGGGACACCACCAGTGACCGGCCTCCAGCTGGACTTAACTCCATTTATCACAACTCTCTGGGCCTAGGCACACAGCCAGTTTTTTACTGAGTACCCAGAGAACAACTCGTCTTGCTGCTAAAGAAGGCATTAAGTACCTCATCTCTTGTTACTATGTTCCCCACCACCACCACCACCATCCAATAAAGTCTGGAGATTCTCCATGGTCTTCCTTCTCTTGTTCATGTATTTATGAAAACACTGTTATTGTCTTTAACAGCAGCACCCAGACTGAGCTCCAGTTGGACTTTGACCTTTTTAATTTTCTCCCTGAACAGCCTAACTTCTTTATAGTTCTCCTGAGTGGTCTGCCTCTTCTTCCAAAGATTATAAACCCTCTTTTTCTTCCTGAACTCTAGCCACAGATCTCTGTTCAGACAGGATGGTTTTCTTCCTGCTATCCTCACTCCGCCCCCCTCCCTTTGGCTCATCTTCTGGCATGTGGGAATGGCCTGCTCCTATGCCTCTAGGATTTCCTTCTTGAAGAGTGTCCAGCCTTCCTGTACTCCTTTGCCCTTTAGGACTGCCTCCCAAGGGATTCTGAGAACCAATCTCTTTAACAGTCTGCCCTCTCAGTCCAGGGTGGAAGTTCTGCTAACCACTCTCCTTACTTTTCCAAGTATCGAAAACTCTGTTAATTCTTGATCGCTGTTCCCGAGACAGCATCCAGTCTTCACATCACCCACAAGTCCTTCTCTGTCTACAAACAAAAGATCAAGTGAGGCATAGTCCTGTGTTGTCTCACTCACCAGCAGTGTTCGGAAGTTATATTACACATGCTCCAGCAACCTTCTAGACTGTTTTCTCCCTGATGTGTTGTATATCCAGCATACATCTGATAAGTTGAAGTCCCACACGAGAACAAGGGCTACCTATTGAGAGACTTCTCCCAGCTTTTTATAGAATATTTCATCAGTCTCTTTATCTTGATTAGGTGGTCTATAACAGATGCCCACCAGGAAATCTGCCTCATTGGTCTTCCCCCAAATTCTTACCCATTATCATTCAGCCCTGTCCTCACCATTATTAATCTCAAGACAATTCAAATACTCCCTAACATACAGGGCTATCCCATTGCCACTTCTTCCTGGCCATCCATTCTGAAGAATTAGTAGCTATCCATTGAAGTGCTCCAGTCACACAAGAAAGGCTGTGGATGTGGTCTACCTTGACTTCAGTAAGGCTTTTAACACTGTTTCCCACAGCATTTTCCTGAAGAAAGTGGTTGCTAATGGCTTGGTCTGGCGTACGCTTCATTGGGTTAAAAACTGGCTGGACAGCCAGGCACAAAGAGTTGTGGTGAATGGAGTTAAATCCAGATGGAGGCCGGTCACTAGTGGAGTCCCCCAGGGCTCAGTACTAGGGCCAGTTCTCTTTGATATCTTTATGGATGATCTGGATGAGGGCATCGAGTGCACGCTCAGTAAGTTTGCAGATGACACCAAGTTAGGTGCGTGTGTCAATCTGCTTGAAGGTAGGAAGGCTCTGCAGGAGGATCTGGATCGGCTGGACGGATGGGCCAAGGCCAACTGTATGAAGTTCAACAAGGCCAAGTGCTGGGTCCTGCACCTGGAGTGCAACAATCCCAAGTGGAGTTACGGACTGGGAGATGAGTGGTTGGAAAGCTGCCTGGCAGAGAAGGGCCTGGGAGTATTGGTTGATAGTTGGCTGAATATGAGCCAGCAGTGTGCTCAGGTGGCCAAGAAGGCCAACAGCATCCTGGCTTGTATAAGAAGCAGTGTGGCCAGCAGGGCTAGGGAAGTGATTTTCCCCCTGTACTCAGCTCTGGTGAGGCCGCACCTCGGGTACTGTGCTCAGTTTTGGGCCCTTCGCTACAAGAAGGACATGGAGGTGTTCGAGTGAGTCCAGAGAAGGGCAACGAAGCTGGTGAGGATTCTGGAGAACAAGTCTTACAAGGAGTGGCTGAGGGAGCTGGGATTTTTCAGCCTGGCGAAAAGGGTTCCCACGTGCCTGATGACAGGACAAGGGGGAATGGGCTAAAGTTGCAACAGGGGAGGTTTAGGTTGGATATTAGGAAAAAACTTCTTTACTGAAAAGGTTGTTAGGCATTGGAATGGGCTGCCCAGGGAAGTGGTGGAGTCACCATCCCTGGAGGCCTTTAAAAGACGTTTAGATGTGGAGCTTAGTGATATGGTTTAGTGAAGGACTGGCTAGTGTTATGTCAGAGGTTGGGCTAGGTCATCTTGGAAATCTCTTCCAACCTAGATGATTCTGTGGTTCTGTGAAGTTGTCCCATCATGTTTTGGCGATAGCATCTATGTCACAGACCTTGTGCTGCACAATTGCTTCCAGTTCCTCCTCTTTGTTGCCCATGCTGTGTGCATTGGTGTAGATGGAGTTCAGTGGGCTACAGATCCTGCCAACTTTTGAGGGGGAAAAGCCATAAGTCCTGCATGACCATTCCCAGGCTCTTTTGTGATTTCTATCCCATTAACATCCCTTGTGTCTTTGATACTCTATGGGTCTCTAACCCCTACTTCAGAAGGGATTGTAATATACATTGTGTTGTACAAGTATATATTAAACTCACTTTCTGCCCAACATAATAGGAATTTAAATTCAATGCTTTTACTGTTCCAGTGGTGGAGCAGGGAGGGCTGGGGCTGTGTTGGAGTGAGCTACACAAGTTGATTTGATTTTAAAGACAGTGATTTTTACAGAACTATCTTTTATCTTGACTCATGTTTTATCAGCAAACTGGGGTTAACATAACTGAATAAAGATGCTTTCCTTATAACTGACTTTATTGTAGAACATGTTGTTGTGGAGAAACAGCAATGACACTATGTCTGACAGAGAGCCAGTACAGATCATTCAGCAGTTATTCAGCTGTGTTATTCATTTTTGTTGCAGAAAAGTCTAATAACTTAGTTCAGGTGTATGATTAAGTAGCTTGTACCCACATATAGATTACTTCTGAAAATGCATTTAATTGAAACTTAAATAATATTTTTTTTTCTTTATTGAACACTAGGTAAAAAACAATTTCAGTTGGTCCCAAACCATATATGAATTAAAGATAAATTTGATAACATTTTTAACTGCAGTTTCCATTACTAAATTAAAATAATTTTAGGACCTACTCACTTTACATAATAACCCTGTGATTTAAAATAGGTCACTCATTAGTTTCTTTCACTGTAGGTTTTGATCTCCTTATTTTCTGTCAAAGTAGTACTCCATCTGTACATCTACCTGATAATTTCAACCATTTCCAATGAATATGCACTACTTAAAAATAGTAAACTTTTTTTTTGATTTCTTTGCCTGATAGTTGGGGTAGTGATGAACAGTGATAGGATAGTGATGGATATCATATGAGGTATTACCATTATTTGTTGTGATTATAGTATTCAGTTTTTCAACTACCCTGAACAGTCTGTTATTTGCCTAAATGCACTTGAAGGCTACAGGTTCTTCTTTAGGATAATCTATGCTTTGCAGACTCAACTTACTCTTAAGAGACTAAATGCAAACTAGAAAATTTTTCACCCAATGATGCTGCTGTTTCTGTTCCACTGATTTTTAAATATTTATTTATTTATTTATTTATTTATTTATTTATTTATTTTATTTTCATAAGAATAAAAGATAAAAGTGCTCTCTGAAAGTGGAAAATACTGAGCTTTATGGACCCTAAGTGACAGCCAGTAATAAATTTCATAGTGGAATGGCCAACCAGAGCAACAAGTATTGAAAAGATCATAGTCTACTGCTGTAATTCATAAACTATATCCGTACTCTTAGTATTCCATAATAATTCATTCCCTTGACAATTAAATCAAGAGGACAAAAGGGGAGAAATTAATCAAGTTATGTACTAAAAATTGTAATGAGCTTTGGAAATGGTACAATGATTAATTCCCATCTAACATAAAATTAACCCATTTTCAATGTTTACAAGTTCCATTAAGTAGATTTTATATATGGTATTCTACAGCATGAAAATAACAGAACAGAGAGATTCTCTTAAGCAGCATGTATTTCTAGGCCCACTAGCAAGAAATCCAGCCAAATTAATAAAATTTGTTGTCTCTTGCTTATTGAATGTTTGAAACTAAATCATGTGTATGCTATGCAGGGCAAAGAAGTAACTTTTTAATACTGTCTTACTTGTTCGTAAAAGTAAATAAATAAATGGAACAAGATGTCATGGTTCCACTCGAGTGAGCAGCCGAGCTCCACCACAGCCACTCTCTCACTCAAAGAGGAACAGGGAGGAAATACAATGAAAAGGGCTCAAAGGTTGAGATAAGGATAAGAAGATCATGCAGTAATTATTGTAATGGGCAAAACAGACTCAGCATAGGGAGATAGTAAGTTTTATTGCTTATTACTAACAAGCTAGAGAAGTGAGAAACAAAGGAAAGAAACCAAAAGCACCTTCCCCTCCTCCCCATCCACCCTCTTCTACCTCCTCCCTCTGAGTGGTGCAGGGGAACAGGGGAATAGGGGTTATGGTCAGTCTACAGTGCTTCTTCTCTGCTGCTCCTTCTCGGTCACTCTCGTCCCCTGTGCTGTGGGGTCCCTCCCATGGGATGCAGTCCTTGATGAACTGATCCGGCATGGGCTTCCCACAGGCAGCAGCTCTTCCAGAACTGCTCCAGATATGGGTCCGTACCACAGGGTTCATCCCTCAGGAGAAAACTGCTTCAACCTGGGTCCCCCATGGGCAGCAGCTCCTGCCAGGTCACATGCTCCTGCATAGTCTCCCCTCCACTGGTTACTTGTCCAGCCAGGAATCTGCTCCAGCAGGGGTCTTCCACAGGCAGCAGCCTCCGTCAGTGCAGGGCCACCTGCTCCACCGTGATCTCCTCCACGGGTTCCAGTGTAGAATCCTGCTCCACCATGGTACTCCATGGGCTGCAGGGGACTTCTGCTCCAGCGCCTGGAGCACCTCTCCCGCTCCTTCTTCACTGACCTTGACGCCTGCAAGGCTGCTCCTCACTCCTCTCACTCTCCCAGCTGCTGTGTGGCACAGTGTTTTTTTCCCTGTCTTAAATATGCTCTCACAGAGGTGCAAAACATCACTTATTGGCTCAGCTCTGGTCAGCAGTGGGGCCCTTACCAAACATGGGGCAGCTTCTAGATCCTTCTCACAGAAACCACCCCTATGGCTCTCTGCTACCAAAACCTTGCCACGTAAACCCACTACACAAGATCCAATAGTTTTGAAGTCAGCAGGTTTAAGAAATTTGACATGTGCTCGTTTCTTTATTTTCAAAATTATCCCATGGCAGAAATAGAATAGTATCTTTCATCCTTATATAATAGCAGGCAAAGACACCTCCTCTGCTTGTTCATTCATTAACTTACATTGTAAAATCTTCAAATCCTGGCTTAAAATATCAACATGTTGATACCATTCACCTTGAAGATATTTGATAGATGCAGTTTTCTCTCAGCACACTTATCTTAATTATATCAACCTTCATAAAGCTAGAATAATAAATTTACACCATTAGTAAATTCTTAATTTTAATAAAGCGTTGGTGTCAGATGAATACTGAGTTTATAATATTCATAATACTTCCCAGAGAGGATCTTGCTAATGAAATGTAAGCTGTGATTAATAAAAAATGACATTTCTCTACCACAATTACAGACAATAAATATTTCTCTTTTTTAACATGCTTTTATGGTAGACATTGGGAAAATTAAAATGTCAGTGAGATGGTTAGTTGTAGTCCTACATAAATGGTTTACTTTTCCACAAAGATTCCTACTTTTATTTAAACATATATCCTGATAATCCTACCAAAAATTTCCACGTTCTTCTCAGATCACTTGTCAATAACTGATCTTTATTATTGATCCTAGTAAATAATATAGTCCACTGAAAAATAAAATAATAATAATAATAGTAATAATAATAATAATAATAATAATAATAATAATAATAATAATAATAATAATAATAATAATAATAATAATAATAATAATAATGGTTTTCTCAAAGCTTCTTTTAAACTTTCAATTCAAATATTCAATGCAATTCAAGCCAAGTAAGAAGACGTGAAAAGGCTTCTGCTTCATTTTCGGATGTTTGGGAGAATTGGTGCCTGCAAACTCTGTTAAGAACTACCCTGGCAAAAGAGACCTGTTATATTTTCTTGTTCCACAGATGCTTTTGTCCTCTCAGAGAGTGGTGTGTATTAGTTCCACCATAATGAGACACAGGTAGGTCATATAGAAGTCCACTTGGGGGGATTCAGATGTCTTTGCTTCTGAGATTAACAGAGATGATGATGCATGAAATAATTTTAGTCAGTCAACCATTGTTATGAAATATGATTTCTCAGATTATTATGTTCTTTTCAACCAGTGATATGAAATAATTGTATAAACAGACTCTAGGAGGCGACCAGTTCCAGTGCAGTTGCATTCTGTAGTGGAGTGAGGGATCACAGCATGCAGGGAGTTAGTTTTCTTGCATCAAGGAAACTCCACAAGGCAGAGAGAGCCCTGGGAGCCAGCAGACCTTGTGAGAGTAGATGACAAGACTGGGGAAGGGCCAGAAGCAGAGGTGTCCGCACCCGCATGTAGAAAGGCAGCCTCTAGGGAGCACAAATGACTGAAGCATGGCAACCAGGGTGGGTAAACAGGGTATGGTGCATCATCCAGAATGTGGCATGGTTCAAGGGACAGAATGCACAGGAGAGCACACAGGAAGGGCACTGAACCAGGAAACAATGGTATCTACCTACCAGAAAGCCACTGCGTCTCTAAATTCTGCACCCACCACCACCATGGATCTTCCTAGACACAGCTCCAGTGGGAGAATGCTACTACACAAGTGTCAGGCTGCAGAATGTGCCTTACTCTTATTCCATTACAGGATGTTAGTAGTTAGTAGTTAGTAGTTAGTAGTTAGTAGTTAGTAGTAGTTAGTAGTTAGTAGTGAGCACACCTATGAAAGATGTGTACAGGTAGAGGAACTCCTCTGCTTAGGGACAAGAGCTCTGGGAGGAGGTGTCTAGGTTGAGGAGTATCAGGAAGTGAAAGAGAGAGATAGACTACTGGAATTGCTCCTTACCTTCCCTGAGACAGGCCCAACAGGCAAACAGGAACACTTATATGGAGAATTTTCCTATCCTCTCTCCACTTAGTTGAACACAGTGTCTCAAAGGACAAGAAGCAATGGAGACAGCTTCCTGCCTGAAGCAACAGGCATGTATCCCCATTGACTATCCTACATTCCCAGATGTCCATGTGTAATAGGTGAGGCTCTGCAAGTGGAAGCAAACAATAACGAAGACGATGGTTCATCTATCTTGGAGGTGTTGCCAAGGTTAAGTCAGCCTATGCCCTGTAACAAAACTGCTTCCACAAAGAACAAATAAATAAATAAATAAATATTTGTCATAGGAGATTCCCTTCTGAAGGGAGCAGAATTCTCAATATGCAGACTGGACTAACTTCTAAGGAACTCTACTGCTTCCCTAGAGGACAGGTTAGAGATGCGAAGAGAATGTTTCTTACCCTGGTGCAGCTCTCAGAGTATTATCCATTACTGATTTTTCAGGTAGGTAGTGATGAAGTTCCAACAAAAATTCCAAGGACAATTGAGAAAAATTTCAGGGCCTTCAGACAACTGGTAAAGGGATCAGGAACAGAACTAGTGTTCTCCTTTTCCCTTCCAGTTGCAGGGGATGATGAGAGGAGAAACAGGAAGATGAAGAAGATCTTGAGATCTTAGAGCCACCTGTCTCTAAGCCTGGTGTCACTGGCAGGACTTTTTTAATCATGGGTCATTTACACAATACCAGGCCTTCTGGCAACAGACAAGGTACACTTGTCTCAAAGTGGGAAAAGGATTTTTTTTTCAGAGGAGTTAGCAGGCATCATTGTTTTAAACTAGATTTGGAAGGTAAAAAGGGTAAAAGCAGTCTTGCTAGAGATGAACCTGGGAGCGGCACACCAATGTTGGTGGGACAGCCTGCTAGGAAGGTCCTTTGGTCCTCTGTGCTAGCAGTTACTTTGCTTCCATTGCTGTAACCACCCCTCAGGGCATTTGCTACCATCCATGAATCAATATACATGTAGAGATAGAGAACTGGCCACTTTTCTCATTCAGTGATATCTAAAGCCATCTGGATGTCTTTGACTTCTGAAAATAGGATCAATTAACCTTCTCCTTCAGCAGTTTCTGCAGCTTGTTGTGTAGGACTCCATAAATCAGTCTTTCACCTCTGATGGTTTCCCACAATATGACAGGACCCATCAGTGAACAGGACATATTGCTTCTCATTTTCTGGTAGATTGGTCTACAGTGAGACTTCGTCACAGACCACCCTCTCCTTTGGTGACATCCCAAGATATTTGCCTTCTGGCCAGTCCACAATCACATCCAAGATTCCTGGGTGACTATGGTTTCATATTCAAGCCCACTGAGTAATCAGTGTAACCTACGTACTCCATGTAGCGTCAATCACGATGCATTTGAATATCATGCCCAGTACCAGCAGTTGGGGTGCCAGGAGAAGCTCTGCTTGAGTACCAACCATGTCCAAAGCAGATTAAACTTCATATGGTGCCAATTGTGGTGTAATGACAACACGGACACCAGGGTTCATTTAGGGATCAATAACTTCTAATTCTTTATTGATGACAATAACTTCAACTTCCGTTATTGAGGAGAGGCTCTCTTATACCATAAGCTCTACAGGAGTCCTTTTCCACTAACTATTCATTGGTTAACGGCTTTGCCTGACAACAGCAAACATTTAGCAACTTCCACATCTTAATGGTTGGAGAACAAGTAGTTTGAGACAGCAAGGCATCTCCTGAATCACCCTTCTTTGTTCCTTATAAGCTCTTTACATTTCTCATGGCCTCACTGTTAAGAGTCCAATTTTATCACCAATCATGGGACTTGTCAACCCCCAATGGCAACACTTCCACACCAAAATATCTTTTTCAGCTGGAGTGTAGAAGGCCTCGGATCCTCTATATCCTCCATTCCAAAACCCTAGGGGTAAACCTCAAGTTTCCCTGGGCTCTGTCTCCCAGAGGATCCAGGTGGGGCCATTCTCCCTGGCTATGGTGCAGAGCACATTCTGTACATTTAGAAGGGACAGGCAGCACAGAAGGGGTGGTGGTGTGGCTCTTTATATTAGAGAGTGTTTTGATGTAATGGAACTTGAGACTGGGAATGATAATGTGTAGTCCCTTTGGGTTAGGATCAGCAGGAAGGCCAACAAGGCAAGCATCCTGGTGGGGGTCTGTTATAGACCACCAAACCAAGATGAGGAGACAGATGATGAGTTCTACAGGCAGCTGGCAGAAGCTGCAAAATTGTCAGCTCTTGTTCTCGTGGGGGACTTCAACTTCCCAGACATATCCTGGAAATAAAAAACATCTCAGAGGAAGCGGTCTAGGAGGTTTCTGTAGAGCATGGAAGATAGTTTCATGATGCAGCTGGTTAGTGAGCCTACCAGGGGAGGTGTCCCACTAGACCTGTTCACAAACAGAGAAGGACAGGTGGGAGGTGTTGGAGTCGGCAGCTGTCTTGGGCAGAGTGAACATGAAATGGTAGAGTTCTCTATTCTTGGAGAAGTCAGGAGCGGGACCAGTAAAACTGTTGTCTTGAACTTCTGGAAAGCAGACTTTGAACTGTTCAGGACACTGGTTGGCAGAGTCCCTTGGGAGGTGGTTCTGAAGGGCAGAGGAGTCCAGGAAGGCTGGGCACTCTTCAAGAAAGAAATCTTAATGGCTCAAGAGCAATCTGTCACCATGTGCCCAAAGACAAGCTGGCATGGAAGAAGACTGGCCTGGCTGAACAGAGAGCTGTGGCTTGAGCTTAGGGAAAAAAAGAGGGCTTATGATCTTTGGAAAAAAGAGGTAAGACCACTCAGGAGCACTATAAGGATGATGTAAGGATGTCCAGGGACAAAATTAGAAAGGCTAAATCTGAGCTCAATCTGGAAAATGCTGTTAAAGATAACAGAAAAGGTTTTTATAAATACACAAGCATGAAAAAGAGGACTAAGGAGAATCTCCATCCTTTACTGAATGCCAGGGGAAACTTAGTGACAAGAGATGAGGAAAAAGCTGAGGTGTTTAATGCCTTCTTTGCCTCAGTCTTTAGCAGCAAGACCAGTTGTTCTCTGTATACTCAGTATCCTGAGCTGGCAGAAGGGGATGGGGTGCAGAATGTGGCCCTCATAATCCATGCTGAAATGGTTGGTGACCTGCTACAGAACTTAGATCTATGCAAGTCAATGGGGCTGGATGAGATCCACCCTAGGGCACTGAAAGAACTGATGGAAGAGCTGACCAACTCACTTTCCATGATTGATAAATCATGAAAATCATGGGAATCATGATTTATCAATCAGGGGAAGTCCCAGTTGACTGGCAGCTATCAAACATGATGCCCATCTTAAAAGAGGGGCTGGTGGGTAGACCCAAGGAACTATAGGCCTGTTAGTTTGACTTCAGTACTCATGGAGCAGATTACATAATACAGCACTTACAGGGCAGTATGACGTAATCTGCTTTTGTAATTGCTGACTGATCAGGCCCTGTCAGCATGAGTTTATGAAAGACAGGTCCTGCTTGATAAACCTGATCTCCTTCTATGACAAAGTGACGTGCCTGGTGGATGAGGAAAAGGCTGTGGATGTGGTCTACCTTGACTTCAGTAAGGCTTTTAACACTGTTTCCCACAGCATTTTCCTGAAGAAAATGGTTGCTAATGGCTTGGTCTGGCGTACGCTTCATTGGGTTAAAAACTGGCTGGACAGCCAGGCACAAAGAGTTGTGGTGAATGGAGTTAAATCCAGATGGAGGCCGGTCACTAGTGGAGTCCCCCAGGGCTCAGTACTAGGGCCAGTTCTCTTTGATATCTTTATGGATGATCTGGATGAGGGCATCGAGTGTACCCTCAGTAAGTTTGCAGATGACACCAAGTTAGGTGCGTGTGTCAATCTGCTTGAAGGTAGGAAGGCTCTGCAGGAGGATCTGGATCGGCTGGACTGATAGGCCAAGGCCAACTGTATGAAGTTCAACAAGGCCAAGTGCTGGGTCCTGCACCTGGGGCGCAACAACCCCAAGCAGTTACAGGCTGGGAGATGAGTGGTTGGAAAGCTGCCTGGCAGAGAAGGGCCTGGGAGTATTGGTTGATAGTTGGCTGAATATGAGCCAGCAGTGTGCTCAGGTGGCCAAGAAGGCCAACAGCATCCTGGCTTGTATAAGAAGCAGTGTGGCCAGCAGGGCTAGGGAAGTGATTTTCCCCCTGTACTCAGCTCTGGTGAGGCCGCACCTCGGGTACCGTGCTCAGTTTTGGGCCCTTCGCTACAAGAAGGACATGGAGGTGCTTGAGCGGGTGCAGAGAAGGGCAACGAAGCTGGTGAGGATTCTGGAGAAGAAGTTTTACGAGGAGCGGCTGAGGGAGCTGGGATTGTTCAGCCTGGAGAAAAGGAGGCTCAGGGTGACCTTATCGTTCTCTATAGGTACCTTAAAGAAGGCTGTAGTGAAGTGGGGATTGGTCTATTCTTGTTTTGGCTTTAGGATGAGAATAATGTTGATAACACACTGATATTTTAATTGTTGCATAGCAGTGATTACATTAAAACAAGGACTTTTCTGCTTCTCACACTCTCCTGCCAGTTAGCAGGCTGGGTGTGCAGCAGGAGCCGGTAGGGGACAGAATCAGGACAGCTGACTTGAACTGGCCAAAGAGATATTCCATACCATACAATGCCATGCTGCATAATTAATATGGGGTGGCTGGCCAGGTTGTGGGACTGGGCTGCTCAGGGATAGGCTAGGCATTGGTCAGTAGGTGGTGAGCAATTGTATTGTGCATCACTTTTTTTCTGTACACATTATTAATGATAGTACTGTTATCACTATTATTACTATTTTCCTTTCTTTTCTATCCTAATAAACTGTCTTTACCTCATTCCACAGGCTTTTTTTTTATTTTTCGTTTTGATTCTTTCCCCCATCCCAACAGGGTGGATGGGTAGAGTAGAAGAGGGAAGAGGAGAGGGTGAGCAAACATCTCTGTGATGCTTAGCTGCCAGATGGGTTAAACCACAACAGTCTTTTAGACAGAGCATGACAAAACAAAATTGCTATAAACATTAGATCAGTTTAATAGTTGTTAATCACATTTTATTTATTTATTTATTTATTTATTTATTTATTTATTTATTTTGATCTCAGGTCTGCTGTGCCTGTTATCCAGATTGAGTTATATAACACATTACTTACTGTATGTGTCCCCTGTCATGCTGTTTATCCTTTCCGTGGGCTCGTTTAAAGTTATTATTTTGCTGTACTGTGTAGCACTGGCTTATGATATGATAAAATTACTGATCATGAGACTAATCTGGTATTTGTACTCAGCATTACTGTCAACTCCATGCTTTGGAAATCATATCTGAGAAACTATTAATAATTGCATCTTTTACCTGTTATCTTTAGGGGGCCACTTTATGGAGGAGGCAGGTTTTTTCCCACTTGTTCACTCTCTCTTTCTTCTTCACCTCCCTTTTCTCCTCTGGGCTACTTAACGATATCTCTTCAAAGCTTTGAATATCCTTGGGATGTTCAAACCAGCATGTTCTTATTGTTATGTCTTCTGAATGCACGTCAGGTTTTGTTTATGGTTAAACAACTACTTAGGAATGCCACCCAGAGATCTGTCCTGAGGCAGGATAGTTATGAGTGACAGGGAGTGTGGAAGGATATTGACCTGGAAAAAAAAACAAGAGAAACCCACAGTGGATGAATTGATTAAACAACTCCATCAGTACAAAGTCTCTCCTCTGCCCTACAGGCCTAAGTCTTGGCTGTGGAGAAACTTTCTGAAGAGGTCCACCAACTTAAAAAGAATACATCTTCCTCCCCATCTGTATGGTCTAGTGTCTCAGCTATCAGGAGTAAATATCCTTCTCTTCAAGAAAGAATATATGGTGGGTATACACCTAATGCCACCCTATAGTTTTACGTACATGACTATGGAGAGTACACGAGAAAATGGGGTGGAAAATCTACCTTGCACTACAATCTACTGCACTATAACAGGGGGAAGCTACTGTAGCACATTGATGACATCATCCTGTAGGGTTAACGCAGCAGAGGAAGTTTTAAAGAAAGGGAAGAAAATAGTCCAAAGCCTTCTGAACTATGGTTTTGCAATTAAGCAAAGTCAAGGCAAAAGCAAAGGCATTAAGCAAAAGTCAAAGGCATTTCACAAGAGAAGTGATTTTTAAGAAAAATATGGCAAAATTGATGTCATCAAATCCCAGTGAATGTGATCAATAAAATAACACCTATGTCTCTACTAACTGGCAAAAAAGAAACACAAACTTTCTCAGGTGTTGTGGGTTTTTGGAGACTTCACATTCCAAATTATAGTCTGATTATAAACCTGTTCTATCAAGTAACCTGTTAAACCTTTGAACAAATTAAACAGGAAATAGTTCATGCAGTAGACATTGAGACAGTCCAAGCAGGACAAGATCACAAAATCACAGACTCATCTAGGTTGGAAGAGACCTCCAAGATGACCTAGTCCAACCTCTGACATAACACAAGTCCTCCACTAAACCATATCACTAAGCTCTACATCTAAATGTCTTTTAAAGACTTTTTTAGAAGTCTCTTTTAAAGACTTCCAGGGATGGTGACTGAAACACTTTCCTGGGCTGCCTATTCCAATGCCTAACAACCATTTTGGTAAAGAAGTTCTTCCTAATATCCCACCTAAACATCCCCTGGTGCAACTTTAGCCCATTCCCCCTTGCCCTGTCACCAGGCACATGGGAGAACAGACCAACCTCGCTACAGCGTCCTTTAAGGTACCTATAAAGAACGATAAGGTCATACTGAGCCTCCTTTTCTCCAGGCTGAACAACACCAGCTCCCTCAGCCACTCCTCGTAAGACTTGTTCTACAAACCCCACATGTCTGAGCACCTCAATGTCCTTCTTGTAGTGATGTTTTTCCTGTAGGGATGTCTTTTTCCTGTTGGGATGGGGGAAAGGATCAAAAATAAAAATAAAAATATTAAAAAAAGCCTGTGCAATGAGGGATGGACTGTCCTAAAGAAGAACCTGTAGCCTTCAAGTGCATTTAGGCAAATAACAGACTGTTCAGGGTAGTTGAAAAACTGAATACTATAATCACAACAAATAATGGTAATACCTCATATGATATCCATCACTATCCTATCACTGTTCATCACTACCCCAACTATCAGGCAAAGAAATCAAAAAAAAAGTTTACTATTTTTAAGTAGTGCATATTCATTGGAAATGGTTGAAATTATCAGGTAGATGTACAGATGGAGTACTACTTTGACAGAAAATAAGGAGATCAAAACCTACAGTGAAAGAAACTAATGAGTGACCTATTTTAAATCACAGGGTTATTATGTAAAGTGAGTAGGTCCTAAAATTATTTTAATTTAGTAATGGAAACTGCAGTTAAAAATGTTATCAAATTTATCTTTAATTCATATATGGTTTGGGACCAACTGAAATTGTTTTTTACCTAGTGTTCAATAAAGAAAAAAAAATATTATTTAAGTTTCAATTAAATGCATTTTCAGAAGTAATCTATATGTGGGTACAAGCTACTTAATCATACACCTGAACTAAGTTATTAGACTTTTCTGCAACAAAAATGAATAACACAGCTGAATAACTGCTGAATGATCTGTACTGGCTCTCTGTCAGACATAGTGTCATTGCTGTTTCTCCACAACAACATGTTCTACAATAAAGTCAGTTATAAGGAAAGCATCTTTATTCAGTTATGTTAACCCCAGTTTGCTGATAAAACATGAGTCAAGATAAAAGATAGTTCTGTAAAAATCACTGTCTTTAAAATCAAATCAACTTGTGTAGCTCACTCCAACACAGCCCCAGCCCTCCCTGCTCCACCACTGGAACAGTAAAAGCATTGAATTTAAATTCCTATTATGTTGGGCAGAAAGTGAGTTTAATATATACTTGTACAACACAATGTATATTACAATCCCTTCTGAAGTAGGGGTTAGAGACCCATAGAGTATCAAAGACACAAGGGATGTTAATGGGATAGAAATCACAAAAGAGCCTGGGAATGGTCATGCAGGACTTATGGCTTTTCCCCCTCAAAAGTTGGCAGGATCTGTAGCCCACTGAACTCCATCTACACCAATGCACACAGCATGGGCAACAAAGAGGAGGAACTGGAAGCAATTGTGCAGCACAAGGTCTGTGACATAGATGCTATCGCCAAAACATGATGGGACAACTTCACAGAACCACAGAATCATCTAGGTTGGAAGAGATTTCCAAGATGACCTAGCCCAACCTCTGACATAACACTAGCCAGTCCTTCACTAAACCATATCACTAAGCTCCACATCTAAACGTCTTTTAAAGGCCTCCAGGGATGGTGACTCCACCACTTCCCTGGGCAGCCCATTCCAATGCCTAACAACCTTTTCAGTAAAGAAGTTTTTTCCTAATATCCAACCTAAACCTCCCCTGTTGCAACTTTAGCCCATTCCCCCTTGTCCTGTCATCAGGCACGTGGGAACCCTTTTCGCCAGGCTGAAAAATCCCAGCTCCCTCAGCCACTCCTTGTAAGACTTGTTCTCCAGAATCCTCACCAGCTTCGTTGCCCTTCTCTGGACTCACTCGAACACCTCCATGTCCTTCTTGTAGCGAAGGGCCCAAAACTGAGCACAGTACCCGAGGTGCGGCCTCACCAGAGCTGAGTACAGGGGGAAAATCACTTCCCTAGCCCTGCTGGCCACACTGCTTCTTATACAAGCCAGGATGCTGTTGGCCTTCTTGGCCACCTGAGCACACTGCTGGCTCATATTCAGCCAACTATCAACCAATACTCCCAGGCCCTTCTCTGCCAGGCAGCTTTCCAACCACTCATCTCCCAGTCCGTAACTCCACTTGGGATTGTTGCACTCCAGGTGCAGGACCCAGCACTTGGCCTTGTTGAACTTCATACAGTTGGCCTTGGCCCATCCGTCCAGCCGATCCAGATCCTCCTGCAGAGCCTTCCTACCTTCAAGCAGATTGACACACGCACCTAACTTGGTGTCATCTGCAAACTTACTGAGCGTGCACTCGATGCCCTCATCCAGATCATCCATAAAGATATCAAAGAGAACTGGCCCTAGTACTGAGCCCTGGGGGACTCCACTAGTGACCGGCCTCCATCTGGATTTAACTCCATTCACCACAACTCTTTGTGCCTGGCTGTCCAGCCAGTTTTTAACCCAATGAAGCGTACGCCAGACCAAGCCATTAGCAACCACTTTCTTCAGGAAAATGCTGTGGGAAACAGTGTTAAAAGCCTTACTGAAGTCAAGGTAGACCACATCCACAGCCTTTCTTGTGTGACTGGAGCACTTCAATGGATAGCTACTAATTCTTCAGAATGGATGGCCAGGAAGAAGTGGCAATGGGATAGCCCTGTATGTTAGGGAGTATTTGAATTGTCTTGAGATTAATAATGGTGAGGACAGGGCTGAATGATAATGGGTAAGAATTTGGGGGAAGACCAATGAGGCAGATTTCCTGGTGGGCATCTGTTATAGACCACCTAATCAAGATAAAGAGACTGATGAAATATTCTATAAAAAGCTGGGAGAAGTCTCTCAATAGGTAGCCCTTGTTCTCGTGTGGGACTTCAACTTATCAGATGTATGCTGGATATACAACACATCAGGGAGAAAACAGTCTAGAAGGTTGCTGGAGCATGTGTAATATAACTTCCGAACACTGCTGGTGAGTGAGACAACACAGGACTATGCCTCACTTGATCTTTTGTTTGTAGACAGAGAAGGACTTGTGGGTGATGTGAAGACTGGATGCTGTCTCGGGAACAGCGATCAAGAATTAACAGAGTTTTCGATACTTGGAAAAGTAAGGAGAGTGGTTAGCAGAACTTCCACCCTGGACTGAGAGGGCAGACTGTTAAAGAGATTGGTTCTCAGAATCCCTTGGGAGGCAGTCCTAAAGGGCAAAGGAGTACAGGAAGGCTGGACACTCTTCAAGAAGGAAATCCTAGAGGCATAGGAGCAGGCCATTCCCACATGCCAGAAGATGAGCCAAAGGGAGGGGGGCGGAGTGAGGATAGCAGGAAGAAAACCATCCTGTCTGAACAGAGATCTGTGGCTAGAGTTCAGGAAGAAAAAGAGGGTTTATAATCTTTGGAAGAAGAGGCAGACCACTCAGGAGAACTATAAAGAAGTTAGGCTGTTCAGGGAGAAAATTAAAAAGGTCAAAGTCCAACTGGAGCTCAGTCTGGGTGCTGCTGTTAAAGACAATAACAGTGTTTTCATAAATACATGAACAAGAGAAGGAAGACCATGGAGAATCTCCAGACTTTATTGGATGGTGGTGGTGGTGGTGGGGAACATAGTAACAAGAGATGAGGTACTTAATGCCTTCTTTAGCAGCAAGACGAGTTGTTCTCTGGGTACTCAGTAAAAAACTGGCTGTGTGCCTAGGCCCAGAGAGTTGTGATAAATGGAGTTAAGTCCAGCTGGAGGCCGGTCACTGGTGGTGTCCCCTAAGGCTCAGTATTGGGGCCAGTACTCCTTAGTATCTTTATCAATGATCTGGATGAGAGGATTGAGTGCACCCTCAGTAATTTTGCAGATGACACCAAGATAGGCATTAGTGTTGGTCTGCTTAAGGGTAAAAAGTCCCTGCAGAGGGATCTGGATAGGCTAAACTGATGGTCCAAGGCCAACTGTATGAAGTTCAACAAGTCTAAGTGCTGGGCCCTGCACTTGGGGCGCAACAATCCCATGCAATGTTACAGGCTTGGGAAAGAGTGGTTGGCAAGCTCGTCGGCAGAAGAGGGCCTGGACATATTGGTCAACAGTCCACTGATTATGAGCCAGCAGTGTTCCCGGGTGGCCAAGAGGACCAACAAGTCTGGCTCATAAAAGAAACCATGTGGCCAACAGAACAAGGGAAGAGATTGTCCCTCTGTACTTGGTTCTGGTGAGGTTGCACCTCAAATGCTGCGTTCACTTTTGTGCCCCTCACTACAAGAAGGACATTGAGGTTCTGGAGCAACTTACTTCAATGTTTTTGTTTGTTTGTTTGTTTTTGTTTTAGGAAGAGAAGATTATAAATCATAGAATCATAGAATCATTAAGGCTGGAAAAGACCTCCAATATCATCTGGTCCAACCACCCTCCTACCACCAATGTTACCTACTAAACCATGTCCCTAAGTACTACATCCAACCTTTCCTTAAACACCCCCAGGAAGGGTGACACCACCACCTCCCTGGGCATCCCATTCCAATGCCTAACAACTCTTTCTGAGAAGAAATTTCTCCTAATTTCCAACCATCCATCCTAATTTCCAGCTGGCCATCCAGACTGTTTTTAACCCAGCAAAGAATGTACCTGTCCAGGCCATGGGCTGCCAGTTTCTCCAGGCTGGCTGGGTCTGATGCCCTGGTTGACTTGCACATGTTGTGTGATTGTATTCAAGATGACCTGTTCCATAACCTTTCCTGGCACCCATGTTAGACTGACAGGCCAGTAGTTCCTTGTATCCTCCTTATGACCCTTCTTATAGATGGGCAGCACATTAGCAAGTCTCCCATCATCTTTGGCTTGTAAAAGAAACAATCTGTACTTGTATAAGAAACTCTGTACTTTGTTCTGGTGAGGCCACACTGAATATTGTGTTCACTTTTGTACCCCTCACTACAAGAAGGACATCAAAGTGCTGGAGCATATCCATGAAGGGCAACAAAGCTGGTGAAGGTTGAAGAGGACAAATGTTATGAGGAGTGGCTGAGGGAGTTGGAGTTGTTTAGCTTGGAGAAAAGAAGGCTCAGGGGAGACCTTACTAGACTTTACAATTACCTTAAAGGAGGTGGGGATTGCTTTCTTCTCCCAAGCACCAAGTGAAAAGAAAAGGAGAAATGACCTAAAGTTGTCCCAAGGGAGGTTTAGGTTGGATAACAGGAGAAATTTATTTACTTAAGGAGTTGTGCAGCATTAGAATAGGCTGCCCAGGGAAGTCACTGAGTCACCATTACTGGATGTCTTCAATAAATATGTAGATCTACATCTACATATGCTACTAGTAGCATGGTTTAGTAGTGGATTTTAGTACCAGATTAAAGGTTGGATCTTAGAGATCTTTTCCAACCTGAATGATTCTTTGATTCTATGCTTCCAGTATCCAACCTTCTAACAGGAAATGTACAAGTGTAACAGGATTTACAATAAAACCTTGAGAAGTGTCAAATCCTACAGTGCATATCAGGAAGTATGCAGGGAAACAAACATTTAGTGAGACTTAGCAGTGTTAGGGCTTCTGCTTTGTGTTCTTGAGCTTTACATGTAGTCATATTTTAAAACTAGATCAGTTCCTTAGTCTCCTTTGCTGTTATTAGTGAACAAATGAGTTTATGTTAGTATAGGGTTCTTCCTGTAATATAGAAAAAAAAAAAAAAAAAAGTCATAGCAAATATGGCACGTAAGACATTCCATTCTTCTCTTCCTACTAGGTGTCAAAACTTTGTCATCTAAAATTCTGACTGTTCCTTAGAAACTGAATGTTTAACAGATGGATGAAAAACTGAAAAGGCAATATGCACTCATAGCCCAGAAAGCCAATCATATCCTGAGCTGTATCAAAAGCATGGCCAGAAGGTCAAGGGAGGTGATTTTTCCCCTCTACTCTGATCTCATGAGACCCCACCTGGAGTACTGTGTTCAGATCTACAGTCCCCAGCATGAGACATGGACTTATTAGAGCAATTCCAGAGCAGAGCCACAAAGATCAGAGGGTTGGAGTATCTCTCCTATGAAGACAGGCTGAGGGAGTTGGGGTTGTTCAGCGTGGAGAAGAGAAGGCTCCGGAGAGACCTTATAGTGGCCTTCCAGTAATTAGACTGTGCCTACAGAGAAGCTGTGGAGGGTCGCTTTATCAGGGAGTTTAGTGACAGGATTGGTGAAGGGGTAATGATTTTAAGCTAAAAGAGATTTAGATTTCATATTAGGAAGAAATTCTGTTCACTATGACATTGGTGAGACACTGGAGCAGGTTGCCCGGAGAAGTTGTAGATTACTCATCCCTGGAAGAGTTTAAGACCAAGCTGGATGGGTCTTTGAACAACCTGATCTAGTGAAAAATGTCCCTGCCCATGGCAGAGGGCTTGAAACTACATGACCTTTAAAGTCCCTTCCAACTGAAACCATTCTATGATTCTATGAATACATTTTCACATATCTGCAGCCAGAGCATAATATGCATCTCCTTAGTTCATCAGAGGAAGACAGAATAGAGGGTTAATCAATTAAGACAGGCAAAAGATTAGAATAAAAATTGAAATACAAGAGCTTCATAATTCCATCATTACTCTTATTATTTTCAAGTCAAGACACTGTTAACTTCTCTACTCATATTAAATGTAAATATTCTTACACTTAACGTATGATAAAATCACTAAAAGGAATTGTTGAAATTTTTTCGTCCTTTACCCCATACTAGCTGCACCTTTTTATTATTATTATTATTATTACTAATTTTATTTTTTTATTATTTCCCCCCTCAACATTGCATCATCTGGGGATTCTTTTATCTTCTAAGTTAATAAGTTCATATGACAGATTTATTTTCCATTTACTCTGCTGCATTTATGTGATTCCTCCTCCTACTATGACAAAAAATGAAAAAAAAAATAATTCTACCTTTTGGTGTAAATTTTCAAATATCATTATGGCTTTAGGCAAATAGTTCATAACTATTCTTTTCACCCACCCTCCTTAAATCTGCTTGAAATAAATATTTATTACTGTTAAGTTTATTAAGTACTCTGAATCCCTTAGAGATACAGAAGCTTTTACTTTCAAAATGCAAGAAACTTCCTGCTTTGTTCTTGATTTTCAAAAACAGAAATAACTAAAAAAAAAAAAAAGTAGTACTTTTTGTTTGCTGCAAGTACACAATGTTCAATATATAAACACATATTATAAAGAGTTTGTTATATAACTTTCTTCTTCTGGAGATATCTCAAAAACCACCAGTTTTCCATTAAATGTGTCTTGACACCTTCCAGTAATTTGCCCTGTATCCAAGGTTTACCAGAAATTTTTCAGCTGAAACATATGCTTAATTTGTGGCAACCATGTACACTGGAGCAGGGATTTCAGCTTGGTTCTCTCATGTTGCCGATGCTCCGTGTTTATCCTTCACATTTTGTTGTTTTGTTTGTTTGTTTGTTTTTTTCCCTTGAATTCACTTGAAAGATGTCTATATTGAAACTTATGCTTTGTGAGGAAAGTATGAATGGTGTCCTGCTTTACTCATATCTGATCTATTTTTATAATATTTAACAGATTAAATATCTGAGTATATTCAGATATGGAGTACATTTTCTCTCACCTTACCTTGGTAGAGTGGGTTGAAGGACATGCAGGGTTAACAAGTTTTTAAAATTTGTTGCTGTCTGCCTTTTCAGTTGTTTTAGGTTATTCTGAAGACCTAATAAAGAGCATCATGTGTGTAGAAGAGCTTTCTTTAGACAACAGATGGTAATAAAAGTCTTACCTGACTTGCAACGTTCTCCTTTCTCTTTGGCACCACTTACCTAAATAGCAGCCTTGTCCCTGGTACAAATATATCAAGTGGATCTATGCTGAAGACCAAGTTTGCCTGGAAACTTAATTCCCCTTTGTCTTACAACTTCTTTAACAATAATAGACAATATATATTTCTGACCAGAGCTGGGTAGGTCTGGAATGTTAAATACTGAGGATGTCAGCTGTCACACTATTCCAGAGAAGCTAGATGTTGTAATTTCTGTCTTTGAAAATAAATCCATAATTTCTGATGGAGACATTTTATTATTATTATTATTATTATTATTATTATTATTATTATTATTATTATTATTATTATTATTATTATTATTATTATTATTATTATTATTATTTTATTTATTTATTTCAAATAAAATTTGAAATTTTATTTGACTTCCATGATACTGAACAACTGAGGTGGTCTGATTTGAGTTGACTGTTTTGGATCTGGGCTTCCTGTGAGTTTAAGAACAGGAGTTCTTAAGAATCAGAGCAAACATCATGGCAGAATCATGGGGCAGAAGAGGTGAGAGATTCAATATTTAAGGAATCAGGGCACAGGAAAATCAGGGTCTAAAAGAACACTTTAAATTACATTATAATTGGAAGATATCCTGCTGCATTAGAAAGGAATAGGTGGGTACCCTCTTTGTTACTTGATGCCCTGGGACTGTGCTTGCAGCCTGTGCAATGGGAACCACTGAAGAAATGTGGTAGGTTGAGCAAAGCAGTTGCATGACATCTGGGAGACCTAAACTCAGGCTCTCAACTTTGACAATTCCTGGGGCAAGATTGCTACAAACCATTGGTCTTGGTGCTGCACCCAATAATCCTCTATACAAGCCTTTGGTAAAATGAAAGTTTTAACTATTGCTATGGAATATAAGGAAGCCTATTATATTGTATGATGGTATATTGTCATACCATCCGTAGCAAGTCATACCATCCCTTCCCAGAACTGTCCAAATTCTACAGCAGTTCTACAGCTGTTTTCTTCAGGTCTTTAAAATGGTGTAAAGTGTTCTGGCTTTATGGATGAGAAGGAGCATTCTGTAAACTTGTGCCCTGGTTTCCCCATACAGTAAATTTTTAATGCAAGTATGTCCTGAAGGATTTTAGAACTTTCTTTTTTTTTAATTTTTATTTTTTATTTTTTGATTTAATTGTTTATTTTCTTATCTATGAAATTAAATCTATACACAAAATGCAATAATTCTTGGTTTAAAGCCACATCTAATGACCTAGTTTAAAGCTTAGATGCAGCAGAACTGAATGAATTAGGGGAATATGATAAATTTAGAAGGATATTTACAGGCCAGTGTTGCCATATGCAGAGGTCCTGTCATGTCAGTACAACATGAACAAGACCTCGAACAGTACAAGAACAGACCTTGGCTCCTTTCCCTTTCCCTTTCCCTTTCCCTTTCCCTTTCCCTTTCCCTTTCCCTTTCCCTTTCCCTTTCCCTTTCCCTTTCCCTTTCCCTTTCCCTTTCCCTTTCCCTTTCCCTTTCCCTTTCCCTTTCCCTTTCCCTTTCCCTTTCCCTTTCCTTTTCCTTTTCCTTTTCCTTTTCCTTTTCCTTTTCCTTTTCCTTTTCCTTTTCCTTTTCCTTTTCCTTTTCCTTTTCCTTTCCCTTTCCCTTTCCCTTTCCCTTTTGCTTTCGCTGTCTCTTTCCCTTTCTCTTTCCCTTTCTCTTTCTCTTTCTCTTTATTTTTTTGGCCGATCGCCATTTGCCGAGGCGATCGGCTCCGGGGCAGACGCGTTCTGCAGCGGAGCGGGGGATCGGGCCAGGCAGGGCTAATTTTTTCCGGCATCGAGCCTACTTGAGGGCATCGAGCCTACTTGAGGGAGCCGCCAGGACCCGGCAGCCCTCGTGAGGGAGGCTGACGAGGCGAAGGCGGAGCCAGCAGCGCCCCCTCCCCAGCCATTCAAAAGCAGCCCTTAGGGAGCGCGAGCGACCAGGAGCGCGGCGACCAGGGCGGGCAAACAGGGCATGGCACGTCAGAAGGGAGTGGCGCGGCAGTTCGCGCAGGAAGGGCAGAGCGCTCCCCCTACACACAAACAACACCTCGTTAACAACAGCCGTAACTAGGCGATAATGGTCGCCACCAGGCACGGCGCGCTCTCCAGAAAGTCGGTACACACGCAGACCGACTACCCGTTAAAAAATGCCGCAGTTCAGGTCACCGGATGCATGGAGTGTCTGAGCCTGTTGCTGCCATCGGCGGGAGGCAGAGAAACTGCGTGCGTGAGGTGCGAGCAGGTGGATGATCTGGTCCGCATGGTGGCGGAGCTCAAGGAGGAGGTGGAGAGGTTGAGGGCCATCAGGGAGTGTGAGCGGGAGATAGACTTCTGGAGTAACCCCCTGCAGGGCCTCAAGGGGAGGTGCCGAGGTGAGACTCCCCAAATGGGGGTGGACCCCCTGCCCTGTCCCCGTCGGGCAGAGGGAGGGGATCTGGGAGTTGAGGAGGAATGGAAACAGGTCCCTGCTCGACATCGCAGGAGATGCTCTCCCCTTCCGGCCCCACCTTCCCAGGTGCCCTTACACAACAGGTTTGAGGCCCTAGAGATTGAGAGGTCGGTGTGTGAGGAAGAGGTAGCAAATGTTCCCAGGAGGATGCCTGGGGCGAGGAGGTCGACTCCGCGCCTCAGGACTGCCTCCACCAAGAAAGACAGGAGGGTTATTGTTGTTGGTGACTCGATTCTTAGGGGAACAGAGGGCCCTATTTGTCGGCCTGACCCTACCCGTAGGGAAGTCTGCTGTCTCCCTGGGGCCAGGGTCAGGGACGTTGCCAGGAAGCTTCCTAACCTGGTACGCCCCTTTGACTACTACCCCCTTTTGATAGTCCAGGCGGGCAGTGATAACATCGAAGAGAGAAGCCTCAAGGCTATCAAAAGGGACTTTAGGGGAATGGGTCGGTTAGTGGATGGAGCGGGAGTGCAGGTGGTGTTTTCGTCCATCCCTATGGTGGCAGGGAGGGGTTCAGAGAGGACACGGAAAGCCCACCTGTTAAACACATGGCTCCGGGGCTGGTGCCAACGCAGAAATCTTGTTTTTTTTGATCATGGGGCACTTTACTCAGCACCTGGCCTGATGGCCGCAGACGGGTCCCTATCTTTTAGGGGAAAAAGGATCCTGGGCCAGGAGCTGGCAGGGCTCATTGAGAGGGCTTTAAACTAGGTAGGAAGGGGGATGGGGCTGAGGCTAGGATTGTTGGGGCTGTGCCAGGGGGAACAATGGCAAGGCCGGAGGATAAGGCAATGGCCCAGCTGAAGTGCATCTACACCAATGCATGCAGCACGGGTAACAAACAGGAGGAGCTGGAAGCCATCGTGCGGCAGGCAGGCTACGACTTGGTTGCCATCACGGAGACGTGGTGGGACCAGTCTCATGACTGGAGTGCTGCAATGCCTGGCTATAAGCTCTATAGAAGGGACAGGCAGCATAGAAGGGGTGGTGGTGTGGCTCTCTATATTAGAGAGTCTTTCGAGGTTGTAGAACTCGAGGTTGGGAATGACAAGGTCGAGTCCCTTTGGGTTAGGATCGGCAGGGACAACAAGGCTAGTGTCCTGGTTGGGGTCTGCTATAGACCGCCGAACCAGGATGAGGAGACGGATGAGGAATTCTACAGGCAGCTGACAGAGGTTGCAAAATCATCAGCTCTTGTACTCGTGGGGGACTTCAACTTCCCTGACATATCCTGGAAGCACAACACAGCCCTGAGAAAGCAGTCTAGGAGGTTTCTGGAGAGCGTGGAAGATAGCTTCCTGACACAGCTGGTTAGTGAGCCTACCAGGGGAGGTGCCCCGCTAGACCTTCTCTTCACAAACAGAGAAGGACTGGTGGAGGACGTGATCGTCGGGAGCTGTCTCGGGCAGAGTGACCACGCAATGGTGGAGTTCACTATTCTTGGCGAGGCCAGGAAGGGGACCAGTAAAACCGCTGTATTGGACTTTCGGAGGGCTGACTTTGAACTGCTCAGGACACTGGCTGGTGGAGTCCCTTGGGAGGCGGTTCTGAAGGGCAGAGGGGTCCAGGAAGGCTGGGCGCTCTTCAAGAGGGAAGTCTTAATGGCGCAGGAACGGTCTGTCCCCACGTGCCCAAAGACGAGCTGGCGGGGAAGAAGACCGGCCTGGCTCAACAGAGAATTGTGGCTTGATCTTAGGAGGAAAAAGAGGGTTTATAAGCTTTGGAAAAGTGGGCAGGCCACTAAGGAGGACTTTAAAGAAGTAGCGAGGCTGTGCAGGGACAAAATTAGGAAGGCCAAAGCTCATCTGGAGCTCAATCTGGATACTGCTGTTAAAGATAACAAAAAATGTTTCTATAAATACATCAACACAAAAAGGAGGACTAAGGAGAATCTCCATCCTTTACTGGATGCGGGGGGAAACTTAGTTACAAGAGATGAGGAAAAGGCGGAGGTGCTCAATGCTTTCTTTGCCTCAGTCTTTAGCGGCAATACCGGATGTTCTCTGGATACCCAGTACCCTGAGATAGTGGAAGGGGATGGGGAACAGGATGTGGCCCTCATTATCCATGAAGAACTGGTTGGTGACCTGCTACGGCACTTAGATGTGCACAAGTCGATGGTGCCGGCTGGTATCCACCCAAGGGTACTGAGGGAACTGGCAAAGGAGCTGGCCAAGACACTGTCCATCATTTATCAACAGTCCTGGCTATCGGGGGAGGTCCCAATCGACTGGCGGCTAGCAAACGTGACGCCCATCTACAAGAAGGGCCGGAGGGCAGACCCAGGAAACTACAGGCCTGTCAGTTTGACCTCAGTGCCAGGAAAGCTCATGGAGCAGATCCTCCTGAGAGTCATCACGCAGCACTTGAAGGGGAATCAGGCGATCAGGCCCAGTCAGCATGGGTTTATGAAAGGCAGGTAATGCCTGACGAACCTGATCTCCTTCTATGACAAAGTGACGCGCTGGGTGGATGAGGGAAAGGCTGTGGATGTGGTCTACCTTGACTTCAGCAAGGCTTTTGACACTGTTTCCCACAGCATTCTCCTCAAGAAACTGGCTGCTCTTGGCTTGGACTGGCGCACGCTTCATTGGGTTAGAAAGTGGCTGGATAGCCGGGCCCAAAGAGTCGTGGTGAATGGAGCCAAGTCCAGTTGGAGGCCAGTCACTAGTGGCATAACCCAGGGCTCGGTGCTGGGGCCAGTCCTCTTTAATATCTTCATCGATGATCTGGACGAGGGCATCGAGTGCACCCTCAGTAAGTTCGCAGATGACACCAAGTTAGGTGCGTGTGTCGATCTGCTTGAGGGTAGGAAAGCTCTGCAGAAGGATCTGGATAGGCTGCTCCGATGGGCTGAGGTCAACTGTATGAAGTTTAACAAGGCCAAGTGCCGGGTCCTGCACCTGGGGCGCAATAACCCCAAGCAGAGCTACAGGCTGGGAGAGGAATAGTTGGAAAGCTGCCAGGCAGAGAAGGACCTGGGAGTGATGGTGGATAGTCGGCTGAATATGAGCCAGCAGTGTGCTCAGGTGGCCAAGAAGGCCAACGGCATCCTGGCTTGTATTAGGAACAGCATGACCAGCAGGGCTAGGGAGGTGATCGTCCCCCTGTACTCAGCTCTGGTGAGGCCGCACCTCGAGTACTGTGTTCAGTTTTGGGCCCCTCGCTACAAGAAGGACATCGAGGTGCTTGAGCGGGTGCAGAGAAGGGCGACGAAGCTGGTGAGGGGCCTGGAGAACAAGTCCTCCGAGGAGCGGCTGAGGGAGCTGGGCTTGTTCAGCCTGGAGAAGAGGAGGCTCAGGGGTGACCTTATCGCTCTTTTTAGGTACCTCAAGGGAGGCTGTAGCGAGGTGGGGGTTGGCCTGTTCTCCCACGTGCCTGGTGACAGGACGAGGGGGAATGGGTTTAAGTTGAGCCAGGGGAGTTTTAGGTTAGATGTTAGGAAGAACTTCTTCACTGAAAGGGTTGTGAGGCATTGGAACAGGCTGCCCAGGGAAGTGGTGGAGTCACCATCCCTGGAAGTCTTCAAAAGACGTTTAGATGTAGAGCTTAGGGATATGGTTTAGTGGAGGGCTGTTAGCGTTAGGTTGGAGGTTGGACTCGATGACCTTGAGGTCTCTTCCAACCTAGGAAATTCTGTGATTCTGTGATTCTGTGATTTTTGAAAAAACATGAAATGTTAAGGGACTTTAAGAATTCTAATATATTTCTTGTAGGAAAATTTGTGAAATTTCATCTTTTTTAAAAAATAAATATATAATAAAATAAAGAGAGAGAGAGAGAGAGAGAGAGAGAGAGACTTTTCTCAGACTTGGAGACATATACCATTAACAGCTGCAGAAAAATCTGGGCAGCCTGTTCCAATGCTCTGTCACCCTCATTGTGAACAAGATCTTTTGCATGTTGGTGCAGAACTTCCTGTGCTCTGTCTTGTGTCCATTACCCCTTGTCCTGTCTCCACAAACCACTGAAAAGAGGTTGGCTACATCCTTCTGTCTCCCACACCTCAGGTATTTATACACATTGATGAGATCCCTCTAAGTCTTCTCTTCTCCAGGCTGAACAGACCCAGTTCTCTCAGCCTTTACCCAGAGGGAAGTTTCTCCAGGCATCATCTTTGCAGCCCTCCACCAGGCTCTTTCCCTGTCCTTTTTGTACTGGGGAGCCCAGAGCTGGGCACAGTACTCTAGATGAGGCCTGACTGGGGCAGAGTAGAGGGGGAGATTCACCTCCCTTGACCTGCTGGCCACGCTCCTTTTAATGCACGCCAGGATCCCATTGGCCCTCTTGGCCACAAGGGCACACTACTGGCTGTCCACCAGGACCCCCAGGTTCTTCTCCACAGAGCTCCTCTCCAGCAAGTCATCCCCCAGCCTGTACTGATACTTCAGGTTGTTCCTTCCCAGGTGCAGGACTCTACACTTGCTCTTGTTAAACCTCATTTGGTTTCTTCCTGCCCATCTCTCCAGCCTGTCCAGGTCTCACTGAATGTCAGTGCAGCCTTTTGGCACGTCAGCCACTCCTCCCAGATTTGTGACATCGGCGTACTTGCTGAGGGCAGACACTATTCCCTCATCAAGGTCGTCAATGAAGGTGTTGAACTATGGTCATCAAGACCATAGCTAGACAAGAGAGTGACAGTCTTGGAGAAAAAAAATAAATAAATAAATATTTGAAATAAAAGATTAATAAATGTGAGAAAAAAAAAAAAAAAAAGTTCTGTGCACTTTCTGCAACAGTTCCGATCCACAGTATTAAGAACAAGAAATTTGCAAGTAACTTATCAGAAAATAAAATTCTGTACACCACTAAATTTTAAAACTATTTCCAAAGCCTCAGGACTGTATTTCATGGAGACTGTCAATTAATACAGGGATCCACACTTTTGAAGATCAATTCTTTCCCTTTTAATGTCTAAATGAGACTTAAGGAATTGTATATTGGGACCTGGCTATAAAAGACAGTCTACTGCTTAAGAACAACACATAAATTAAGGCTAAAAAAAAAAACAACTTTTAATATAGCACCTTCCAGCATGTGTTTTTTGTTTGTTTGTTTGTTTGCTTGTTTTTGTGAAAAACAGTAAACTTCCAAATCAATTACCCATTAACCCATCTGTTACTGAAAAAACACATACTGTCCTGAGTGTTGTAATGAGGAAATAAAGAGAGTTAAGTGGTCATTTGTCTAGCACCTCACAAACTAATAAATGCCACATTCTTTCTCAAGTTACATCTGTAGTGTTTGTTGTGATGTTACTAAAGGATTTTTTTGTTTATGTTTGCTGTGTTTATCTTATAAATATTGTTTGAGCAGTAGACAGCACTGCATTTATGAAGTCAAACAAAAAGTTTTAATGTAGTCACAAAATTATGCAGATAGTTATGTTATGTAGTTAGAATTCATTGGCATATAATAACTACAGTGTTTACAGGATCACATAATTGGTTATAGTTGAAAGGAACCTCTGCAGGTCATCTGGTCCAACCATCTACTGAAGCAGGGACACCTACAGTAGGTTGCCCAAGACCATGTCCAGACAGCTTTTGAAAATCTCCAAGGAGGGAAATTCCACCATCTCTCTGGGCAACCTTTTTCAGGGCTTTACTTCACACAGTAAAGAAATGTTTTCCAGTGTTTATACAGAATATCTTCTGTTAAGCTTTGTGCCCATTGCCTCTCTTCCTGGCACTGGGCACAAGTGAAAATAGTATGACTGTCTTCTTTGTGTCCTCCTTTCAGGTATTTACAGACATTGATAAAATCTCTTTTCCAGGCTGAATAGCCCTCCCAACCTCTCCTTAGAGGAGAGATGCTCCAGTCCCTTGATCATCCTGATGAACCTCCATTGGACTTTTTCCAGTATGTCCATATCTGTCTTCATAGAATCATAGAATGGCCTGGGTTAAAAGATCACGTAGTTCCAATCCCCTTCCATAGGCAGGGATGCCACCCACTAGATCATGTTGCACAGGATCTTGTCCAACCTGGTCTTGTACACCTCCACAGATGGGGTATCCTCTACTTCTCTGGGCAACCTGTTCTAGTGCCTCACCACCCTCTGAGTGAAGAATTTCCTCCTAACCTCCCATCTTGTAGTTTAAAACCATTTCCCCTTGTCCTGTCATTATCTGGTTGAGTAAAGAATCACCCTACATCTTTTTTTATAAGTCTCCTATAAGTCCTAAAGGTTGCAATGAGGTCAGCACGGAGTCTTCTTTAGGCTGAACATCCCCAGCTCTCTCAGCTCTTCTTCACAAGAGAGGCGGCTCAGACCTCTGATCAAATTCATAGCCTTCTCCTGGACTTATTCTAACAGATCTACATTCTTCTTGTTCTGGGGCCCCCAGGCCTAAACACAGTACTCCAAGGGGGCCATCAGAAGGGTAGACTAGAAGGGGATGATCACCTCCCTCTACCTGCTGACCCCTACTCTTTTAATGAAGCCCAAGATGCATTTCCTGGGTACGCCGATGACACAAAGTACACCAATGACACAATTCTGGGAGGAGTGGCTGACACGCCAGACGGCTGTGCTGCCATTCAACGAGACCTGGACAGGCTGGAGAAATGGGTAGGAAGAAACCAAATGAGATTTAATAAGAGCAAGCGTAGAGTCCTGCACCTGGGAAGGAACAACCCGAAGTATCACTACAGGCTGGGGAACGACCTGCTGGAGAGGAGCTCTGTGGAGAAGGACCTGGGGGTCCTGGTGGACAACAGGTTGATCATGAGCCAGCAGTGTGCCCTTGTGGCCAAGAGGGCCAATGGGATCCTGGCGTGCATTAAAAGGAGCGTGGCCAGCAGGTCAAGGGAGGTGATCCTCCCCCTCTACTCTGCCCTGGTCAGGCGTCACCTGGAGTACTGTGTCCAGTTCTGGGCTCTACGGTACAAGAAAGACAGGGATCTCCTTTAAAGAGTCCAGCGGAGGGCCACAAAGATGATACGGGGCCTGGAGCATCTTCCTTACGAGGAATGGCTGAGAGAACTGGGTCTGTTCAGCCTGGAGAAGAGAAGACTGAGAGGGGATCTCCTCAGTGTATATAAATATCTGAGGAGTGGGGGACAGAAGGATGTAGCCAACCTCTTCTCAGTGGTTTGTGGGGATAGGACAAGGGCAAATGGCTACAAGTTAGAACACAGGAAGTTCCTCACTGACATGCGAAAGAACTTCTTCACAGTGAGGGTGACAGAGCATTGGAACAGGCTGCCTAGGGAGGTTGTGGAGTCTCCTTCTCTGGAGATATTCAAGGCCTGTCTGGATGCCTACCTGGGCAGCCTGCTCTGAGGAATCTGCTTAGGCAGGGGGGTTGGACCCGATGATTTTTCGAGGTCCCTTCCAACCCCTACAGTTCTGTGATTCTGTGATTTCTGGGCTACCAGTGTACACTGCTGGCTCATGTCAAGTTTTACATCAACTATAATTTCCAACTCTCTCTCTGCAGAACTGCTCTCAGTGAGCTCTCCTCCTAGTCTATACTCCTGTCTGGGATTGCTCCAAACCAGGTTATGCAGGAATACATGATAATTATGGGGTTATCAAGGATGAAGTTCACAAGGAAGGAAGTGTGATTAAATGAACATCTGAATTTTAGGTGAATTTAGCTGAACTTTGGGTGGAACGTCAGGGTATATTTACATAGATTAAAAAAAAAAAAAAAAAAAAGTCTGAGAAATGAAACTCTGAGAAATTAGTCTGCACAACACTTTTGTACATGCAAATACACAAAGGAGCAGTATTTGTGTGATATTTTCATTTCAGAAAGGTATTGGACCCTGGTGGAATTAAAAGTTCTAGAGAAAGATCTGTGTTCAATAGGATACTCAGATGGCAATAGTTGGAGGACAAATGCTGAGGTAATCTACAGATGGAGAGAGAGAGAGAGAGATGGGGGAGAGAGAGATGGAGAGGGAGATGGAGGGAAAGGTGGGAGTACAGAGATAGAGAGATGTGGGGAGAGAGATGGAGAGAGAGGACAGGAGGGAGAAAAGGAGAGGGGGGACAGAGGGGAAGAGAGATGAGGAGAGAGAAATGGAGGGGAGAGGGGGGAGGAAGAAGGAGATGGGGAGAGATGGGGGAAGATGGAGAGGGAGAGAGGGAGAGAGGTGGAGAGAGATGGAGGGGGAGAGAGAGTTGGAGAGAGAGGTAGGGGGAAAGGGAGGGTAGGGAAAGAGATGAGGAGGGAGGGAAGATGGAGGGAAGGAGAGAGCAAGAGGGTGAGAGAGGGAGAGAGGGTGAGGGAGAGAGATTTTCAGCAAGATTTTCAAAGAGATGTTCAGAGTTCAGATTTGGACTTTTTTATTATTATTATTCTAATTCATATTAGATATTTTAGTATTACCTATTGTTTTATCAGCAATAATTTTCAAAATCTAAATATTTTATATTTAACACTATTAAAACTGAAAATCTTTTTAAACCAAATTTATACTCCATGCAAGAAGGATAACTTTAATCAAGTTTTCATATCTCTGTGATATCTCATATCTTTGTAATTAACTCAAGACTCTTTCTTTAATATTTGAATACCCTTATCTACACCTGCATGACATTTACATGAGATATTTAAGTGTGCTCTGCACACTTCAAGCATGGTTTTTTTTTGTTTGTTTGTTTGTTTTATTTTCTTAGGTTTTAAGAATTTCTTGGAAACTTTATTCTGGGACTACCTGAAAACATTAACACCAGTGTGACCTAACTGCATTCATAGACAGAGAGATGAATAGAGTGCATGTGTATTGCGTAGAGCATGCATATGCTTTGCAGAACCATAGAGGTCAGTAACAAGAAAACTTTTCAATGAACTGGCTTCTTACATCCAAATGGAAATGCAGGTTAAAGTATGTACACAGGTTATAACATAGCTGTAGAAGTGATCAGTCTGGAGAACAAGAGATGTGGAAAATATGGGCAATACTGCAGGTTCAGGTGCAGACTCAGGATATCTACAACCATTCTGAAAGCTCAGCCCTTGACAAGTATTTTACAGTGTGTTAGGTTCTAGGGTGCTGGTTATAATGTGCTAAATTTCAAAGCATATCAGGATTTAAAAAATCCAGAAAATATAATATTTCAGTAATAGTAATAATTATTAATTTTCATTTTAATCGTTTATGCTCAAAGTTGACAAATGCAAGACTGTAAATACCTGCACACATTTCATATCTCTTTTCTCAAAAAAAAATATATATATATCATAATTACAGAAAAGGGGCAGAGATCAGAATTAAGCATGAAGATCATAGAATCATAGAAAATCCCGACTTGGAAGGAACCTACAAGGATCATCGAGTTCAACTCCTGCCTCCACACAGGTCTAACCAAAAATTCAGACCATATGACTAAGACCACAGTCCAAATGCTTCTTAAACTCCAACAGGCTTGCTGCAGTGACCACTTCCCTGGGGAGCCTGTTTCAGTGTGTGCCAACCCTCTCAGTGAAGAACCTCTTACTGATGTTACTGGTCCTCTTACCTCTTTACTGGTCTAAACCTCCCATGCCGCAGCTTGACACCATTCCTGTTAGTCCTATCGTTGGTCACTAAAAAGAACTGATCGGTGCCTGCCCCTCCACTCCCCTTCATGAGGATGCTGTAGACCATGGTGAGGTCTCCCCTCAGCCTTCTTTTTTTCCAGGCTGAACAGGCCAAGCGACCTCAGCCACTCCTCATACAACTTCCCCTCTAAGCCATCCACTACCTTTGTAGCCCTTCTCTGGACACTCTCCAACAGTTTCATATCCTTTTTTTTTGTACTGTGGTGCCCAAAAGTGCACACAGTACTTAAGGTGAGGCCACACCAGTGAAGAGTAGAGTGGGACAATCACTTCCCTTAACCAACTAGCAATGCCATGCTTGATGCACCCCAGGATATGGTTGGCCCTCCTGGCTGCCAGGGCACACTCGTGGCTCATATTCAACTTGCTATAAACCACAACCCCAACCCCTCTCTGTGGTTACAACCCCACAATCCCTCTCTGTGGGGCTGATCTCCATCATCTCATCACCCAGTCTGGTGGTGGATAGACACATCTACATTTTCTGAAATATTTACAGTAGGAATTTGCATTAAAAAAATATAGTGCCCCCTCAAAAACAAACAAACAAACAAACAGTTATTTTTCATAGTTGTGGCAATTTACCTTGTTATGGTCTTCTGTGAGCGTATTTTAACTAACTCAGTAAATGACGTGCAAAAGTCTTTGTCTTCCATCCTGATATATCTTTAGGTGAAATTACCAATGGATAGTTTAGCACATCTGTATCTTACAGTTTTATTTGTCTAATTGATGCCATTTAAATGAACACTACTTATTTCAGCAGAATGTGAGTTGTTTTTAAATTAAAATATAGGCTGTTAAAACACATAATAGTATAAAAGAATTACCTCTTTCCTGTTTTCTTATAGCATTCAGCATTATTTCATTCTTCTTTAAACAAGGTAAATACATTATTATTTTTTTTAATTTTATTTTCAAATGACATAGTAAATTCAAAGAAACTTTGAAACTTGTCTCCAGGACCTTAATCTTCTTGATAAATCAAAAAATTAAAGTTAATAGGAGGTTCATGCAGTCATTAAGGTGAAACATTAGCCATCTTCATTTTGACAAGAAGTTAGAAGAGTAAACACCCCCACAAAATTTCCATATGTTTATACTCTTCAGAAAATATCTTGACTGTAAAGCAATGTTCAAATATTTAAGGGTGTGACTTTCCTCTTAGACATATATTCTCAGAATCCTGACTACATGTAGTGACTTCTACTTGCTGTTCCCTGGGACATCTGCATATTATTTTTGTGGTTGAATCTTTGTAGTACAGATAAACTAAGACAGCATGGTGTGAAGGAAACTGAAACCTGAAAATCAGTAGTGCTAAAGAAAGCACCTAATCCTTACAGGAGATGAATATGTCTGTATTTTCACAAGCTACTCAGGACAAAATTAGGACATGTAATTAATGACTTTTAGAGAGCTGAATAGTCTTATTTTGCTACACAGAATTTGCTACAATGTTAATTCATTTTCAAAGCACCAGTAATTTTGTTTGTTTGTTTCGTAATAATTTATTCCATTACTCAACTGAGATTAGATCTGGAAGAAAACTGATCTTGAAAATATATTAAAAAAAAAAAAAAAAAAAAAAAAAAAAGTTCTCCTAAGTTTCTTATAACATACATATATATCTTTAAAGATAATTATTTAGTTAATCTGTTTAACCTTTTTTACTTGGCTAGGTTTCTGTTCTGATTCTAGGTTTCAGTTCTGATTCTGATCTGATTCTAGGTTTCTGGTTCTGTTCTGATTCTAGATTTCTGTTCTGATGTGTGCTTTTTAATGACAGCTAGTGCAAGGGAACTGTGTATACACTGTTATTTATTTCATACACAGCTGCAACTTATCCTGTGTTATATAACTAATGCTTATACAGCTGTACATGTATAAACAATTTCTATGTACTTTCTTATGCACCACTATTCATAACAGAAAACATTTTTGCTTGTAGTTCTGTATGTCAAACTTCAAGAAATGTTGACAATCTGTTAGATATTTATTTGTGTGCTTGTCTGTAAAGCTTTTCTGAGCATGCAAAATAAATCCTGCAGATGGTGTTTCAGAGTTGTTTTGGAATTCCCCTTTAGAATGGATCTGTAGCATGGTGGGAGAATTCCCTACCTGTAGCTGAGAAAAGATGAATATAATGACATCTTTGTGCTTCTGTTCCTGTGAGGCTGTACAGAATATAGGCATCTGGCATAAGTGTGCTGTGCATAGCCTGTGAATCTAAAGCAGCTGAGATTGGTTGGGTCTCCCTCCATGGGATATTTCTCTTCAGTCTTTATTATGATACTTACAGAATCTGTGCCTCTGTGGCCAGTATAGCTCCAAGAAACTTTTATATAAGGAAATCTCTCAGTTATTGTACACGGTTATTATAATATATTTGGCTTTACTTATTCATTTAGTTATATACTGTATAAAATGCTTTGGGGATTAACTTTGAGCTGGTATCCATATACGCTATTATCTAGATATTCAGGTACTTAATTCCTCAAAATCAGTTTTTGTGAGGTTACTTGAAACTTTGCAATGGTATTTACTTTGTTCCATGAAATAAAATATATATATATATATATATATATATATATATATACATATATATATATATATAATGGAATAAATGATTAAAATTCACTTTTTTCTATAATTGATATATTCTTTATTTTTTTATTATTTTTAGATACATATATTTATATATATATATATATTATGCTACTTTTTATATTCTTTAAAATTTAAATTTTAGAGCAGCCTGATGAGAAATAATAGAACTCTCTCTATATATATTTATATTTAAGGTAGTATTATAAGGAATACTTTTTATTTTTTTTTTAGAAACTAGATTTTATTTTGCTAATTGACAAGATACTTAGCTTGACAATTTTCTATCCATTACATTCTTGTTAACAGTGCTGTTCAACAAGTCAAGGAAAAACAAAAACAAAAACAAACAAACAAACAAAAAGTTCTTTGTAGATATTTTGCTTGCTGAAAAATGAAACATCCTAATACACACAAATTATTATATATACTTTATTTTTCCTAGTGTCAATATGTACTACAGCATGAGTTATCAAGCCTAATTATTATTATTTTCAGATAATATAGTTTTAAGATATAGTATAATTTTGGGGAATCTACTTCATTCACAATTATGAATCACCATATGATATAATCATCACCACGTGAGCTAGCATAAGAAGTCAGGTTTAGCTGGCTGTGTTTATCTTTTCCCTTTTGCAAAGTCTAACAAATAAAGAATTTGAAATTTGACCAGATATTTAGAGTATTAAATTAAACTGTGAAATTAAAATCTGTAAAATTTTCTTTCTTTATTTTTTTTTTTAATTTATTTTTGAGCAGGAAAACAGGAATTAAATAGACTCAGAAATACTTCACATATTTTCCATCACAAATTTCAAGTGATTCCACCTGAGTCTTTGTATTGAGTAAGAGATTTGGACAGACTATGTTATTGGCACAAGTGGACAAGTGTCAGGTAAACAGCCATAGTAGGGACCACTTTTTGTGTATTTTGTAAAGGAAAGCCATGCTTACTAGATTTATGCCTCTATTCTGAGCACAGGAATTGGTAAATCCTAGTACTCTGGACCTCTCTTAGGCACACACAAGAAGACAGAATGAGGGCCATACCATTCTTACAGATCCATACAAGGACGCAGAATATAAAGCCATTAAGCATATCTAATTGTTTTCTGAAATCTATATGCACAAGACCTGATTTTGCATACATGCATTATACCTGGAAACTAGGTTTAGATGGCACTCTCTTTGTTGTCGAATTTGGTCCATAAACTTTTAAATCTGTGAATATATGTTTTTTATTGTGGTTTTAATGCACCACCATTTTAAAGCTTCCTTTTTTTTTTTTTCCTCCTATCCATTAGCTTGTTATGATTCTGCTAAGTCCCTTAAATGCTTCTTAGAATCTAAACAGCACTTTAAGTATTCAAAAAGGTCAGTAATTATCTTTAAAGGACCTTCATTAGTTCTGTGGTGATGAATGTTTAGGTCTAAGAAATCTCTTTAAGATTTCTCTCAGCAGGAATTTTCTTTTCTTAGATCACCTTAAATGTCTGTTTTAATTTGACTTTAACACCTTATGTATCTTATTACCTTTTTTTGCTTCTCTCTTCTCTATTTCACTGTTAGCTTTCTATTCTGTTTTGTATGTTGCATGCAATTCTAAATCAGAGCAGTCTTTCTGTTAGAAGGATAAATTCATGACAAAACCCATCAGGGACAAAATGACAAAGAACAAACTTCTAGTGAAGCACAAAATTAAAAAGAAAGGCAAAAGGCAGAGAATATGAGTAAGAGACAAAAAGGAAGAAAGAAAGAAGGATACTCCAGACTCCAATGTCTCCACTTTGGTCAGTGTAAAGGGTTAGGAATTTCTGTCCTAATTAGTCAGCCTGTTCTTTGTCACTAGAGCAATACTAACATTACTGCCTCACATGTGTTTTGGTTTTGTTGTTTTTCCTTACATATTTTTTTTTCTGAATTTCTATTTGTCAGATTCAAAGCTACAAGCTAGTAGCTTGTAATAGACTCCAAAAATAAGAAAAGCAAAAAGTCTATGACTCTGCCCCTTGTAAGTTTTGATTACTGTAGAACATCAATCAAAATGCTTGGCTTACCCCCTCTTTTTTTGCTGTTATTACTATGACCACTGAAGAACAGTCTATGAAAACAACACCTCTTGTAAAGAAAACAAGTGTCAGTTTTGAATATCAGTCTGAGAAAACTGAGGATACAAGTGAAGCAGTGGCCCTTACTACGCCACTCATGCAAGATTAGTTGTGGGAGACATGGAGACAGCAGGTACATTACCTGTACCTCTAAGCTTCATTTCAACAGATATTTTTAAATTTCTATTATTTATTTATTTATTTACTGATTATCAACCTGTGGTGCAAAACTGAGGAAAATGAGGAAATGAGGACAAAGGCTGTGACTTAAGGGCTGGGCTCTGTGTATTATAAAGTATAAAAAGTTGCTTCAGTGTATAAACAAAGGAAATTAACGTATGTGGTAAATACTGTTACTACAGGAGGTAAGTCTATTTATGGTCACAGAACTAGTTTCTTCTTTGCTTATTCTGATTAAAAAACAAGATTTCTGTAGTGGTCAAGGGGATAGGTTTATGTACTTTTTGGCTGTCCTGAATAGTGTTACTTCCAATAAAATATGATTAAAATTATAGTCTTTTTATTTATTTTTATTTAGCTATATTTTATTTCAGTGATATTTATATCACTGGATGTGGGGAGTGTCTGAGCCTGTTGCTGCCATCGGCAGGAGGCAGAGAGACTGTGTGCGTGAGGTGCGAGCAGGTGGACGACCTGGTCCTCATGGTGGCAGAACTCAAGGAGGAGGTGGAGAGGTTGAGGGCTATCAGAGAGTGCGAGCAGGAGACAGACTGGTGGAGCAACTCCCTGCAGGGCCTCAAGGAGACGTACAAGGTGAGACACCCCAAATGGGGGTGGACCCCATGCTCTGTTGCCATCGGGCATAGGGAGGGGACCTGGGAGTTGAGGAGGAATGGAGACAGGTCCCTGCTCAACCTCACAGGCGATGCCCTCCCCTTCCGGCCCCACCTTCCCAGGTGCTCTTATACAACAGATTTGAGGCCCTGGAGCTTGAGAGACCCGTGGGTGAGGATGAGGTAGGAAGCCTACCCAGAAGGATGCCTAGGGTGAAGAAGTCAACTCCATGCCTCAGGACTGCCTCCACCAAGAAAGAAAGAAAGGTGATTGTTGTGGGAGACTCTCTTCTCAGGGGAACAGAGGGTCCTATTTGTCGACCTGACCCTACCCGTAGGGAAGTCTGCTGCCTTCCTGGGGCGAAGGTCAGGGATGTTGCCAGGAAGCTTCCCAACCTGGTTCGCCCCTCTGACAATTATCCTTTTTTGATAGTCCAGGCTGGCAGTGACAATGTTGAAGAGAGAAGCCTCAAGGCTATCAAACAGGACTTTAGGGGTCTGGCATGATTAGTGGAGGGAGTGGGAGTACAGGTGGTGTTTTCGTCTATCACTATGGTGTCAGGGAGGGGTACAGAGAGGACACAGAAAGCCCACCTGATAAACACGTGGCTCAGGGGCTGGTGTCAGCACAGAAATTTGAGGGTTTTTGACCATGGGACACTTTACTCGGCACCCTGCCTGATGGCCGCAGATGGATCCCTATCTCTAAGCGGAAAATGGATCCTAGCCCAGGAGCTGGTGGGGCTCATTGAGAGGGCTTTAAACTAGGTAAGAAAGAGGATGGGGCTGAAACAAGGCTTGTTGGAGCTATGCCAAGAGGAAAAAAGGCAAGGCCAGGGGAGAAGGCATTGGCCATCTGAAGTGCATCTACACCAATGCACGCAGCGTGGGTAACAAACAGGAGGAGCTGAAAGCCATCATGCCGCAGGCAGGCTATGACTTGGTTGCCATCACAGAGACATGGTGGGACCACTCTCACAACTGAAGTGCTGCAATGCGTGGCTATAAGCTCTTCAGAAGGGACAGGCAGCACAGAAAGGGTGGGAATGATAAGCACCGAGGCTGGGAACGATAAGGTTGAGTCCCTGTGGGTTAGGAAGGGTGGGAAGGCCAACAAGGCTAGCGTCCTGGTTGGGGTCTGTTATAGACCGCCAAACCAGGATGAGGAGAGAGATGAGGAGTTTTACAGGAAGCTGACAGAAGTTGCGAAATCGTCGGCACTTGTTCTCGTGGGGGACTTCAACTTCCCTGACATATCCTGGAAGCACAACACAGGCCAGAGAAAGCAGTCTAGGAGGTTTCTGGAGAGCGTGGAAGATAGCTTCCTGTCGCAGCTGGTTAGTGAACCTACCAGGGGTGGTGCCCTGCTAGACCTTCTCTTCACAAACAGAGAAGGACTGGTGGCGGACGTGGTGGTTGGAAACTGTCTTGGGCAGAGTCACCACGAAATGGTGGAGTTCACTATTCTTGGCAAGGCTAGGAAGGGGACCAGTAAAACCTCTGTACTGGATTTCTGGAGGGCTGACTTTGAGCTGCTCAGGACACTGGTTGGCCGAGTCCACTGGGAGGTGGTTCTGAAGGGCAGACAAGTACTGGAAGGCTGGGCACTCTTCAAGAAGGAAATCTTAATGGCGCTGGACCAGTCTGTTCCCACATGCCCAAAGACGAGCCGGCATGGAAGAAGATCGGCCTGGCTCAACAGAGAGCTGTGGCTTGAGCTTAGGAGAAAAAAGAGGGTTTATAATCTTTGGAAAAAAGGACGGGCCACTGAGGAGGACTATAAGGATATTAGGAGGCTGTGCAGGGACAAAATTAGAAAGGGTAAAGCACATCTGGAGCTCAATTTGGATACCGCCGTTAAAGACAACAAAAAATCTTTTTACAAATACATCAATGCAAAATGGAGGACTAGGGAGAATCTCCATCCTTTACTGGATGCAGGGGGAAACCTTGTTACAAAAGATGAAGAAAAGGTGGAGGTGCTTAATGCCTTCTTTGCCTCAGTCTTTAGCAGCAATACCGGTTGTTCTCTGGATACCCAGTACCCTGAGATGGTGGAAGGGGATGGGGAACAGTATGTGGCCCTCACTATCCATGAGGAAATGGTTGGCGACCTGCAACAGCACTTGGATGTGCGCAAGTCGATGGGGCCGGATGGGATCCACCCAAGGGTACTGAGAGAACTGGCAAAGGAGCTGGCCAAGCCGCTTACCATCATTTATCAGCAGTTCTGGCGATCAGAGGAGGTCCCAGTTGACTGGCAGCTAGCAAACATGACGCCCATCTACAAGAAGGGCCGGAGGGCAGACCCAGGGAACTATAGGCCTGTTAGTTTGACCTCAGTGCCAGGGAAGCTCATGGAGAAGATTATCTTGAGTGTCATCACTCAGCACTTGCAGGGCAACCAGGTGATCAAGCCCAGTCAGCATGGTTTTATGAAAAGCAGGTCCTGCTTGATAAACTTGATCTCCTTCTATAACAAAGTGACACGCTTGGTGGATGAGGGAAAGGCTGTGGATGTGGTCTACCTTGACTTCAGCAAAGCTTTTGACACCGTTTCCCACAGCATTCTCCTCAAGAAACTGGCTGGTCTTGGCTTGGACTGGCGCACGCTTTGTTGGGTTAGAAAGTGGCTGGATAGCCGGGCCCAAAGAGTCGTGGTGAATGTAGCCAAGTCCAGCTGGAGGCTGGTCACTAGTGGCGTTCCCCAGTGCTCAGTGCTGGGGCTGGTCCTCTTTAATATCTTCATCGATGATCTGGATGAGGGGATCGAGTGCACCCTCAGTAAGTTTGCAGATGACACCAAGTTAAGTGCATGTGTCGATCTGCTCGAGGGTAGGAAGGCTCTGCAGGAGGATCTGGATAGGTTGCACCGATGGGCTGAGGTCAACTGTATGAAGTTCAACAAGGCCAAGTGCTGGGTCCTGCACCTGGGGCACAATAACCCCAAGCAGAGCTACAGGCTGGAAAAGCTGCCTGGCTGAGAAGGGCCTGGGAGTGATGGTGGATAGTCGGCTGAATATGAGCCAGCAGTGTACTCAGGTGGCCAAGAAGGCCAACAGCATCCTGGCTTGTAAAAGAGGCAGTGTGACCAGAAGGTCTAGGGAAGTGATTTTCCCCCTGTGCTCAGCTCTGGTGAGGCCGCACTTCAAGTACTGTGTTCAGTTTTGTGCCCCTCGTTACAAGAAGGACATGGAGGTGCTCACGCAAGTCCAGAGAAAGGTGACATGCTGGTGAGGGCTCTGGAGAACAAGTCCTACGAGGAGCGGCTGAGGGAGCTGGGATTGTTCAGCCTGGAGGAACGAAGGCTCAGGGGCGACCTTATTGTTCTCTATAGGTACCTCAAAGGAGGCTGTAGCGAGGTGGGGGTTGGTCTATTCTCCCATGTGCCTGGTGACAGGATGAGGGGCAATGGGCTTACGTTGCATCAGGAGAGTTTTAGGTTGGATGTTAGGCAGAACTTCTTTACCGAAAGGGTTGTTAGACATTGGAACGGGCTGGGCAGGGAAGTGGTGGAGTCACCATCCCTGGAGGTCTTTAAAAGATGTTTAGATGTAGAGCTTAGTGATATGGTTTAGTGGAGGACTTGTTAGTGTTTGGTCAGAGGTTGGACTCGATGATCTTGAGGTCTCTTCCAACCTAGAAATTCTGTGATTTTGTGATTCTGTGATAGTGCATGTAGCATGGGAAACAAGCAGGAGGAGTTGGAAGTCACAGTGCAATTAGAAAACTGTGATTGAATTGATATCATGGAAATGTGGTGGGACAGATCACATGGCTTGAACATTGGAATGAAGGGCTACAAGCTTTACAGGACAGACAGCCAGGGAGGAAGGATGAGGGTGTTTCCCACTATGATGAAAAATGGATAGATTGTGAAAAGTTGCCTCTAAGAAACAGCCAAGAGCAGGTTGGGAGTCTGTGGGTAAACATTAAGGAGCAGACCAACAAAGTATATCTTGTGGTTGGGGTCTACTACAAGCCACTCAGCCAAGAGGATCTTGTTGATGAGTCATTGCACCAACTAGCATTAAGCATAGAGCTCACAGGCTCTCATACTCCTGGGAGATTTCAACCACCCAGATGTTTGCTGGGAAAGCCACGTGGCAGGAAGTAAACCACCCAGGAGACTGACTCCTGGAGTCCATTGAGGACAACTTCCTTGTCCAAATATTAAACAAACCAACCAGAGGAGAAGCAGTACTCTGGTTGCTCACTGATGGTACCTGGTGCTCATCAGTGCAGAAGAGCTCATTAAAGAAGTTAAGACTGGGGAAACCTAGCTTACAGTGACACACCCTGGCTGAGTTTGTGATCTCGAGGGATACAGGCCTGGCTAAGAAAAAAGTCAGGACCCTGAATTTCAGAAAAGCCAACTTTCAGCTGTCCAAAGAATTAGTGAATAAGATCCCATGGCATATAGTCCTTAGAGACAGAGGATCTGATCAGAGCTGACAACGTTTTAAGGATATTTTCCTTGGAGCGCAAGAGCTCTCTATTCCCATATGTAATAAATCAAGCAGGGATTTCAGGAAACTGACATGGTTGTATAAGGATCTGCTGGTCAAACAGGCAAAAGACAGAAATGCACAGATGGTGGAAATAAGGCCATGTGCCCTGGGAAGAGTACAGAAAAGTCATCTGATGTGCAGGGATGGGATCAGGAAAGCCAGGGCACTGACAGAACTAAACTTAGTTTAGTTAAACTAAACTAAAAAAAAAAAAAAAAAAAAAAAAAAAAAAGGAGGAACTAGAACAGATTGAATATCCAGGTCTGTAGGTGTCCTTTGCCTAAAATTCAGATAGAATCACAGAATCACAGAATATTAGAGATTGAAAAGACTTGAAAGACCATCTAGTCCAATCCCCCTGACAGAGCAGGAACATGTAGATCAGGTCACACAGGACTGTGTACAGGTGGGTTTTGAATGTCTCCGGGAAAGAAGACTACAAAACCTCTCTGGGCAGCGTGTTCCAGTGTTCTGTCACTTTCACCATAAGAAAGTTTAATCTCATATTTAAGCGGAACCTTCTACGTTCTAGCTTGCACCTATTGCCCCTTGTCTTATCATTAGATGTCACTGAGAAGAGCCTGGCTCTGTCTTCTTGACATTCACCCTTTACATATTTATAAACATTAATAAGGTGACCCTGTAGTTTCCTCTTCTCAGGGCTAAAGAGACTCAGCTCCCTCAGCCTTTCCTCATTAGGGAGATGCTCCACTCCCTTAATCATCCTTGTGGCTCTGTGCTGGATGGACTCTCTCAAGCAGTTCTCTGTCCTACTTGAACTGAGGGGCCCAGAACTGGATACAATATTCTAGATGCAGTCTCACCAGGGCAGAGTAGAGGAGTAGGAGAACCTCTCTAAACCTACTAACCATACCCCTTCTGATACACCTCAGGATGCCATTGACTACAAGAAAACAATGCTAGCTCATGGTCATCCCACTGTCCTCCAGGACTGCTACCTCCCTTTCCGCTTCTCTGCTCTCCAGCAGGGCAGTCCCAAACTTATTCTGGTGTCTGGGGTTGTTCTTTCCCAGATTCAGGACTCTACACTTGCCCTCATTATATTTCATTAAATTTCTCTCTGCCCAATTCTCCAGTCTGTCTAGGTCCTGCTGGATGGTAGCATTTTCCAGTATGTCAGCCACTCCTCCCAGTTTTGTGTCATCAGCAAACTTGCTGACAGAACACTCCATTCCCTCATCCAAGGCATTAATGAATATATTGAACAACACTGGTCCCAATACCAACCCTTGAGGGACTCCACCACATACAGGATTCCAGATCGACTCTGTCCCATTGACCACAACTCTCTGGCTTCTTCCTTTCAGTCAGTTCACAGTCCACTTCACTACCCAATCATCCAGATCTCACTTCCTCAGTTTAGCTGTGAGAATGCTGGGGAGACAGTGTCAAAGGCTTTACTGAAATCAAGATACACCATGTTCCTTGCCTTTCCATAACCTATCCACCATGACATGATGTTGGAACAGAGTGTCTTAACAGGAAGACTGGTCCTGGGACATTTTCTTCTGCACATTGAGGACAACAGTCAACACCTAGAAGACAGACACAGTTCAGGAAGCTGTGACGGCTGTTCAGAGGGCTGTTCGGAGTGCTGTTCAGATATATTTCTGTGAGGGAAGGGAAGGGAAGGGAAGGGAAGGGAAGGGAAGGGAAGGGAAGGGAAGGGAAGGGAAGGGAAGGGAAGGGAAGGGAAGGGAAGGGAAGGGAAGGGAAGGGAAGGGAAGGGAAGGGAAGGGAAGGGAAGGGAAGGGAAGGGAAGGGAAGGGAAGGGAAGGGAAGGGAAGGGAAGGGAAGGGAAGGGAAGGGAAGGGAAGGGAAGGGAAGGGAAGGGAAGTTGCATTTTGCAAAATGTATCTTTACCAACATAATATTTAGTTGGTGGTAAAGGGAACGTTAGGTCCTTTACATTTATATTAGACAACAGCTATCACTACCCTGTGAAAGATACAGCAGATTGAATGCTTTGATTCAGTCAGGTATGAGAAAGCCATTTTGCTCCTCAGCTCTTGAAGACAGATACAAAGACAGTTTGGAGAGTAAAGTGATTTTAACACTAGCTGGTGGTTGAATTTTAGTTCTCTGTAATTTGGGATGAAACACCTAGCCCATAAGCCTTTGGTAGTTTCCTTTTGATCTCACCCTAAATGTCTCAGACTTAGTTAGGAAAGCTGTGCCAGGAAAGTGTACTCAATAGCCTATATTATTTAGTTCCAAAATTATTGGCTAATAGTTCCCGCTTATTATAGATTTCTGAAATTTCCAAGATAACTAATTTACAAAGGCTTGGAAGTCACTTTTTTAAACTGATAGCCCAGTGAAGGAAGTTATGTTTAATTGCATACCAACAATCTATTGATTTCTTAATATCTATGATTAATAATTATTTATATGTCCTATGTATTTACAGAAATGTTATCATAGACAGATGTTTTGAAGATATTATTCTGGATTTTAAAGGTTATATATTTTAGTATCATTCTGCTTTCAGTTTAGTCTTCAGTTTAGGCTTAGTCTTCAGTTTAGGCTTAGCTTTAGTCTTTCAGTTTAGGCTTAGTTTCTGATATAATAAAACTCTGAGAGCAATGTGACTGAAATGGAAACACTGAAAGCATAGTCCTGTTCTCATATACAAGACAGATCATTTAAGATTGTTTTTGTTGTGTGCAAATACTCTGAAATTTTGGCACTTGAGATGAAAATTAGTACAACCTTGAAATATCTCTTAATAGATAATTTAGAAACAAAGTCCACGTGGGTTTCATTAGTTCAAAACTAGAGACTCATTAAAAGGAAAGAGTAAGCATTATTAATTTGGAGTTACAAATCAGTGAGATTTGATTACTTTGTCCCAGTGTAAAATCCCAGTTTTTAATTATACTAATTTCCCGCATAGGTTACACAAGAAATAAAGCTGGTTATCATTTGCATTCAGAAAATGTATGGTGAAGATGCATTTCAAAACACAGCAAAGCTAGCTGAATACTTAATTTGTTTCTTCCCTATTATTAAAGAATGAAAAAGCAAAAGAAGAGAACAACTATAAAACATACTGAAACTGACATCTGTGAAATTAATGTCTGATCATGTACAATATCAAATGAATAAGCAGATCTACCAGTATATACCACTGGCTATGATTTTACTCAATATTCTGTAAATATTGTTTTTATTAAGGATATTATAAAAGTAAAAGTAAACTTTGGAATAACGAAATGGTTTGGGTTCCAAGGGACCTCAAAGATTTTAATTCCACCCTCCCTGCCATGGGCAGGCAGAGACACCTCCCACTAAACCAGGTTGCCCAAAGCCCCATCCAACCTAGCCTTTAATACTTTCAAGGACAGAGCATCCACAGCTTCTCTGGGTAACCTGTTCCAGTGCCTCACCACCCTCTGAGTAGAGAATGTCTTCCTTATATCTAATCTAAATATATCCTCTTTTAGTTTAAAGCCATTACTCCTTGTTCTATCACTACCCCCCTCCCCCAACAAAGAATCCCTTCCCATCTTTTCCCTTTAGGTATTGGAAAGCTGTTATAAGGTATCATCTATTTCTACACTCTGGATTACAATGGTTGTGTATTTAAAGTTTTTAAAGGGGTTATGTAAAGCAGAGAAATTTCCAGGAGAAGAAAGTACTTATCACCACTGTAAATTACTTTCAGTGTGTTACCATCCCTTTGTGGACTTCCAGTACAAAAGCAGTGTTGGGTATTAGAGACAGTATAGGTCTTCTTTAAGTTCATTTTCATTAAAGTTAGAGAGTTTCTTCAGAAGACAGCAACAGACATACTCTGAGACTATCCTTAGTGATGTAAAGCTAGGAGTGACACTAAACATGTTTGCCTTTGTTTCTGATTCTTATCTCAGGAATCTCTGCCCAAAGTATTCTCCATGTGCTTCTGAAATGATAAATAAGACCAAAATTCTGATTGTTTTGCCAGATAGTAGGGTTCCCTTCCTTTCCAACACCACATGGTTAAAGTCTACATGTGTCAGTTTGTCTGTCATATGTTTAAATGTTTCCACATCCCCATGAAATCTACATGTTTTCTGAACCTGCTTCATTTTAACCGAACTGTTGGTACTGCTGATATCAGCAGGGGTGCACACAGCTCAATCAAGGTTATATAACAGACAAATCATTCTCTTATATGGGAAAAGCACTGAGAAAGATCAATATCAGGCGTTGATTTGTTGGAAACCCAGAGCATTATCTACTGTTTCAGGAGAGATAAATGACATTATGGAACACCTAAAGAATATAACTGTAACTGCATCAAGTTTGAGAATCTGAGGGGAGTCTTGATTCCTACTGCAAATATACAGATACCCAACCTCTGGAGTACTCCTTTGAGACATCCTTCTCTTTAGCATTGTGGAAGACTTAGTGGCTGTTCTGCTGTTGTCTTCTTAGATGCATATTAGTTCTTGCTTTGAAGAACAAAATCATTTGGAATCAAAATTTAATGCTGCTCTAAGTAAACTGGGAGCATGAGTTATTTATGTAAAAAGACTAGTAAATCCATGAGGATGAGGAGAAAACTGAGTGTGCAGAGGTAGGTATTGAGCACTAGAACAAACGAGGTGCAGATATGTGATCTTGTATACTAAATCAACTGGCTACTACCTTTTCTGTTGTTTTAGTAATCTTGTGGGAAAAGTCTTGGTGGCAGTAAATAAAGAAATAAATAATAATTGTAATACCATAATACAGAAAAAAATATCTGGAAAAATCTGCTAGACACCTCTGATTCAATAGCATCTTGTTTGTCATCCCAGAACTTTAAGATGTCATGTCTCATGAGATTTCCTCAGAGATCAGGCATAATTCCCATGGATGTGTCATTCTCAGACAAGAGTTGGTCTGGGTTCTTGATATAGTACTCAGCAAAAGGGATGGTCTAAATAAGCAAGTGTATTTGTCCAGTCATGTTTGTAATAAAACAGCAAAAGAAGAAATATTCTCTTTGTTTTTGTATAAAAGAGAATCATACAAGACAATTACTCATTTTATATTCAGAATGAAACAGCCTTTCCCAGAGTTTGATTGTTTCCTTGTGTGGATGGGGAGAAATACCTATGTTGTTGGTAATCTTGCTGCCACTGCTTGTATCCCCAAAATATCTCCCTCTCACTATTTCTGTTTCACAACGAAATACAGCCAGATTACCTACCTTTCATAAACCTGTAAAGAAATTCTACTCCTTGAAGAGATCAGTTATATTTACCAGATAGGCACTGGTATTGTTTATAGCTGCCTGTTATGTACATTAGACCATATATAAGCAAATCTAGATACAAACTGGGAATTATTCAGGCCGGATACTTCTCAAATGATCCCTATAAAGCTACAACAGATGAATGAGGGTACTAAGAACATAAAGAGTAATGTGTTTTTCCCTTTTATGATGTCTACAAATAACATTTTAAAGGGGGGGGGGGGGGGGGGGGGAGGGAGGAACTGAACAAAATTATTTCCCTGTAGAGAATTTTGAGTGTTTGTCTTAACACATTGAACAATGTCAACAACATTTAACCTACAGTATATAGACTCTGACCTTGGTCTTTAAAATATTGTCCAGATCAATGAAGCATTGGCTATTTGCAGCTTACTTTAAGTGCTTGCAGTACAGGTGATATCTGCATGTTCAATTTAGAGATATTCACATTTTAGAAAAGCTGAGTCCCATATTTTTGACCTTGTTCATCTTGCATAAGTCTATTTACTGTCTTTTTTTTTTTCTTTTGTATCATCTCTCTGAAACACATTGCTTCAACAACATAACATCCTGATGCAGTTATAAAGTTTGTTGGCAAAAGAATAATTTCACACAAATTAAGATAGGGAAAGCATATTACATAGATTTTTCTCCTAACATAGAGGAAATAGAGCTTGTGTAAGTTAAATCTTGTTCTGCATAGTGGCTGGATGCTTGTCTACTTTCCACTGGCATTTTTGAACATGAAATAATTAACATATAATTAAAGTTTATTTTTTTTTTTAATTATTTATTTATTTTTTTCCCACATGGTCAAAATACATTTTACATAAACAACCTATTAATTCTTACTTTTCTAACATTTCTAATTCAAGAAGGATTTTAGTATTTTCCTTTGCACAGAGGAATAAAAACTAGGCTTATTTTCAAATTGTAATTTCTTGACAGTATTTTCTTGGCAATGAAACCTAAGCTATAAAGCCAGTCAATATCCTTTTAAACAGGTGCAATATCTCTTTAAATACAACTGAGTTAAATTTCTCATACAGAGAGTAGACACAAGATAGCTCCAGGCTGGATGCTTTTATAGTTTCATTTGCATCAGACTATGTGGGTATATCCTCGGGCACAGTCAGGACAAGCAGTATCTCATCTAGATTTCAGATGCATGAAATACAACCATTATAACCATGCAACTAAGCTCCCCCTATGATGCACACAGAAAGATAGCTGTGGATAAGACATCAGCACTGAGTGGACAACACATGTTAGGCTGTGTGGAGCAATAAAGTTAGGAAATAATCTTAATACACTGTTCCTACTGAAATTTCCTTCCCATGACAGGTGGGTTGGAATTAGATGATCTTTAAGGTCTCTTACATCCCTTTCAATCCAAACCATTTTATGGTTCTGTGATTCACAGACTGATTCTGTGAGTTAGGTTACCATACCTATGACTCAGTGAGCCACAGTCTAGAGCCTTCACAAGATTTGGTTGTTGCCTTTGAGAGAAAAGGAGCAGACGTTATTCTGTTACTGTTATTTATTTACTTATTTATTTATTTTTCTGGAATTTTGTGTGTTTGTATTCACAATCTTTATGACCCCTGAAGATTTTCAAATCCACATTTTCAAGCCCTGACACAGCCAACAAAACAGAAATGGAGAAAGGTTCTTGAGTTCCTTTGTTCTTGACAGGTCCTTTGGCTTTTACTCCATTACAGGTTCAGAAGCTTTGTTTCCTGCTGAAATATACTACTATACTATATTTCTACTACAAATTAATTCCTGGTTACAACTTGTTTTTTTTGTTTGTTTGTTTTGTGGTTATGTCACACTGGAACCTTATATTCCATTTGCAACTGACCAGTTCAGTTTGGACTTACCCATTCTCACGTTTCCAAATTAACTCCTCTAATTTACTGCTGATGCTGTTATTATCAGAGTTAGATAATAAGCTCTCTGCATATTTTGCTATTTACTATTGCTTAACTTTTATTCTTCAGGAAGGTCATCCTATGCTTTGTGTATGATAGTATAGGCCTTTCCTACACTGGCTATATTTTACTGGACGTTTTCCAGACCATGGTAAGCCTGTTCCTAATATTTGATCTGTGGTCATAAATTAATATAGATGATTTATACTTTAATGAAATAATTATCCTGATAACTTTCTTTTTTTTTTTAATATTAATTCTCCTTCTTATTTGTTGCACATCGTCTTTACTAAACTCCATCTTTTCTACATTACTAAAGAAATATCTTAAGTATATCATAGTCATATGTGTTCTTTGTTGAAGACCTGCATTTCTTTCCTTTAGGGAGGAATCAGATATAAAACAGAGCTATCAGTTTTGTGTACTATGATCTACCTTTGGTAAATCCATGTAATGTGTTACGCCATCCCTGTCAACTTTCAGTATCTTTTAGTTATTCTCCCCTTCAATATTTTTTTTCACTTAGAAGTAAAGCCACTAGAACCGCTAAGTATAAAGTCCTATAAGTCTTATGCAATACTACAATCTTTATTATTATTAATAATAATAATTATTATTATTATTATTTAATTTCTGCTTCTCATTTATTGTATTTGTACAAATTACTTTATTACTTTCTTATACATACATATGTGAGACTTGTGTAAAATGTTTATCAGCAAATGCACAAATTCATTCTCCAGTTCTGTTTATTGAAATTATGACTTCCTATGCTGGCACTCATTATACACAAAGAGTTTACTCTACAAGGTTAAAAACTCCTGAATGTTAAATTAGAAGAATCATGAGAGCTAAAATTATGCATTTTCAACAAAACTCAAAAAAGATGCCTCTAGTAAATCATGGTATTCTTCCAGGAGGGAAATACGATTTATCCTGCAGCAGCAGCAGAAAAACATTCTGTGCAGCTATACACCTTGTTCCACTCTTCAATCCCACTGTTAAGGCAGTGCTTAAACAGTCCAGATAGAGCTTTTCCATGTGTTCTTTTCCTCCTGCAGGTGATCTGGGCCACAGACACTCTGTTCTAAGTTTTGTGTGTTACCTGGGAAAGAAATAACTGTAATAATTGGCAAAATGTGCTCTTCACAGACAATTTATTATTTTATTTTATTTTATTTTATTTTTATTTTATTTTATTTTATTTTATTTTATTTTATTTTATTTTATTTTATTTTATTTTATTTTATTTTACTTTATTTTATTTTAGCTTAGTTTAGCTTAGTTTAGCTTAGTTTAGTTTAGCTTAGTTTAGTTTAGTTTAGTTATTTTATATTATTTTATTTTGTTTTATTTTATGTTGTTTTATTTGATTTTATTTTTTATTATTTTTTTTTCTTTAACAAGAACAGGCTGCACAGGAACTTACATCTTTGCAACCAGCAGACAAACTGTAGTATTCTGCCTCTACTGGGAAAAAATCATTTTACGGCCATTAGTTACACTGTATTTTTGGCATGCTTTTTTTTTTTTTTTTTTTTTCCTCTATGCTGTCTGTATTATAGAGGGCTACTATGATTAAAAATATACTTAGTAGCATTATTTTTATGTGAATTTTATTTTCATAGAATCATAGAATCATGGAATGGCTCAGCTTGGAAGGGACCTTAAAGATCATGTAGCCTCATTACTAACAAACGCTATGTAACATAGCTTTATTCATTTGTCTTTATGTTTGGCTTTGTGCATTTCTGTTGTTTGCAGCCTTTGCAGACAGCAGTGTTTTACTGCAGGATTGCTAGCAATGTCGAGAATAAGATTTAAAATGATCTTGAAACAGTTCAGTTTATGTTAAAAAGGCACATTTGCTCCAGCTGCATTATATGACCAGATGTCGTAGAGTACATGTAATGTAATAGCATTAAAACTGCAGCAGGTGGCACTAGAAGGAGGGTTAACCAGGGCCATCAAGCAGAGCGAAGATCAAGGAAACAGAATGAATTAGGATAAAAGAAACAGAAACGTTTAAAATTATATCTCTGTCTTTCTATTCTCTTGAAATAAAGATTGAGTAGCATAGTTGGTTGTTATAGAGAATGTTGGCTAAATGAAGTTGGATTAATAAAATATAAAATGCAGAAAGTGATGAGTGAATAGCTAATTTCTAAAGTTTGTCTTCTGAGGACTTAAGGGAATGAGGAATTTACTGCAGAGGACTAAAGCAAATATTTTCAACTGGTCTTTATGGACATTGATGACTCTACTCTAATTCTTGTGCTTTGCAAACAAATATGAATCTATTTATTTATTTAATTATAATGCAAAATGTAAGGAATAATTATGATATTTATTTATTTATTCCCGGTAAAGTTGACTTTCTGAGACAGACAAAGGAAAATGCTAACTGTGGGCTACAACCTGCAACAGTTCTATGTCTTTGTCACCTTTTCACATTGTTTTACAATTAGTGAGAAGACTGTGGTGTCACCATGAGTATGGATAGAAAAAAAAAATTGCTTTCATTTTGTAAACCAAAAATATTATGCCAGAATAATTTTAGATGGAATTTATTTTCCTAATAGTTTGAAACAGTTTAAAAATAATTTAAAAAATAATGATATTTTTAAACTTCTTCATTTTAAAGACCTTCATTTGTAAATGAAGATTGACAATATCCAAATAAGATGACTCAATTTTTGGTACAACCAAATTTAGCAGAATTTTCAAGAATGAGAATGAACCTGTAAGGAAAACAAAAGTAAAACAAAACAAACAAAACAAACAACAACAACAACAACAAAACAATGTTATGGAGAACTCACACATTTTCTAAATGATACATATATGCAGATCATTTTGCAAGAATAGGTGAGAAAGAAAACAGGACAGTGAAATAGTGAGGGAGATAAAAGACAATAGGAAGAGGCTTTTTTTTTTTTTTAAAAAAAAAAAAAAAAAAAAAAAAGTAAAAGATGTATATAATCAAGAAGGAATGGGAAATACTTTTGGAGGGTCCAGGAAGAAGATCTCAAAAGTTAATGGCAAACCTGGGCATTGTATGGGAAATAAAATGTTAGAATGGAGAAATATGCTGATTTTAACAAAAATATTTAATGGATGTAGGAGGGAGATAAGTTATGATGCAAAAGCAGAGAGGAGGTTGACTCACCAGTAGGTGAGTCAAACTTGCCTATTTTGTGCAACTTCTAGGTACCATAGATTAATAGACAAAGATGATTTTCCTGACATTCCATATACATTCTGTTAGATAGACTTGTGTAATTCTCGGTTCACACATAAGCATATGTACTCATTTCAGCATATTATTTTGTTATAAAAATAAGACCAGCTTTTCCATAATTATAAAATACATAATATCTCTCTGTGTACTTATTTGCAATTGAGTCAAAAATAAAAACAAGCAAAGAAACAAACAAACTAAGTAACTAAAAACACAACAACAAAAACCTCTGACCTTCTCCATCAGATTTTCCCTTTTTTTTTACTGTAAGCTATTTTATGAGACAGATATTTATCCACGAAGTCATTGGCATTTTTACTGATTTTGCATTACACTACTGGAATAATAATTCTTCCTAATTCAAAGCCCTGGGGTTCTGAGAGCTAATCTTAAACACTATCATTCTACAGAATGACCTTGCCAAGATTTTATGTGATGTTTTTCCTATTTTTTAAACATGATTTTTTTTTTCCTAGATGCAGAGTCCAGCACCATCCCATGGGATATTCTTTAGAATTGAGATGCAGTAGAAAGGACATTTTTATGCTCATTTTAATTTAGTTAGAATGTCAATATTAATCAATGGAACTTCTGTTCTTTCTTTTACGAAGAAAGACAGTTTACAGACAAGTTACTTCATAGTTGAACTAGATCCTGGAAATAGAGTTTAAAACTTAAGAGAAGCTTTAGGTGAACTAGAACTCAGGTGATGATCCATATTATCTTTGATCATAAATGCCTATTTAATACAATCAAAAATTGATATAAAAGAGACAATGTGCACAATATACTAACTTAACCTAGGTCTTTTTAAACATGATAGCATTTTAAAAGTCTTTTTAAAAGTCTTTTTAGAAGTCTTTTTTTTTTTTTTCTTTCTTTTTCTTTTTCCTCTTGCTAGTGTCTGATCTACAGACATCCTTCAGATGGAAAAATATGGTATACCAAAGCTCCTAAACAGAACACCTGAATTAGGAAGACAACGTTTGTGTGACTGGGCTGAATTTATATTTACTAACTCTGTTGACTGTATACTTCAGAATAAATCATAATGTTATTTTTCAATTCACTATTTACCTAGTTTCTTCCAAAATGTTAAGATGCTGCAGAGTAGAAACCCTCAGAAGCATCAGTGATGGAACCACTGATGAGACCTTTCAGCACAGCACTTGTCCTCATCTGTTTCAAAACTTTGCTAACAGTCAAGTTATTCTTCATACACAACAATTTATCTAGTGTTACAAGAAACACTTTAAGGATATAGTTTAAATGTAATGACCTAAAATTCCTTTCCAGCTCTTTCCCAAATGAAATGCTTGTATATATGTTCCAAACATTAGTACATGCCAATGACAACTTCCACTTTAAGAAAACAAATGAACAAACAAATGAACAAACAAACCAACCAACCAAAAAAAACAAACAAAATAAAATGTATTTTATGTGTATATATTGGAATAAAAGTTCTTCAGAAAGGATCAGCATATTCTTATGTTTATTTTGGAAGGATTTTCTCTTAGGGTCTGAAAATGTAATTATTAAGTGTCATTATTAATAACAATAAACCCACAGATGGTATTTCATAATTTATTTTTCTGAGGAGCAGCCTGTAAGTCAGCCTACACTCATTCACTGAAAGCAGACCATTCTCACTCATAAGTTTATAATACTTATTACATACATAAAACTTAATTCAAAAATGCAGAATTGCATTTTTGCATTTTTGCAAAAAGAGAGAGAGAAACAGAGAAACAGCAGTACACATATATAATGGAGAGAGAGAAACAGCAGTACACATAGATAATGTTCACACTGCCTCCCATCCAAAGGAAAGAAGAAAGGAAGAGAGGAAGAGAAAAAGAGAAAACAAGAGAGCAAGAGAGAGAGGAAGAAAGAGAGCAAGAGTGAAAAAAAAAAAAAAAAAAAAAAAAAAGAAGAAGAAAGAAAGAAAGAAAGAAAGAAAGAAAGAAAGAAAGAAAGAAAGAAAGAAAGAAAGAAAGAAAGAAAGAAAGAAAGAAAGAAAGAAAGAAAGAAAGAAAGAAAGAAAGAAAGAAAGAAAGAAAGAAAGAAAGAAGAGAAAGAAAGAAAGAAAGAAAGAGAGAAAGAGAGAAAGAGAGAAAGAGAGAAAGAGAGACAGAGAGACAGAGAGACAGAGAGACAGAGAGACAGAGAGAAAGAGAGAAAGAGAGAAAGAAAGAAAGAAAGAAAGAAAGAAAGAAAGAAAGAAAGAAAGAAAGAAAGAAAGAAAGAGAGAAAGAGAGAAAGAAAGAGAGAAAGAAAGAGAGAAAGAGAGAAAGAAAGAGAGAAAGAAAGAGAGAAAGAGAGAAAGAGAGAAAGAGAGAAAGAGAGAAAGAGAGAAAGAGAGAAAGAGAGAAAGAAAGAGAGAAAGAAGAGAGAAAGAGAGAAAGAGAGAAAGAGAGAAAGAGAGAAAGAGAGAAAGAGAGAAAGAGAGAAAGAGAGAAAGAGAGAAAGAGAGAAAGAGAGAAAGAAAGAAAGAAAGAAAGAAAGAAAGAAAGAAAGAAAGAAAGAAAGAAAGAAAGAAAGAAAGAAAGAAAGAAAGAAAGAAAGAAAGAAAGAAAGAAAGAAAGAAAGAAAGAAAGAAAGAAAGAAAGAAAGAAAGAAAGAAGAAACGAACTGTCTAGGGCGAGCATGCAGCAAGCATGGAGCAAGAGGTTTGTCTTAGTGCTCATGTGCTGGTTGCTCTGTTTTATTGTCTGGCTTTCGTCAGAGCTTCACATTTCCTACCTGTCACCACAAGGGGTGTCCAGGACGCGTTGTGAGCGTGCAGCCCCTGAAAGCGAGCTGCGCAGGGTAGCCTGGCTGTTTATCGCTGAATGATTCTGTGAAACTGGAGGAGAGATTCTTGCTGCTCTTCGGGGATTGCTGCTGCTGTGGTGGTGGTGGTGGTTGGGGGGGGGGGGTGGGGGGGGAACAAATTTGGAGGTGTGTATTCATGTATGAGGAGACGCCGAGTGCGTTTGATTGAGGTGTCTGCCTGCTGGAAAGCACTGCGAGAAGAGAGACAGAGAGGGAGGCAGTGAGAAGAAGAGGCAAGAATAAGACTGAACTACAGAGCAGCTGTTTCCTAATACTCTGGTTCTTTTGGATGCCTTAGTGAATGTGAACATGGATTCTGTCACTGAGATCTTCCTGAAGCTGCTGTTTCTCATATCTGTTCGTAACTGGAACATGGTAGTGGCAGGGAATAAATGTAAGTACTATATATGATTTAAAACTCAATACAGGGTGTTTTGAAAACTTCCAGGATATTTTATTTACATTTAGAATAAACATTTTGGGGGGATTATGTTTATTGTTTTGAAATCATGCCTGCAAGTTACTAGGCTGAAAATATTATAAAATCCTTCTATGGATTTTCATTGTGTCTAGGTACAGAACACTGTTTATAAACCTTACATTCTGAGAGTATCTGAAAGCATTTTACATAGAGATATGTGTTCAGACCCATTTGCATTTTTGTTTTCTGTTTATAATTGCAGCTTTTTCTAAGGAATTATGTCTTACATGGAAATTACTGGCAGATCTCTATTGTGTAATGCATCAGCTTGTTTTTTAGCAATTTATAATTTTGAAAGCTGGTATCTGCATCTCCTGAATTAAGCTAGCACTCAGATAATTCTGATTGACATTATAATGCAGTTCAACATCAATACAAATATAACAATGAAAAATGCAGATAACGAGACTTTATGGGTTCTGCATTTCTTGCATAGGGAGTATTGTATATTCATGGCTAAAAAAGACTATGCTATCCGTTCCATCAGAAAGTTTTTAAAAAATGAGCAAATCATAGTTAGCCAGTAGGGTGGTATTACAAAATAAAGACAGTGATTATAGTTTTAAAGAGAATCTGCCCTCTAGGACAAAAATCTGATATATATCCTAAATACCTCTGGTTTCAGTGTTGAATTACATTAATCATCCTTAAATCTAAAAAAAAAGAAAAATAACTTACAAGGAAATTAATTTTAAGACTTTTTCTCATTCAGTAATTGTTTTGAGATGTACTTGTTCCTTTTGATTCAGCATAAACATTCTGAAGGATTTAATTCTGCATACATGTGGTATAACAGTTGCTTAAATACCAGATGCTCATTATCTGAACTGAGCATATTTTCTTTCCTTCCTTTTAAGGCACTGGCTAGGAATCACAGGGATGGTGAGGGTAGAAGCAATATCTGTATGGAAAGAAAGTGAATGCCAAAGCAACGAGGAATGTTCAGGAATAACCTTACAGACCAGTGGCAGGGGCAGCTCCTTGGAAACATTGGAACATTGGCAGAGAAGTTTGAAGTGCTGTGTGGGTCTATAGACTAGGATTTTGCATAAGGATGGTTTGTAAACCAAGCATGCTCCCATGAGCCAGAAGTTCACACTGCAGCACAAAAATGATCTTGTGCTGTCATTCAGTAATGATATCTCATTTGATACTCAAGTGCATAGAGTAGCCCTAAACATGAATACTAAGTTCCTCTTGTTAAACACCCTTCTGCAATCCAGCCACAGCTTTAATTCTCTTCATCATTCTGCATTGTACAGTTTATGAATACATCCATTTTCACAGGACCATGATAATTGAATTGCACATTAATAGCATTTGGCAGTATGCACAAAGCTAAATCAGTCGATTACAAGGAGGTATATTAAAACCGTTGCGAAAAAAAAAAAAAAAAAAAGACTTGCAGCATACAGCAAAGCAGTAAAACACTAGGGGTCACTCTTACAATTTAGGAAACAAGATTTGAGGAAAAGACTCAAACTGCTTACTCTCAACGCAGAATTACGAAGCATAAAATAAATCTGGTATGAAAAAACATTTATTTTTGGCTTTCAAATACTTACCAAAATCAGCCAAACTCAAATGCAGTATAAAATGAGTGACCTGAATTAATAGATTTTTCACACTTCAGCTAATATTTATAAATGATTTGTTATTTTATTTATGAATGTATCCCAGCTACTATGTCAAAACATTCATTTGAACTGAGAAAGGAAGAACTCTACCCGTTCTACAGGAAATAAAACTGATTGTAGAAATGTGAAATTGGATTAAAAAGGAATGAATGTTAACATCTGAACAAAAGAAAGCTTGGCCAAACTAGTGTCTTTCTCCATTCCAGTATCTAACCTGGGATAAATAAATAAATAAATAAATAACCACCACACACACAAAACAAACAAACAAACAAAATTTTTATATATGTAAACATATATCATATCATGTTATATTATATTATATTATATTATATTATATTATATTATATTATATTATATTATATTATATTATATTATATTATATTATATTATATTATATTATATTATATTATATTATATTATATTATATTATATTATATTATATTATATTATATTATATATTATTTTGGAAATAAACCTTTCACTGGAAGAATTAGTTTATTTTAAAAGTGACAGTTTCCATCTCATGTATCAACATGTGAACTTAGTGCATTAGATTTCACAGAATAATCTCAGGAGAAAACTTTTTCATAACTAATGATTATAGCCAATACATGTAGCAGCCATTATATATTCATTTGAACTTTAATCTTTTCTTCTTAAGAAGTTAATCAGGAGTTGAAATCACTTTCAGTAGATCTATTATAGACATTAATATATTCAAAGATGTTTATGAAAGCATGTAAAATTCAGTTTCCTTGCATGAATTTTCATGGATAGTGGATTGTCAATCATCAAAGTAAATAAGATACTTTTTTTTTTTCTTCCTCTAAAGTAATCAACTCCATTTCCTTTAATTTTGTGTTTGTTTTTTAATACCAGATCATGAATACTTCATCTTTCTTTGGCTAACAGATATAAAGAAAATATATAAAATATATGAAGACCAAAGTAACTAAGTCAATTCTGTAAAGTAAAATTGGACCAAATATTCACATATTCAGAGTTATTTCTGTGTTAAAGAAAACTTAGGATTCCTTCTTTCAATAAATGATTGTTGCATTTTTAGGTATTTTGAAGATGACAGACACATCATCCACATCATCTATAAAATGAGAGTTAATATGATTTTTTTTTTCTTTATCATTTTGAAAACATAATTATAACTTTTCCTACCAAAAGAGGTAATAATTGCTGCTGGAAAACCAAATCTTGTAAATGTTCTATAGTAATGCTTCTCCTTGATATCTTCTTCCTTTGTTTTCTTCCTCATAAAGAATTACACTCCCAAAACATTGAGAAGTTTGAAATACACATCTGTTAACAGGAAAGTGTGTAAGGTCAAAAGTGAGTTTTAAATAGTTTTAAATGAGGTATTAAATCATAACTTCTTTAAACTTTTTTTTTTTCCTTTTTCCCTGTAAACTCTCTAAACCTCAAATATTGCATGAAATATGATAAAACCCTCTACACATATTGACTCAACAGACTAAAAATTATTAATGTCAATTTTGTAAATGGAATTAAAAACAAAACATTAGTGACTTTCCATGTAAATTCTCACTTCTTTATACTTCCCTTTGTAAAACTATTCAGTTTTACAAAACCTTCTATTTTCTCAATTCAGATTTCCATATTTTTACTTCAAAGACTGTATTTTTATGAACCCCAAAATGTTTATTATTATTTTTATTAACAATTTATTATTATCATCATTGTCATCACCATCATCATTGTTACTATATGCTGGACTTCTTGCTAAAGGCTTCCTCTAAGTCCAGCAAAGAATGACTGTTAATGATAGTGAGATTTTCATATAGAGGGGTCCACAATCATATATGTTCATAATATTATCATATGCAAGTCACTGTACAAGTAATATCACCAGTGAAGATGTTTACTTACTACAAGAAAAGTATTGCGATGTAATTTAGAAAATGTTTTGAATTTTGTTTGGACGTAAGTCATCAGTGCTGAAAAGTACTCTTTCTATTTTAACAACTTCATGAAATTGCATTTAAAATATACAAAAATGTTGTTTCTCAGGAACAACTTAAATTAAATTGAAATTCTTTTACCTCTAGTTGAAGTGAAATGTAGAGGAGGAGAAAATAGAAATGTTATTAATTCTCATTTAGCCTCATTACTATGTATCTTATGTTTATTATTCACTATTTCATCTCTGAGATAGCAATGGAGATCCTATCAGAGAGCAGGCCACATCTGGGCTGTTATTTACATGAATTAGAGATGTCTCTGGTATATTTTGAATGTTTTTAGTATAGTAACTATACTAAAGCTTGTATCAACATTATATTGAAAACAATGCCAATGGAAACATCTATCAAAATTTGTTTCAGACTTTCAAGGTTAAGAATTCACAGGAAGGTGTTGGGTCGATTAAATGGAGTGTAATCAACACTTCACATACCATTGCTTTAGGTTCTCAAATTCCCACAAACATCTGAGCTCAGTCAGTGGAATGGATGGAGAAAATCTGGTCGTGATTGATGGATGGTAACAGACAAGTAATGACATCCTCAAATAAGGATAGAATCAATTAAAATAAATAAATAAATAAATAAGCAGAATGTTATATGTGAAATTATCAGTGATAGTAATAGCTTTTGCATCATATGTTATTATCTAATGTGTTTTAGTTCAAGTACTGTTAAACATTAAGGGGTTCAGAATAATAACTAACTTATTCAGATCTTGATAATACTGTATTTGCCATTCTGCTTTCTTTTTTCACGTGTAAGCATGTATCAACATTCATCAAGAAAGACCAACTTTAACTAAAGCGTTGTATTCAATTTCCCATGTTTCACAAAATAATGCATATTTCTATCATTTTATATGAGTATAAATGCTCAAGTTTAGTAATATGTTTTTGAATATGTCTATGTAGCAGTAGAAAATGACATGCTACATATATGTGTTTCTCATCTGATATATCTGCAACTTCATCAGTTCATTTTATGAAAAAAACTTGGGCAAGCTAAAAAAAATGTATATTCTAAAACCTTCATCTGGAAAAAAATAGGTCAAATCTTTCTCCCAGCCCTTCCACCCTCCCCACTCTCTCCCCCTCTCTCCCCCCTCCCCCCCCCTCCCCTCCCCCCCCCCCCCCCCAAATAAATAAAGAAATAAAAAGAACTCTTGGATGCCGGAGAAATATTCCATGTTTTGAATATTGGCTGTCTTTTCCTCCAGAAATGAACCTTCACTTTGGTGCTACTTGCAAGCTTGCAAGTTTATTGTGAAATATATTAAAAGGTTAGAGTTCTCTTTTGTGGGAAAGTTTCTCAGTACTTTTTTTGTGTTTGTTCTTTTTTAGTTGCTAACAACATTTCTGATTATAGCAGAGGGTGGAGCAGTGAGACCATTCAAAGGGCTCAAATGTCCTGGAACACACTAGACAGCTTTCTAGTTTATATAATAGAATCACAGAACCACTGAATATTTGGGGTTTTCCCATGAGCAGGGAAATCTTCCACTAGATTGGGTTTCTCAAAGCCCCATCCAACCTGGACTTAAACAGGTCCAATGATGGGACATCAACAACATAAAGAAATACTAACTTTTAAAACTAGTCATGTCTGTAAGTGACTCCAGAAGTATACATTGACTTCTTTAAGAGGTTCTGTAGTGTAAAGTGATTTTTTTTTCTCTTGCTTCTCAGTTTTCAGTTATGTCATAAAGAGGAAAGGAAAGTAAAACAATAGTGATAATTTTGTGCTTTGGTATTTTTGTACAATTGCTTGCACTTTTGCCTTCCTTTCCCTTCCCTTCCCTTCCCTTCCCTTCCCTTCCCTTCCCTTCCCTTCCCTTCCCTTCCCTTCCCTTCCCTTCCCTTCCCTTCCCTTCCCTTCCCTTCCCTTCCCTTCCCTTCCCTTCCCTTCCCTTCCCTTCCCTTCCCTTCCCTTCCCTTCCCTTCCCTTCCCTGCCCTGCCCTGCCCTGCCCTGCCCTGCCCTGCCCTGCCCTGCCCTGCCCTGCCCTGCCCTGCCCTGCCCTGCCCTGCCTGCCCTGCCCTTTTTTATGTTCTTTTTAATTTCTATTACCTTTTTATTAGTAGTATTTTATTTTCCCTTTTCTTTTTTCTTTTCTCTGTTAAATATAAGTAAAAAAAAAAAAAAGGCAGATATATTTGATAGTTCTTTATTGTAAAATATTTTTACAGTGTGTGTAACTTGCAACTTAAATTTTTACAGGCTAGGCCTGTGCATGATTTCTATGTTAAAAATGAAAAAGAAATGTATGTTTCCATGCAATACCATTTATTACTTTCCTGTCATGACAAAAGCTGCTTCAATATGCCTTAAAAATAGAATTTATAATATATATATATATATGTTGTGATTATAAAAATGGCTCTGTTTTGATTCATTTTTGTAAAAAACGATGGAATGTTAATGTATAAGTGATTTTGGTTACTAGAACTTTTATCTTTGTGATGGTTTACATTTATGTACTTATTAATGCTTAATGATCTATTGTGTTTGTTTTATGAATGTAGCAGTATAACATTACAGATTAATATTTGTCAAAGGAATACTCTATAGGTCTCCCTCCATCAGTCGAAGCCTATACCACCAGTCTTCAATTAAAACTGTGAAATGAAGATATTCGGTGTCTTGTTTTGATTTTCTTTTCAGATTCACCAGTATTTATTACAAATTTCTATGCAATTTTTAGTAAGCAAAATATGATATGGCATAGAAGAAAAAAAATTTGTTTATGTACTACTTATGGCATATTTTCAATTAAATAATTTTTAAAAGTGATTGAAAACTTGAAAACGTTTTACATTTTGAACAGATTAAAATTAGTACCTACAGAAAAAATACTTAAACATACTTCTCAACAGACTATTCAAAAACAGACATACAAAACACCTATGTCTAAGGTTTTAAATCACAAAAGATTGATATAACAAACATATAAACAAATAAAACATTTTTAGGAAATTTATGTGTTAGGTCTAGTTACTTTTTTATTAATTATATCTTCTTCCTTGATAGTGTTCAAAATAAGTTACTGCTTATTCCTTGTTGGTAGAGTACCTATTTGCTTCTATAACAAACTTTTAGTAATTAACATAATTACGTATGTGGTCTTGAGGGAAATTTAGATTAGAAACATCATGATGAAATATTTGAATTTATTTTTATTACTTAATATCATTCTTTATTCAGATGTTAACTGAAGTAGATCTTGCTCTTTTAAGGGTTTGATGTGCCTAATTTTAAATTCAAATAGAAATTTTTCCCAAAACATAATTGTTCTTAAAAATGTGATTTTATAAAGATCTTTTTTTTTGCCCAGTATATTTAAAGTTTGTCCTCCACTAATTCCCAGCTGTGTCTGCTTAACATGTTCTAAGCAAAACAAAACAAGCAAACAAAATTGTCATGAAAAATGTAGTTAAACAAGAGGGAAAAAATATCATGATTTATATGATGTGTAAACTAATAAAGAACCTTACTAGTACAGCAAATAGAAGAGGTGGTTGTTCCAGGTCTGGGGCAGAGATTTTGAACAAGATAGTGAAAGTAAAATTTTCAGAGAGTGATGTGCAATATAAAAAAAGTGCTGCAAGCAGGCACCAAGAAGAAGGCACCCTCCATATAGGAAGACTCTGGTTAATTCACCTGCAGCACTGTGCTTTATGTTCTGCTATATTAGATTGGATATACTCAACATAGATATTCTGTAATCATCTGAAAGTTTTGAAGAGAGGACAGGGGACATTTCTTTTCCCAATATTACAAATTATGGGGAGGGCATATGATGTTTAAAATTATACAGCAATAATAAGAAAATACTAATTAGAATCTGGAAGATATTTTCATTGAAAAGTAACTAGAAGGAGATGCAGAATGTAAATTTTTCCTGATTTTTTACTGCTTTATAAATTAACAAATTGGTCTTACTCTTGGACAATGTGATGAACTCAAATGGTTTCTAGAGAGGGAAAAATATATATATATATATCTGTCTAAAATTAAAGACCTGAAACCTGGATGTCTGCCTCTGAGGTAGTTAAGTCCCTTTATAGTATGTGGAGAGAATATAGTAGTAAAGAATTCATGCAAAAGATAGAAGAAAAAAAATAATTCATGGAATGTTAGTTTTCTAGTATAAGACACTTTGCAGTGTAGAATTTGTCTTATCACTAGTTATGACTGTGAGTCTAGATAACAGTGATAAAACAGATAAAAGTATCTTGTTGTTTTTATTTGAAAACTTTTTTTTTTTTTTTTTTTTTTTTACCGACCAGCATATAATGACAGTTATAGGCTCTTACTAGAGAAGATCGGAAAACCTTTTATACTCCAACGCAACAAACTGTGTCTCTAAGTGTTATTTCTCGAACACCACTACCTATGCACCTGTCTAGTTTGAAATAGTTTTGTAATAATAGTGTAACTTTAATACCATTTGTTTTGTTTTGTTTTACCTTGTTATTAAGAAAAAAAAAAAAAAAAAAAAAAAAGACTATTTGGCACATAGGATTTTGTTATTATATCTATCATATATCTATCATAGAATATCCAAGTTGTAAGGGACTCACAAGGATCATCAATTCCAACTTCTGGGTGCCCAAAGGACCACCCTCCAATAAATAAATAAATTGGAGGTATCTGAGAACATTGTTCAAATGCTTCTTGAACTCCTGCAGGCTGTGTGCCATGGGGAGCCTGTTCCAGTGCCTGAACAACTTCTTGGTGAAAAACTTTTTCCTGATATCCAGCCCAACCCTTCCCTGTCACAGCTTCAATCTGTTCCCTCAGGTCCTATTACTCGTCACCAGAGAAGGGATCAACATTTGACTCTACACTTCTTCCTCATGAAGAAGTTGTAGACTGCAATGAGGACATACCTCAGCCTCCTCTTTTCCACGCTGAACTATCCAAGTGATTTTAGCTGCTTCTCATACATCTTCCCCTCTAGACCATTTGCCATCTTTATTGTCCTCATTTGGACAACCTTTAAAAGCTTTATATCTTTCTTATACTGTGGCACCCAAAACTGCACACAGTACTCAAGGTGAGGCCACATCAGCAGGACAATCGCTTCCTTTGATTGGCTGACAATGCACCCCATGATGTGGTTGGCCCTCCTGGCTACCAATGAACTCTATTGGCTCGTGTTCAGCTTGCTGTTGATCAAAACCCCTAAATAGCTTTGTGTAGGGGCTGATCTCCAGCATCTTGTCCTCCAGTCTATACATTTAACTGCAGTTGCCCCTTCCCAGGTGCAGAATCTGGCACTTGCTCTTGTTAAACTTCATGCTGTTGGTGATTGCCCAGCTGTCTAATTTGTCAAGATACCTCTGCAAGGCCTCACCACCTTTGATGACTGACCTCTGACCAACAGCTCCACCCAATTTGGTATCATGCATGAGCTTGCTCAAAAAAACATTCAAGTCCTTCATCCAAATTTTTTTTTATGAAAACACTAAAGAGGACTGGTCCTAAACCAGATATCTGTGGAACCCTACTAGTGACAGGTCGACAGCCTGTTGTAACCCTACTTACAAGAAACATCTGAGCCTAACTAATTAGCTAATGGTTCACCCACCTTATTATGCTTTCATCTAACTGTATTCTGGTCATTTTGTCTGGAAGGATACTGTGAGAGACAGTATTGGAAGCTTTACTGAAGTCCAGAACAATGTCATCGACTAACTTCTTTTAGTCAATTAACGGGGTGATCTTGTTTTAGAAGGAAATCAAGTTTGTTAGATATGACCATTCCCTAGTGATCCCATGCTAGCTCTGACCAGTAACTGCTTTGTCCTTCAGGTGTTTTTCAATAACTCCCAGAATAATCTCCATAATTTTAATAATAAATAAAACAATTAAAAACAACAATAAATTTCAATGTCTTTATTCAACCAGAGCTCCTAGGGAAATCAATGGGAGTTTTACCTAAACAAATATTAAATAAAAACTTTAGAAGAAATGAGATGACTATTCATTCATTGATAACATGTTGAATAGTTTGAATATAACTGGTCTCTATCTCTTTTCCATGCACAAGTCTTTTAGTTTTGCTTTGTTTGGAGGATTCAGATACAGAGTTCCGTAACAAAATAGAATTATACATTTGTCCCAGCTGACAAAAAAATAAATATAAGTAGTTTCATTGTAGTCTCATTTCTTAATGTATTTTTGAAAGGTTTGTATGACAATGATAAATGTGTCAAAGGAAAAGGAAAAAGGCAGAATTTTACTCATGGTATACTCTGTGAAAAATGTTATTCTGACCATTGTATCAAAAATAAATAATTAAGTAAAATGAAGTACAGAATTGACTAAATGAGACATGAGTCAGCTATGAAATCTTTGTTTGGATTTTCCTTCCTTCCTTCCTTCCTTCCTTCCTTCCTTCCTTCCTTCCTTCCTTCCTTCCTTCCTTCCTTCCTTCCTTCCTTCCTTCCTTCCTTCCTTCCTTCCTTCCTTCCTTCCTTCCACAAAGTTAAAAAAAAAAAAAAAGAGACAGAGACTGGGTAAAAAGTGATTATATATAAGGACCAATATGTATATTTTTGCACTATCTGCAATGAAGGGTTTTTATTTATTGAATCCTTTATAAAATGTCTGCATCTATTTGCTAGCTTCCTAGATATTTAAATATCCAATTAGACTGACCTAAATTTTGAACTCTGGGTAAGAGAATGATTCATATGTTTGCTGAAATTAAGTTCTGTTATACTTAGGAACTTATGATACTACAGTAGAAAATTAGCTTTTTTTTTTTTTTTTTTTTTTTTTCCCACCATCTTGTGTCATATCTGCAGAAAGGAAAAAAAAAAATCAAATCTAAAATGACAAAGATTGTGCAGCTTCTAGTTACAAATTTCACATTACAGTTTTTCTTGGAGCAATGTATTGTATTCTTAGTAGATATTTGATATATGGATAAATTGAGAAATTTTCAGAAAGAATTCCCTGATCTAACACACACCTCTAGTAAAGTGTATATGTGGGATGGAGATAATGAAGGGGACAGTTCTTGTTTTGATGTATCTAATATATTTTGACAATATCTCAGTGGATTTGTTTCTAAGGTACTGACGAAGGTGCTGAAAATGTATGTTGAGTGGAATTAAATTATGTCATGTTTCAGTGTGTGGTTGTGCATACTAGAACACTCAGGAACGAAAAACTTGATTTAAAAATCTGCTGGTGGGCTAGTGTCAATGAATTGATATCATAATAGATCACTATGACTTCCTTAGGAAACACTGAATATGATGTTTGAATTCACGTTCACTTTGATAGCTATATGCATATGTCTGGTTAAGTGGTTTAACACCTTAAAAGGAGATAAATATATATGTATATATTTGGGGGAGATTTATCTTTCATACCTGTACCATTTTACAGTAGCAAAGGTAATATCATTTACTGATTCTATATATATTTAATTATATACATTACAGATAATATTTTAATTAATATAGAACATTTGGATAACATCTAAAATTGTTTATGCCTCCTTTTCTCAGGTATTCTATTTGGACTCTAACACAAAATAATCTTAAACCTGGGAGACCCAGCCTTAGGAGAACATTGGAATGTACCTATGACCCTTGTATTTCATCCCTGTCATTTGTTAGTATAGAGCTATGTGCAGGAAAAAAAAAAAAAAAAAAAAAAAAGTTGATGAAGAAGGAATTCCTAAGGACTGTGAAATTCTATTTGGAACATTCCTTTGGAACCCCACTTATGTGACTATGTTAAAACTACACTTGTAATTGTGGACAGTTTCAGCCAGAAATAATAATAAATATATATATATATATATATATATATATATATATATATATATATACACAGGCATATAAAATAAATAAATAAATAAATAAATAAAAGTGCAAAATGCTTTTTCAGATCAGAATACTGTAAGATTCTATGTGTTTCTTAAACTGCAGTCTGTCATAGTAACCAGGTAAATTACTGGTAAATAGTAGTGGGTGACAAATACTCACTGTGTTGATTGTTATAGCCTCCTTTAAATGTTTTGGTAGCAGGAGTGCTGCAGGGGTGGTCTGAGAGGAGAGTCCAGAATCTGCCCCACATTAGGTAATAGCCAGTTCCAGGTGACTTAAGAAGGGATCTACTTCTGTACAAAGCTGAGCTCATCAGTGATTCTGGTTGTGCCTTCATGATACCACATTTAAGAAATGGTAAAAGAACAGTACGGTAGTAGCTGGGAGAGAAAGGAGTGAGAAAATGTGAGAGAAACAGCCCTGCAGACACCAATGTCAGTGAAGAAGGGAAAGGAAGTGGCCCTGGCACCAGAGAAGAAGTTCCCCAGTGGTCTATGGAGATGACTATGATGGAGAAGGCTGTCCCTCTGCAACCCATAGCATACAATGATGGATTAGGTATCTATGCTGCATCTTGTGGAGAAGCCCATGTAGGATTAATTCAGGAAGGACTGCATCCCATGGGATAGAGCCCATGCTAGATTAAGGGAAAAGAGTGATGATGTAGGTTTTCCCCACTGTATTTTCTCCCCCTGTTCTGTCAATTAGGGGAGTGAGATACTAGCATGGTCATTCATGGTTATTTATTGGTGTTAAACTACTAAAATATTTTCCATTACCAAAACCTTTTTATATGAACCTAAAACAAAAGTCTGTTTAAAAATATTTGGAACATGAAAACCAACTTAAATCCACTCATCAAGCTACTTGGTGTCATCAACTTGCCGGAGGGAAAGGATGCCATCCAGAGGGATCTGGACAGGCTTGAGAGGCTTGTCTGTGCAAGCCTCATGAAGTTCAACAAGGCTAAGTGTAAATCCTGCACCTGGGCCAGTGCAATCCCAAGCACAAATGCAGGGTGTGTGGAGAACTGACTCAGAGCAGCTCTAAGCAGAAGGACTTGGGGCTGTTGGTTGATAAGCATCAGTGAGCTGGCAATGTGTGCTTGCAACCCAGAAAGCCAACCATATCCTGGGCTGCATCGAAGAGCAGCAGGTCAAAGAAGGTGATTTTCACCTTCTATTGTGATCTCATGAGACCCCACCTAGAGTACTGTGTTCAGCTCTGAGTTTGCTAGTACAAAAAGGACATGGACCTGTTAGAGAAAGTACAGAGGAGGGTCATGAGGATGATCAGAGAGCTGGAGCACCCCTCCTATGAAGGAAGAATGAGTGACTGTGGTTGTTCAACCTGGAGAAGAGAAGGCTCTGGAGGGACCTTTTAGCAGCCTTCAAATACCTAAATAAAGCCTACAGGAAATATGAAGAGGGACTTTTTATCATGGTTTGTAGTGATAGGATAAGGGGGGTTACTTTAATATATATATATATATTTACATATAGATAGATAGATAGATATTAAATATAAGGAAGAAAGTCTTTACTCAGAGGGTGGTGAGACACACTGGAAGAGGTTGCCCAAAGAATTTGTGGATGCCCCATCCCTGGAAATGTTCAAGGCCAAGTTGGATGGGTCTTTGAGAAACCTAGTCTAGTGGAAAGTGTCCCTGCCCATGGTGGTGGTGGTGTGCAGGGGATGGGCATGAGGGGGCAGGGGACAACTAGATAATCTTAAAGATCTGTTCAACATAAACCACACTATAATACTAAGACTCTATGAAATTTCTTCTCAAAATTCATTGTAACTTTTTTCCATAACTTAGATATCACTAAAAGAAGAAATAATATACCAGATCATAGACTATAAGATCATCTGCATTAGAAAGTGGAGTTTGACATGAAGGAGAGGAAGGGTTATTTCTAACATATCTACAAGGTTCAGACTAAAAAGAAACTTTCTTTAAAATAGTAAGTGATGTTTTTCTCAGTGGTTAAACTCATTCTGTATTTGTGTAGCTTTGAGAATATTTTTTTTCTTTTTTTAACTACACTTGAGATGTCTGGCTTTCTGACTTTCTCCCTGTTACGGTAAAATTAAATTTCCAGCATACTGACATATAATACTGCTGTTCAAAATTTAGAATGTTGACATGGACAGAACAAAGATTTCCATAGCTGTTTTTTCTAGGCTTTATAAAGAAATTTAAAAGTAAATAACCCTGTCTGGCCCAATATTTGAAGAAAAGAAAGACATCATTTGTTTACTTAGAAAATTTTACACTTTCATAATATGCAGCTAGATTATAACAAACATGGTCCTTCCTCTAGGAGAGATATTAATTTAAATCTGTGTATTTACCATCTTGGAGAGGAGAGGAGAGGAGAGGAGAGGAGAGGAGAGGAGAGGAGAGGAGAGGAGAGGAGAGGAGAGGAGAGGAGAGGAGAGGAGAGGAGAGGAGAGGAGAGGAGAGGAGAGGAGAGGAGAGGAGAGGAGAGGAGAGGAGAGGAGAGGAGAGGAGAGGAGAGGAGAGGAGAGGAGAGGAGAGGAGAGGAGAGGAGAGGAGAGGAGAGGAGAGGAGAGGAGAGGAGAGGAGAGGGGGAAGGCAAGGCAAGGCAAGGCAAGGCAAGGCAAGGCAAGGCAAGGCAAGGCAAGGCAAGGCAAGGCAAGGCAAGGCAAGGAAAGGAAAGGAAAGGAAAGGAAAGGAAAGGAAAGGAAAGGAAAGGAAAGGAAAGGAAAGGAAAGGAAAGGAAAGGAAAGGAAAGGAAAGGAAAGGAAAGGAAAGGAAAGGAAAGGAAAGGAAAGGAAAGGAAAGGAAAGGAAAGGAAAGGAAAGGAAAGGAAAGGAAAGGAAAGGAAAGGAAGAAAAAGGAAGAAAAAGAAAAGAGGAAAAAAAATGAGGAAATAATTTTATACTTTAAACCTTAAACCTTATGATATTTTCTTATGTAATGACAGTGAATTCTTTTGGATATTATACACCTAACTTTGTACTTGCATATATATATAAATAAATAATCAAATATATATATATATATATAAAAGACTTCAAGATTTTTTTTTTCTATTTCTTTATAATAAAACATGATTTTTAAAATTTATTCTATAAGAAATGCCTACCACATGTTTATATCTTATTAATGTTCTTCACACTGAAGTGCTCTCTTTGGCCTCTATTTCATGCTCAGTTTTTACATGGTTTTATTATTGATGTCCATGGGTAATTACAGATGTGAATTTATAGAGCACTCAAGTATGTTTAGTTGCAGATAAGAATGCAGATATGAATGCATCTGCCTAAAGGTGATAAGGAAAATGATCTGTTGTTGTTCTGAGTCAGTTCATAGTTAATTTATATACATATTAATAGAAAAAAAAAAAAAAAAAAGGTAGAAAATACAGAAATACAGAACATACTGCACACACCTTTTGGGAGAGGATGTTCAGTATTGTATCTTCAGGTACTATGTGCTAAGTTCATATCTCTTACAAACAATGCATTCCCAAATGATAGAAAGCTTCTTTGTAATTACCCTGTTTCTCTAATTGTATTATGTTTACATGGCAAGGGTTTGATAGCAGTGGAGCTGCAGAATTGGCTTCTGAGAGAAAAATCCGGAAGCTGCCCCATGTTAGATAAGAGCCAGTTCCAGCTGGCTCCAAAAGGACCCACTGATGGTCAGAAGATGATAAGTGATGAAGAAAGCAGTTCCTGAAGAGCTGTTGTCTGTTTGGGAAGGACAGTATATCATGGAAGGGACCACATATTGCAGCAAGGGAAGAGAGTGACCATAAAGGAGCGTTAGAGATGAAGCATTAGAGACTGACCACAGCACCTATCCCCCATTCCCCAGTGACAGTTGGGTAGAGTAGTTAGAATACTGTAGACTGGGGAGAAGGTGATTTTAGTTTGTTTTTACTCCTCACTGTTCTAGTCTTCTAGTGGTAGACAATAAACTATATTACTTTCCCTATGTCAAGTCTATTTTGCCCACGACTATAATTATTAAATTATTTCCCTGTCCTTATGTCAACCCTTGTGCCCTTCCTATCATATTTTCTCCCCCTTTTTTCCTTGAGGGAGTGAGAAAGTTGTTGTGGTGTGGGTCAGCTGCCCATCAGGGTAAAACCAACAAACACAACAGTAGCACTTTAGACACTTTCTTCATGGACATTTTTTATAAGCAGATTGGTTGTTTCAATAAATGATATTGACAGTCACGACAATTAAGAAAGTTAGGAAAGTGTCTTTTTTTGTTTGTTTGTCTGTTTGTTTAAGACTTCTAGTGGCAATTGGTGTTTTCTTTGTTAGACTGATAGATTCCATTTACACTGTCCAGAAGGAACCCATACAGAATAATATTTCCATTTTAATCCTCACTAAAATGGAGTCACAAATTTACAAGATGTCCCTGTCCTTGGTAGGAACGTTGGTCTAAATAGAATTTCAAGGTCCCCAGCAACCCAAACCCTTCTGTGACTCCATGATTCTGTGATTCTGTCTATTCTTTCTAGCTTAATTATATTTTACAATAGTTAGAAGCAGATACTGTGGAGTCATGGAACTTTGGACACTTTATTGACTTCATTTATTTTGCATTGATAATGAGCTATCAAAAAAACCTCTCAGCAGCTCTTTTTTTTTTTACAGATTTCATCTCAGGTTTCTGATTATGCAAGTGGTTTGTGGTACAGGTAACATCATCTCTGTCCTGTCCTCTGTCCACTTCAGAGAATTTTTAAGGTTAGAAAAGACCTCCAAGGTCATCCAGTCCAGCCATCACCCTTCTACCAATGTCACCCACTAAAAAATGTCCCTATGCACCACATCAAACTTTTCTTTAAACAACCCCAGGGACGGTGACACCACCACCTCCCTGGGCTACCCGTTTCAATGCCTGACTACTCTTTCATGAAATAAATTTCTTCTAATTTCCACCCTAAACCTCCCCATGCACAACTTGAGGCTATTCCCTCTAGTCCTGTTACTGGTTATCTGTGAGAAGAGGCTGACACCCAGCTTCCCACAACTTCCTTTCAGGTAGTTATGGAGAATGGTAAGGTCTCCCCTGAGCTTTCACTTCTCCAGAGTAAATAATCCCAGTTCTCTCAGCCACTCCTCAGGAGACTTACATTTCAGGCCCTTCACCAGCTTCATAGCCCTTCTCTGGACACGCATCAGGCCCTTAATGTCCTTCCCAAAGTGAGGGGCCCAAAACTGATCACAGTACTCAAGGTGTGGCTTCAACAGAGCAGAATACAAACACCTTCTTGATCCTGCTGGCTACATTATTCCTGGTGCTATCCAAGATGCCGTTGGTCTTCTTGGCCACCTGGGCACACTGCTGGCTGATGTTTAGGCAAGCATCAACCAGCCCCCCAAATCCTTTTCCTCTGCACAGATTCCAAGCCACTCTGCCCTAAGCCTTGTGTAGGGTGTTGTGACCAAAGTGCAGGACCTGGTATTGTTGAACTTCATCCCATTGGCCTTTGGCCAATGACCCATTCTGTCCAAGACCTTTCTACCCTCCAGCAGATCAACACTTCCCCACAGCTTGGTATCATCTGCAAACTTACTTAGGGTGCACTCAATTCCACCATCTAAATCATCAATAAGGACATTAAAGAGGATGGCACCCCAGCACCAACCCCTGGGGAACACCACTCATGACCAGTCTCCAGATGGATTTCACTCCATTCACCAGTTGATTTCACCAAGAACATTTCCAATGTTCATGACTCAGCAGTGTTTCTTGTAAAGTTGGCTTATGTAAGTTAATATTTTATGATATGTATGACAACAGCAAGTGTAATTGCACTTTGCAGCGATTGTTTTTTGACCATGTGGTACAACCTTACTAGTCCTTTTGTTTCAGAACCTCATCTGAATATCTCTGTACTTGATAGTGCCAGTCAGGAAAAAAAAAAAATCCTTTTCTCACTGTCAACCCCTGCCATCACATTAAGTTGTTGATATAATAGCAAGAAATACATAGTTATTAAAGCTAGGCACTCACTTGAAGAGAAAATTAATAGGGCAGGAGCATTCACTGGAATGACAAAATCAACTTTATTTTAATACTGGATAAACTGATTAAGAAATAATGAAAATAAGTGTTTTTTCTAGACACCATGTAATATTCATTCAATATGAGAGATCATTCAATATGTTTTCTTTAACAATGAATCACACATCTTTAAGTAGGACAGAAATGTATGGTATAGATCAGAGTACAATTCTATTGATTTTGAAATGATATATGCAACTATGTATGGAAATGTGAGAAGACTGTGCTAAGTAGATCAGTGTCCAGCAAGGGATTTCCTCTCCATCAGCACAGAAAGACTGCTCATACTTAGAGGGAAGAAAGACTGAAGGAACTAGGGACAAGACAAAAACAAACTAATTCTGCCAGCCAGTATATACTTTAAGGAAAAAGAGTACATAGTTATGCTATCTCCTGTACCATTGAGGTTGCACTGTTTGCTCAGAGATTAAGATTTTGTCATACTCAACCTAAAACTGTCTTCCTATTTTCTATCCTTGAGTAAACAAAAGATTAGAAGCTCATACTTTTTTTTTTTGTTGTTGTTGTTCTACTTAACATTGACTTATGCATAAAAAAAAAAAGTTGGTAACTTAGTTAATGAAGTCAGAACTCAGTAGGGTAAGCACGGTTTCTCCTAAACTACATTTTTTTCTCCTTGAGTTGTCAGACTGCAATGTTAATTTTGTAAGTACATTGAAAAATAAATTATGTCTCAAAGGTCTTATTATTTTTTTAATGAATTTAAATATGTGGTTCTGTATGAAGATTCATTTGGAGTGTTATTTTTATGTTATTTTAGCTCTATTACAACATTTAGGGACTGTAGTATTTTTCTGTCTTTCTTTGATAGATATCATCATAGATTTGTCATATTGTTCTCAAGGAATAAGTGGAAAAGAATGATCCTTGCATATTACCTGGGTTATTCATTGTTCCACATAAGTAGCCTGATTAGTTGATTCTTTATTTGTGTTATATACATATAAATATGATAAAACCATCTGTATACAGCAGGAACTGGTCAGGCTGTTTATACATATGTCCATCTAGTGTCCTACAATGGACAATAATTCTAATGCATTTTCGAAGTTTAAATAATTGTAGATGTAAGCTGTTGATTTGCATTAAAATATTTTTTTTTTTTTAATATATTATAGATTTTCCATTTTACATGATAAGACAGTACATTTAGTACTTTATCAGTACATTTAATTGTTTTATAGTATTGTTAGATCAATAGACTTACAATATCCGTCTGAGAACAGGTAATCAGCAATGTTTAATTTTGCTTTCTGTCCCATTACTGTATTTATATATCCTTGTGGACATGTAATGTAAACTTTTTCTTTTTTTTAATCAACTTTTTTTTCCTTTCTTTATGAAAGATTTTTTTTTCCTTTCTCCTGATCCTCAGGGTACAAATTCATAATTTATTTTCTACTCTGTCTCTGTCTCTTTCTTCTCTGTCCAAGTTACTGAGGACTGTGGACGAGATGATATCTATTATTTCTGGCCTACAATTAATGGCTTATATCTATATCTTTGTGGCTTGGATTTGTAATTCTTAATACTTGAAGAATTCCTATCTTAATTCCCTGCAGTTTAATTCCCGCTTACTTCGTATCTCCTGTTATCATTTTCCTGATAGCTGGTTTCCTTATATCATATAAGAAAAGTAGCTCCTTTCCCCAGCTACTCCAGAATGACTAGCATTTTCCTATAGATAGATAGATAAAATCATCTTCTGATGTTCAATCTAAAAATTGCCTGTCATAAATAAACATAGACTTCTTCAACACGATCTACATTAGATCACCTTTGTTTCACATTATCTAATTATCAATGTACCTCCATTACCTTCAATATTCTTTCCTTTCAAAACTGTTCTAAAAATCTTATATATCACTGAAGTCAAATTTTACTTAGTCAAATTTTACTGCATGGTTTGCACCCCCTCTAACTTCCTAGCCTTCTCCACTCTATATTTATACCAAACAGAATGTTCAATATACTTGCTAAACATAGCGTTATCTGTTGAATATATGTTAAACACACCGATCTGCAGACACATGGATATTAAAAGATAAACATATACTCAAAAAAAAAAGATAAACACATACTCAAAATTCATTCTTAAATATCATCATAAAATATAAGTGGTACATGCTTATAATTGCTTAAGTAACATAAACTTTGGAAATGTTTCTGGGATTACTGCTTCTAAAAACACTATGCATGCACTTTTTTTTTTTTAATATGTCTATTATGACAGAATCATGCCATTCTAATCTGCAATCACTTTTTTTTTTTTTTTTTTACCTCTTTTCTTAAGTTGCTTATATCAAGGGATATTCCTGAAGACAATAAAATATTTGAATTTAATGAAAAATACCACATAAATGTGAAGATCTTCAACATATGATAATAAATGTAACACACCAGTGACTTTGGTCTAATCTTAAATGAGTTGTGCCTGTTATAAATGCTTCAGTTGTATAGTCTATTTTTAAATATTTTATTTATTTATTATTTTATTATTTTATTTTATGTTATTTTATTTATTTATTTATTTATTTTTACTTTTACTTCTAGTAACAAAATTCTTTCTGAAAACCTGAGTAGAGTTTATTTTGGAATATATAACATGCACATTAATAAATAAAAATAACTACAATAACAGTATGCAGATATTTCTTTCCATGAATCCAGTTAATAAAATAAAATACTAAAATACTGTTTGGACCAATTCAGATTTAAATCTATTCTTGAAATGTATAAGCTTAAAAGAAAATGATTAAATTTTGCTATATTATAACACCAATATCTCATCATCTTTCCCAAAGTTTAGGATGCTTTTATTATGCAAATTTAGAATCATAGAATTGTAGAATATCACAAGTTGGAAGGGAACCATAATATCATCAAGTCCAATTCCTGAAAGTTATTTAAATAACTTTATATAAATGATAAGTTATAATAAGTTATTCTATAATAACAAATTATAATAAGTTATTTAAATAACTTTCAGCTAACAACTACATGAAACAACAATATGAACAGCATCTCTTTGAATTAAACAAAACAAAACAAAACAAAACAAACAAACAAACAAATAATTCCTGGTAGATTATAGTAATATGTGTCTTATCTGACACTCAATCTCATAAGGTTACCCTGAGATAATGTTTTCTCATTTCTTGTTATAGCTCTTGTTGTAGCTCTTCCCCAACCTTGTTCCTTCCTACTAGTTATTAAGAAACTGTTGCTACATTCCTTCAGTTGCCACACACACTAACATTTTGTATGTCTGCAGATTAACACACTTTGTTTTGCAGTGGATAAAAAAATTTCCTTTCCTTTCCTTTCCTTTCCTTTCCTTTCCTTTCCTTTCCTTTCCTTTCCTTTCCTTTCCTTTCCTTTCCTTTCCTTTCCTTTCCTTTCCTTTCCTTTCCTTTCCTTTCCTTTCCTTTCCTTTCCTTTCCTTTCCTTTCCTTGCCTTGCCTTGCCTTGCCTTGCCTTGCCTTGCCTTGCCTTGCCTTGCCTTGCCTTGCCTTGCCTTGCCTTGCCTTGCCTTTTATGACTATAAATGTAATCTGTGGATAATGAGGCTAAAACTTATTTTTTGTGTAGACTTTAAAGAGTAGTTATAAAACCACTAAAGTTTGTATTATGGAAGACTAGAGGAGGAAACACACTTATAAATGCAAATTCTTATTTTCCTTGGTTTTTGCTTGTTCCTTTAACCTTCAATTCAGTTACACTGAATTTGGTAAAAGGTTGATGTACATAAGCTTATCAAGTCCAAGTAATGTGGTCTCTTCTTTGTGAAGACTGGATGTTACCTGTGTGATTTAAGATTTGTAACTGAAGCGGTTATGGACAGTATCAGATCGTCTCCTTAGAAACAGTTTTGCTTAGAGAACCAAATGAGACAACATGAAAAATGATAGGTATTTGAAAGTGATTACAACAACAACAACAACAACAACAACAACAATAACAACAATAATAATAATAATAATAACAACAACAACAACAATGACAATAATATATAATAATCCCCTGGAGACATTTATGTAAGAGGATTGCTGATAATTAGAAATATTGATAATTAATAAGCAGAAACATTTAATTATCCGAGTCAGGAAAAGATTCACATTTGTGATTTTGACACTGGGAACCTGGTAGACAAAAAGAAGGCTTTGTAGAAGAACTCACCTGTGAGTTTTCACTTATCAGTTACATCCAGAGAATGTTTGTCCTGAAAACAATCATTTCATAAAGACTAATAATTTACATAATTTCCCCACATTTTCTAATCAACAGATGCCAGCACAGTATATTGCTTACATATCTAGTGTTTTAAAGTTCGTCTTCGTTCAGATAAAATTATAAAATATATTGATTCTCAATTTACATTTTGCAAATTTAAATGGAGAATGGATGCATGCCCTAGACAGTAATTGAGCTGGAGAGGTATTTAACATCCAAAGTATCAATTAACATTTGCTTTTTTTGTGCACCGTTGATTGTGAACTACAGTTAAGGTGTAGTGTTTGTTTGTTTGTTTGTTTTGTTTTGTTTTGTTTTTCCATAGAACTAAGGTTTCATTTTGCCTGGTGTTAGGACTTTCATGTTAATAACTGTGTGTTAATGATTTTGTGTCACATCTTTTTCAAATGCATAACATCAACAAAGCAAAAGATTTTCCAGTTTGTCATTCTAAGAAGTCTTAAAATTAGGTTTTTTTTGTTTGTTTGTTTGTTTTTAATTTACTTTTATTACTATTATTTTAATTTAAAGGAAATAAACATCTTGTGCTAGGGTTATGTTCACTTCACTAACCTAAACTTGATATTTTTCACTGACAGATAATTGTGATGATCAGTTGGTGTCTGGTTTGCCTCAGTCATCATTCAGCAGTTCATCAGAGCTGTCTAGCAGTCACAGCCCTGGATTTGCAAGGCTCAATCGAAGAGAGGGTGAGTGTGCTTTATTGGTTGATTGATTTTTTTTCTTTTTTAATAAAATAAAATAAATAAAATACCGTATTTTCTTACCTGTCCACAAAGTTGAAATGATGCTTTGTGAGTGTGTTTGGGGATACTGAGGCAGGAGAGACTTAAATTTGTTATTTTAAGGAGAGAGGAAAGGTAAAATAGCTAATCTCAAATAACTCACTACATTTAGTTTTCTTTGTGGCAAAATTTTGTAAAGATTTTACTAATTTTCATGTAAGGGATTCTTCCTGAATCAATCTGAAATCTTCATGTGATTTTCCAGCATTAAACGTAGACAGCTTTGGACATATATTTGTGCCTATTCCAAAAACATCTTTTAAAGTTATTTTTGTTTCTAAGTAAAACAAAACAAAACAAAACAAAACAAAACAAAATAAAATAAAATAAAATAAAATAAAATAAAATAAAATAATCTATTTTCTCATAGAGGCGAAATACAGGATATGCAAAGATACGAGTGTCATTTAATGTCTTTATGTAAGGAATTAGAGATAAATGCATATTCCAGCTGGAAAGACAGGGTCTGATATTTAGAAAATAGGTTTTAGAAAATGTTTGATACTTTTCCTAGAAATTTAAGATCCTAGTTATTGTAAATTTTTTTTTTCACTGAATCTGATATTATATTATTCACTGAGAAAGTGGAAAAATATGTAACTATCATATGGTCCAATTTTTTAGTAAAGGAAAAGAAACCTTGCTATTAAGTTATCAGTTATATTACAGTTATATATCAGTTATATTATGCTGACAGCACAATGTCATCTCCATTTTTTTTCTGATTTACTAATTAAACGTAGATTTTCAGTCGTTTTAGACTAAAAATTTCAGATCAATTATGGGACATTTTTTTCTTTTGTTAAATGCCCTTAAAGTTTGTTAGACATTTGCTATTACACTTGAATATTTGCCATACAAGATCCAGAGATTTTTCATTTTTACTGAAGGAACTAGTATCTTGTATTTAGTGTTATCTTTACTACATGAATGAAGAATTTCTTCTAAGTAGTGTAAATATGTTTTCTGTTCCTAATGACAAAAGTCTTATCATATTTTCTCTGTGAAAGACATCTCTTCTGAAGGTTCGTACAGTATCTGTTTGCTTATATAAATTCTGACAAAAAAAAAAAGTAAAAATAAAACTAATTAAAAAAAAGATTTTAAACTGTCAAGATGCATCACGTTAAACTTTGTGCTGTGTTGGTGGTCTATTTTATAATGAGTTCATAAGTCACATTAAAGATAAATGTAACTGCGCTGAACATTAAAAGATTAAATCAAGTTTGAATTAACTTCAAAATACTGAGCAATCTCAATAGTCAGTCTCATCAGCCAAATGTCCAGGAGCTCAGTTATTCCTGTCACTAACATAAGATTTCCATTTTTTATTTTATTTGTTTATATTTTTTTTTCCCACCACACCTATGAGGTTCTTGTTCTTAACATCAAAGTACTAATGTTAAGAATTAATAAATAATAAATACCTTTAGGAAGGATATTATTAAAATCTGGCAAGATATATATTATTGGTAAATAAAATCTCACTGATGACATACCTAAAAATAATATTCTATTTTAAAGTTATGGCAAAACAGCTACATTTCAGTTTGAAAATAATTTAGTTTATATATTCAAGAGCATATGTTACTGTTTTGAATCATCTTTGTATGTTGTTTGTAAGCTATGATCCAAGTGTAGACTATGTTCAAGGATATTTTAAAGCTCAACTTTCTGACAATTAGTAAACTGAGAACAAGAGCAAACATTAGCTTTTCTAAGAATGAGTTGCTGGGAACACTGACTTCTGTTTATTTATTACCCAACAGGAAATAAAGAAATTAGTTCAGAGGTAAAGAAAATACACTTAAGATGTTATGTCTTATATCACAATCTAACTTTAATGTCAGCATTAAGACAGACAATAAGAACTGTACTGGTTATTTAGAGACATTCAAATAAACCTGATGTATTTGGTTTACATGGCAAGGCTTTGTTAGCAGGGGTTGCTGGGGAGACCTCTGAGAGAATAGTACAAAAGCCGCCCCATGTTAGATAAGCACCAGTTTTGGCCACCTCCAATATGGGACCAGCTTCTGCCCAGAGGTCAATCAATAAACTGTGCCATTTTCACATCTCTGAGAGCAGATTCAAGAAAGGAAAAAAACTGCTGCACCACAGCAGTTGGGAGAGTGAGGAGTGAGAAACAGGTTTGAACCCAGTGTCACTGCAGAAGTTGAGCAGGAGGTGTTCCAGGTGCCAGAGCAGAAGTTCTGCTGCCACCTGTGGAGAGGCCCCTGGTGGACTAGGCTTTTCCCTTGCTGCCCATGGTGTACCACAGCAGAGCAGATCTCCATAATGCAGCCTGTGGAGGAACCCATGGTGCAGCATGCAGATATGACCTGAAGGAGGCCATGGCCAGTGGAGAACCCCTGCTGGAGGAGACTTCAGGTCAGACTTCTAGCCTATGGAGAGTGGACCATGCAAGAGCTGGTGATCTGGCAGGAGCTGCTTCCTGTGGGGGACCCGTGCTGGAGAAGTTTGTTCCTGATGAATGGATTCTGTGGTACATACCCATATCTGGAACAATTCTTGAAGATCTGCTGCCTGTGGGAAGCCCACTCAGGATCAGTTCAGGAAGGACTGTATCCCATGGGAGGGAGCTTGTGTTGGAGCAGAGCAAGAGAGTGGCTGTGTAGTAGCAGTGGAGACAAAGTACTACAGACTGACTGCAGCCGCCATTCCTTGTTCCCCTGAGCAGCTCAGGGGAGGAGGTGGAAGAGAGTGGATGGGAGAGAAGATGTTTTTAGTTTGTTTTTCTGTTTCTCATTGTTCCAGTCTTCTAGTGATAGGTAAGAAATTTCATCAATCTCATGCTGAGTCTGTTTTGCCCATAAAGATAAATGTAGAGTGATCTCCCTGTTCTTATCTCAACCCTTGAGCTATTTTCATCATATTTTCTCCTCCTTTCCCTTTGAAGAGGGGGAGTGAGAGAGTGGTTGTGGTGAAGCTCGGCTGCTCAGCTGGGTATAACCACCACACCAGTTTACCGTATTAAATTCAAATATTACATTTTACATCAATATAAATAGCTGATAAGTATGTAACTAAATTAACTTATAACAATACTTTGCAATAACAAAAATATATCCATTCTTGTATCTCTGTGATTCCACATGACATCCTCATCTCCAAATTGGAGAGATACAGATTTGATGGGTGGGCCATTTAGTGGATAAGGAATTGGTTTGAAGGTCACATCCAGAGAGTGGTGATCAATGGCTTTATATCCAGGTGGTGGCCAGTGATGAGTGGTGTGTTCTAAATATGTGCTCTAAAAAATCTTACCTAACATCTGAGTTCTCACTAAACTGTATCTTCCTAAAGATATTGAGCTACCTAAAATGTACATATAAAAACTTGTTTGCATTTCACAGAATCATTGTATGGTTAAAGTTGGAGGGGACCTCTAGAGGTCATCTAGTCCAACCCGATTGCCAAGCAGGGTGAACTAGAGCACATTGCACAGGATCACATCCAGGTGCATTTTGAATATCTCCAGACTAGACAACTCCACAACCTTTCTGGGCAGCCTATTCAAGTTCTCCATTACCCTTATAGTAAAATATTTCGTCATAGTCAGATGGAACTTCCTTTGTTTCAGTTTTTGCCCATTGCCTTTTGTCCTGTTTCTGGGCACCAATGAATAGAGTTTGGCCCTATCTGAAGAGGGCCAACACAATCCCTTCAGATATTTTTACATATTGATAAGATCCCCTCCCGGTCTTCTCTTCTCTAAACTAAACAGCCCCAGCTGTCTCAACATCTACTCATGTGACAGGTCCTTCAGCCCTCTAATAATTTCCATTTTCCTCTGGACTCATTCTAATAGTTCTTTCATCTTGTTGTACTGTGGAGCGCAGAACTGGATGCAATAATCCAGGTGAGAAACCACCAAGACTGAGTAGAGGGGGAGGATCACCTCCCCTGACCTGCTGGCAGCACTTTTCCCGACGCACCCCAGGAGACCATTAGCTTTCTTGGCCACAAGGGCACATTTCTCTCATAGTTAACCTACTGTCTACCAGGACTTCCAGGTCCATCTCCACAGAGCTGCTTTCTATCATGTCAGCCCCCAGCCTGACTGGTACATGGGGTTATTCTTCCCTAGGTGAAGGACCCTGCACTCGCCTTTGCTAAATTTCATGAGGTACCTCTCCACCCAACTCTTCACCCTGTACAGGTCCCTCTGAATAGAAACACACCCATCTAGGTTATCAGACATTCATCAGGTTTTGAGTTATCAGTAAACTTGATAAGGGTGCACTCTTTTCCGTAATCCATGTCATTGATGAATACATTGAACAAGACTGGACCCAGTACCAACCCCTGTGAGACTCTGCTACCTGCAGGCCTCTAACTAGGCTGTGCCTCTGATTACAGTCCTCTGAGCTCTGCCATTCAGTTAGAGTTCTCGATCCACCACCACACTGTCCACACATCTATCGCAGACTTCTTGAGCTTGTCTGTAAGGATGTTACAGAAGACAGTGCTGAAGCCTTGCTGAAGTCAAGATAGACAACATTCACTTCTCTCCCCTCATCTACCCAGACATTTGACTCTTTTTTTTTTTTTTTTTTTTTTTTAAATGTACTAACTATTGTTTGTACCATGCATTTTTTTTTTAGAATTATCTTTTCCTTCACATTGTCCTCTAAAGCATGTGTACATTATAAATGATCGTGGCTTTACCTTTGGCATCTATCTACCTCATGTAGATACAAAGCAGTAGGATGTCCAATTATAAGACTCGTAGCTCTCTGTTTTCACTTTTTGTATATCTCAGGGTCACAGCACGCAACACGGTAAAGATCTTATTCATTTTGCACATTCAAAACATTTTATTTGGTTTAGTAATCAGACTGGTTAGGTTATTTTTGGTTCAATTAGAAATGACTCTATTGAATTGTGTTGATGGGGCAAGATGAAAAAAATATTTGGTCTTCAATAAATTATTCTTAAATAAATTACTCATTTTTTTTTTTTTAATTTTTGCACTTAGAGAAGAGAATTATTACTTGATATTAAGCATTCTGTTACAGAACAATGTGAGTTAGATTGATATGTTATTAGTGTTTGGTGGGAAGTGATTTTGAACTTTAAGCAAATTCACTTTAGAAAAGTAGATTATCCCAGTTCAATAATGCACTTGTTTTTTAAACTATCAAAATTAGGGAAAATTGAACACAGGAAAAGTAGAGTGCTTTTACACAGATTTTTTAGAAGTCAAACTGTAATAATTCATCAGTAGAGAAATAAAATAAATCTGTATATAAACATACACTACATGTATTTCAGTCACCAAATGAAAGACAGAAATTACCAAAAAGTTAACCATAAAAGGGATATTTGAAGTTACACTGAAGAAGAGGTCTTTAGCCACACAGTTTTGAATTTAATAAATTAATAGGAAATGATAAAGGAACTGAGGAAAGAAAGCTACATTTTTTGAAGAAAAAAAAAAAAAGGAAAAAAAAAAGAAAAAAGTATGGATTTCAAAGACCGCACAAAAAGTGAAACATAGACATATTAGTAGAACAGCTAACTATGATGTTATAAGCATAGAATATCTGTATGTTTCAGGTCTTTGTTTATAAAGGAAAAAAACAATATTCTTGAATTATGTGAGGACAGAAAGGGATTTTTGGTTCACTGGCTGCCAAGGAAATTGAAAACATCTAAGAACAAATTGTTAAATGTTCTGAAAATTTTGCATTAATATTGGTGTATTGGTTTCCTGAAGCTTTACAAATATTCAATACATAAGTACAGACAATAAAATACTCCTGTTAAGTGTTAAAGTAGTTGCCACAATATCAGTTCTGCCTGAAATAATGGAAAGCTTGAAATAATGGAAAATACAACATGCAAGTAAAATAAATAAATAAATAAATAAATAAAAGTAAAATAGCTAATGAAAGTTAAATATTTTTAACGGAAAAGTAGACCTTATCAACAATAAATAACAAAACACCCCAATTTATGTATAAATTTGGTACATAACTCAGAAATGCAGGGATACGTGGGCTTCTATTGACTTTTGCCTAAATGTTGCATGACATCCTAACTTTAAATAACAGCAAAATATCAATACAGTTAAATTATATGGATTAAGATCAGGATGGCTGATCTCAAAAAAATAAAAGTTATTTTTGCTATATGAAAGTGTTTCCACAGAAGCTTTGGAGAAACTCTAAGCCCATCTTTATTGATTACTTCTGTTAATTATTACAAGTAAATACAAATCATTTATGATGAAATGAATAAATAACATAAGGATTGGTGAAACAGAAAATAATCCTGCCAACAAGGCAAAAGAATATAGGTATGGTAATCAATTGAGCTATTGAAATAATCACTTTAACAAAGTGGGTTGTAAAATTAAATGCTTAGAAGAATATAGTGTATGACCTCAGTCACTACTTCTCAGATAGCAACTGTGTCCTACAAAGTTATGATTATGAATGAATCTGGGATCTGAGCTAAACCAGCAATATACTATTATTTCTTTACCATGTTCTTTGACAAAAAGAGACAAGGAATCTTTTGTATGTACAAACAGATAAAAGGAGTTTTTACTTATTAAGATATTTTTTATGCCAATTCCACCACTGTGAACACAAGGAAGAAAAAAATATGCTACGGGAAGAGTTTATTTATTTATTATTATTATTATCATTATTACGCATCTTTTTTTCAAAGAAAACAAAAATTGAAACAAAACAACACAAAAGAGAAAATAGAGAATATAGTTTTTAAGTGGTCATGCTGTCAGACCACCAAAAGGCTTGAAAAAGGCAGATAGGATTTAAGAATTTTAGGATTTTTTATTTTCTTTTTTTCCTCATAAATTAAATAGGCAACAAATACTTCTATATAGGTATCTATTAAACATCCCAAAACAACGACAAAAGTGGCCAGCACTGAGAACACGCTTATCATGACATGTTCTAGTTTTAGAAACCATGAATACCAACATTTAACTTGTTACATTGTGTTTCTCTTCAATCAATGTCAATGACTTTTATGATGAATATTCAGCTGAAGTTTGGCATTAAAGATGGTTTGCTTCATCTGGAAATAGAGAAGGTTTATTGAAATATTTTCCAACAATGACCTGTGAAAGAACTTTTCTGTCAAACAGGAGAAGAATGTGTCATTGCTAAGGGCAGGGTTTCTTCTGTTTTTGGCTGCAGTCTGATCAGTCAATCCCAGTGGAAAATAGTTATTAATGGGGCTGTGAACCCTTCACCCAAGAACATTGGGCTGCCTTTGAATTAATGATCTTTTGTAAAACCAGGTAAAAATTCAGAAAACAATTGCCTGGCAAGCATACCTCATATCTGTGCAGCTAAATGAGTTGGACAGGGATTTGGCATTCATACACTAATACTTTGGTTTAGAATATGACAGAAGAAAATTAAATACAGAAGCTATTAAGTAGCCAAAAAAATCTGGTTTACAGCTTTCTTTTTCACTGAGGTGGGAAGTAACCCATGTATTTTAATTATGCTGTCAACTTACATAGCCAGATATTCAAAAGTGTCCTAGAAACTTGAATACATTAAGTTACCAAAAAAAAAAAAAAAAGGAAAAAGAGTTTTTTCTCTGGTGTGCATATAGAACTGGACTTTTTTTTTTCTTTCTCTCTCCTCTTCTTCCCTCCACTTTCCTCCCCTTCACCCTACCTTTTCACTGAATAGGATATCTGAAAGGTAGTTCATTCAGTATGGTACTCTTAACTTCATCTAATGTTTTGTTTGTTTGTTTGTTTGTTTTTTACAAGAACAGTAGTTTTATCACTTTTTAAGAACTTGCAGCATGTAGATTGAAATGGATAAAATAATATTTCTCATGGAATAAGAAAAAAATAAAAAGATTGATTATTGATAAATACTTTTTTTTTTTTTTGTAAGAGATCGTTTGACATGCACAAACTGAATAAATACCGAAAATTAAAATAAAAAGCAAAATCAAGAACTTAATAGCAACTAGTTTTGTTTTTGTTTTTGTTTTTGTTTTTGTTTTAGTCACCAAAAGATAATTAAAAAAACTTACTCTCTCAATTTCATTCATATACAAATAAAAATCAATAAATCTGGTAGTAAGAAAATAGAATGAAAAAGATCTAATCTGATGGCAAACATGCAAATCTAAGTTGATCCAACTAACATCATGGCTTAGATTTTTATGATTTACTTGATTTCAACAGGTCTGTAGGGAAAAGGACAAAAGTGGCATTCTGAATATTTTATTCTTAAACTGAATAAGATAATCAATGGCTACATTGACTAACACGTAAAAAAACAGATAGTGCGTACTGCTGTATTGTAAGTGAAAGTCCATTCAAAGTATTGGTAAGTTTCTGAGGGAGAAATCATTGATTTTTTTTTTTTTTAACAGCTCAGAATATTAATTATTAAAAGTTTTTTTATTTTTTTATTTTTTTTTTATTATATTTTTTTAATATCATTGAACAAGTTTACTTTTGCTGAAGAAAATGTTCTTAATACCTGTTTTAAACACCTACAGAATAACTTATGGGCATAAACAGAATTGTGCATGGCGTGCTATTCACTGTGCTATGTAGCTGTACTGGAAGAGTTTTAAGAAATGATCAGATTCACATCAGCTTCAGTGAAGACAGGATCTGAAACAACAACCTTTAATTACTGTATATAGTAAAATTTACTTTTTTTTTTTTAAATTGTAATTCTGACGCTTCAAAAACATGTAGTAAGAGAGTAGTAAATTATTTCTAAGTGGAGTAAGCAAATAGTATAAAATATTTACAAGTATGTACAAAGCATTTTACTTTCATGAACATTTGTGAGGAGTTAGGAATGTTTATACAGTTATTTTCAGAAGCTGAATTCCAGCTATGTAATCAAAATCCATTCAAGCATAATGAAACATAACAAAAACTTTCAACCAGAGCTATTTCATGTGTGAGAACACCTGTGGAATAGGAAATCAAAATGATAATGGAAAGCACAGAAAAAGCAGGAAAAATGTTGTAATTGTTTGGGATTCTATTTCTACCTGAAATATAGCTATGGGAATTTAAAAAGATATATATATGTATATGTATATGTATATATATATATATATATAAATTAAAAAATACATTGAGATATCATATTCAAATACTTCTAGAAATGAACTTGAATGGGCTGAAAAGAATACTAAACAAAATTGAACAAAGTGAATAATTTGCTACAACTCATTCAAGGTCAGAGGGAGTGACATTCTGTTGCTAATAAATGAAACAAACTTCAGAAGCATCTGCTAAACAGGTCAAAATTAGAGATTTTGGTTAATCTTCTAAATTAAGAGGTTAGGAAATTACCCACATACACTTGACTGATTTTAATTGTACTGCCAAAACAATTTTAATTTCCTAAATTCCAGTCTCCTAAGGATTCCTTAATTATTCAGTTGAAAGAAGATCAATATAAAAATATAAAAAATTCTTCCTGTTACACTCTACAAAAAAAACAGACTTTTCTGAAAATGTGGCATGCAAACTTAAAGTATCCAACTCCTTTAAAATGTTTCTATTTAGCTTCAATTAGTGCTCATTTTACTGGCATACAACACTCTGTAGTGATCCTCCTCTTACTGCCATCACACGGGGACGGTACTGCCATACCAACCTGGCTGGTCAGAGAACTCAGAATTCCTAGTCAGAATTTGTCTCAAAACTGCAAAATGGTGACATTTTTATGAATATCTTAGTCACTATATCCCACGGGAAGTGCCATACATACAGACAATTCAAATAAATCCTATTATGTTCATAATCTTATATTTCCCATATTATATTGCATTCTTATCTACATCTTTAAGTATCTTAAAGATTCAGAAAATCTTGTATTGAACCATTTCAGAAAATAATCCAGATGAGCTGAAATTAAATTAGACATTTATAAAAAGTATAACTTTGGGAAGTAATAGAGTCATTATGTAAAACTGACTAATATCTAAAGTATGACTACTAGAAGGTTACATTGACTTGAATATGTCACATCTTTTTGCTGTGCAAGTAAATAGAAGTTAGGTATCCTGAATTCTTCAGATAATATGATATTATTCAATACATATTTTAATAAATATAATAATAAAGAAATATGCAATATTATATGTAATACCTTCGATACATAGATATATCAAATAGTGGCATTAGGTATGCAAAATGGACATTTATATTTTCAGTCACTTTTTAAACTGACACAACTTAATCCTGTTTCAGCCAAGTTTTTTTTGAAATTAGACTTCCAATGAAATTTTATTATTTAACAGTTTTGATTAAATTCCATTTGTCTCCAGGCAAGATAAAGAAAAACAGCATTTTTTTCTATCACTCATATCATTTTGTTTTTTCTTCTAAAACTAAAAAGTAATTTATATCCTCAATTAATAATTTTCAGCTAAGTCTCATGATATTGTGTAAGAACAGTAATAGCAAATGGTGTTAGATCTTGAAAATTGTTGTAAAATAACTTTACATTATATTCCCTACTATATCTCCTCTAGATTTGCAGAGAACAATAAAATATATCCTTGGTTCCTCAACCTTTTATTATTATTTTTGGAGGGGGGGAGGGATTGATAGCCAGATAGTTTGTAATAAATTATTTGAATGGACTTGGATGGAGAGACTTTCTTTCTTGACAAAATAATTATATATCACTTTATACGATCATTTGTTTTGCATGTTAACATTTTTTTTTCTCTTCTTTTCTTTTTTTTCCTCTGCTTTGGAATGGACAAAAGAAGTTGTGTATGGTACTCAACATGGCAATGTCTAGAAAGGATGCACTATTTATACATATACTATTTATTTATTCACAGGTCTCAGTTTGATCTTTTACTTTCCTTTAAGTGTTTAACCTGTGTGGCTATTTGTGGTGGTTTTACTGTGCTGGGCAGCTAAACACCACAACCCTCTCTCACTCCCCCTCCTTAGATGAGAAAGGGGAGAAGTAAAGCAAAGAACAACTCATGGGTTGAGATAAGGATAATTTTATTAAAGCGAAATAATAATAATGATTATAGATTTGTAGAATATATAGAGAATATAGAATTATAGAATGATTAAATAATAATAATGATTAAAAAAATATTACTATTAACTAAACAATTTAACAAATAAAAAGGGAAAAGGGAAAAGGGAGGGGGAAAGGGGAAAAAGAAAAAAAAAAAAGAAAACAAATAAAACAAATGAAGGCTATGTGGAAGTGCAGAGGAAAGAAATTACTCTCTAATTCCTACAAATGAGCGATGATTGACCACGCCCTTAAAGCAGAGCCTCAACACACGTAGCTGGTGTTCGGGCGAAGGATCGGCATTTTCGCAACGAGAGCCCACCCCTCCCCTCTTCTTCCTGTTTCCACCTTTTATTGCTGAGTGTGACATCATATGATATTGAATATCCCTTTGGTTGGTTTAGGTCAGCTGCCAAGGTGATGTTTCTCTTCTCACTTTTTGACCACCCCCTAGGAGGGTTAGAAAGAGACCCGATGCTGTGCCAGCACTGCTCAGCAGTAGACACATCATTGGTGTGATAACACTGCTGTTCCAGCTACAAGTGCAGAGTACAGCACTGTATGGGTTGCTGCAGGGAAAGTTAACATTCCAGCCACACTATTCCCAGAATGGAGTGACACCTACAGCAAAAGCCAACCGTGCACACATACTTTGAGGTCAGAAACTGATTCTCTTTTAGCTAATATGGACGATCTTTTAGTAAAGAATTGTCTGGAATAGAGGTGACGTGGGTACCCAAGGTACCCAAGCAAATATGTCACTGCACACTGAGGTTGCCATCTCCCTGAATCATGAATCATGGTAAGATGTCTCCCTCATTGATATTTCCCTGTACCGTTTTCATGATAACATAAAGAGGATGTACTAAATAGTTTGACATTCAGTCTGGTAGAATGCCACTGGTTTAACCACTGCTGAAATGCCACTGCTGAGATAGGTAGACAGCAGAGAGTTTTCTAATTTCTAATTTCTGTCTCTTTCAATGTACAATTATTCTGATAAAAAGGAACAGTAAATCAGTAAATATGTATATTTGTGGTAATTCTACAAAATTCTACAATTGGAATTTGTGGTAATTCTACATTGTTCTGACCAAACTAAAAAAAAAAAAAAAAAAAAAAAAAAAGATAATTTAAAATAAATTGTTTTGCTTCTAATTAGCAAAAAGAACTGTTGTCCTAAATAAGCCTGTATGAGGAACTAGATCTAAACAACAATCTGAAATAAAAATCCAAACTATTAGTAACAATTATAGTAACAATTAATAATTACTTTTACAAATTTCAGAGGGCCTGAAGGCCCTACTGATTAACCTAGACATCGATGGGCAGAGGTCACTGGCTGGAATTAAGTTCAAAAAAACAAGTGCTGAATCCTGCACTTTGGTCACAACAACCCTATGCAATGCTCCAGGCTTGGGGAAGAGTGACTGGAAAGCTGTGCAGAGGAAAAGAATCTGGGGATGCTGATTGATGCTTGCCTGAACATGATCCAGCAGCGTGCTCAGGTGGCCAAGAAGGCCAACGGCATCCTGGCTTGTGTCAAGAATAGTGTAGCCAGGAGGACCAGGGAAGTGATCGTTCCCCTGTACTCAGGTCTTGTGAGGCCTTACTCACCTTGAGTACTGTGTTCAGTTTTGGGCCCCTCAAAACACTGGGCCCACTCAGACACTGAGGCCCTGGAGCATGCCCAGAGAAGGTCTCCAAAGCTGGTGAAGGGCCTGGAACACAAGTCCTGCAAGAAGCAACTGAGGGAACTGGAGTTGTTTAAAGCGGAGAAGAGAAGGCTCAGGGGAGACCATATTGCACTCTAGAACTACCTGAAAGGAAGGTGTGGGGGCTGGGGGGTCAACCTTTTCTTGCAGATAACCAGCAATAGGACTAGAAGGAATAGCATCAAGTTGTGCCAGGGGAGGTTTAGGTTAGAAATTAGGAGACATTTCTTCTCAGAAAGAGTAGTCAGACATTGGAATGGGTTGCTCAGAGAAGTGGTGGTGTTACTGTCCCTGGGGTGTTCGAGGAAAGGTTGGACCCAGAGCTTAGGGAAATTTTTTTAGTGGGTGGCATTGGTAGTAGGATGATGTTTGGACCAGGTGATCCAGAAGGTCCCTTCCAACCTTAATTATTCTATGATTCTATAATGTGTGTTCTCTGAGTGTTTGACTGTTTGTCATAATTACTAATGCTGTGAGGGAATAAATAAATAAATAGGTAAATAAATAAATGAAGATTAAGCATGTTGGAAAAAAAAAATAAACAAAAACAGAGGACAGACAGATATTGACAGTAGGCAACATTTATGACATGGATGAAAACTGTCTCTTTTGATTCAATGAGGAGTCAAAAGCTTAGCAGCACAAAAACCTGAATAAGCTCCAGGTAAGATTCAATTTTTTAGAAAGACTCTGGGGTAAGGAACTTTTTTCTGATAATTGTTTTCATGGTATGATATTCTGTACCTGCAGGGTCTGTTCTTACAAGGTGCAGTGACTTCAGATCTGGATTGAGTATCTGGTAGTTCAACTGTGAAATTGAATCTAGGCAATCTGAAAGCTGGTTTAAAGGCCAGAAGTTCCTCTGTAACTATGTAAGAAAAACTGCCTCAGCAACTAGGAAGTTATGGAGATAACTGTGTCTTTTCTAGTCTTAAAGTTTTGAAAAGATTAGACAATTTAGTAGAAAAGACATATAAAAGGATTTGAGAGCTACTGCCAGAAACAACACTGGGAATCTCATTTTCTGTAAAGAAAAATTCTGACATTTAGAAAATTCTTCTTGTCGGTCACTATGTAAGTCTTCATGAAGAAGGCAGCCCCAGCTGCTTGCAACCCTAACACTAGGTCAGACCTGCAAGTATTCACACTGAAATTCCTGGTGTTATGATTTTATGTGCCAGAAATCACAGTTCAGTCTTAACTCTGCCAATTTTCTCCTGTTTAATTTTCAGTTCTCAGCTCTACAATATCGTGAATACCAGAGGGAGAACTGTTTAACAGTAACTCACAAAGTCTTGGTCTTATTAAAAATGCAGTTTTTGAAAATAAAACATATCAGAGTGTTTCCAAATAAGCTCCTAGGAGTCCTGGGAAGGATGGACAAAGAAAACTTCTGATTTGTGACATGAAAAATATCTTCCATAGTCATAGATTACTCTTAAGTTCCTATGTGTTATACTGGGTTTACATGGCAGAGACTTGAAAGCAGGGGGACTGCAGGGATAGGTTCTGTGAGAGGAGTCCAGAAGCTGCCCTATTTTAGGTAAAAGATGGTTTCAGCTGGCTCCAAAAGGGACCTGGCACTGGCCAGAGACAAACAAATGAGCGATGTTGTTTGTGTCTCAAAGAGCAGATTTAAGAAAGGGAAAAATAAAATGCTACACAACACCAGTGGGAGAGAGGAGTGAGAACCGTCCGTGCAGACACACAGGTCAGTGCAAAAGGAGGACAGGAGGTGCTCCAGGAATGGAACAGAAGTTCCCCTGTGGCCTGTGAAGAGGCCCATGGTGAAGTAGGTTGTCCCTCTGAAGCCCATGGGTCCCATGGCAGAGGAGATCTCTGTGCTGCAGCCCATGGTGGAGCAGAGGTATCTGGCCTGAAGGACACTGGAGCAGGCTGTGAGCCAGAGCTGCAGCCTTTGGAGAGAAGCACATGCAGGAGCATGTGATCTCGTGGGACCTGCCACCCATGCTGGACCAGTTTGCTTTTGAAGTATGGACCCCATGGTACAGATCCATATTGGAGCAGTTCTTGGAAGTTGCTGCCTGTGGAAAGCACACAAGTTCAGTTTGGGAAAAATGTAATCCTGTGGGTGGAGCCCCACATAGGAGCAAAGGAAGAGAGTGACCTCAAAAGAGTGGTGGAGACAGTTTTATGGACCAAACACAGACCTCATTCCCTGTTCCCCTGTGCCTCTTGCAGAGAGGAGGTAGAAAAAGGTGGAAGGGGGAGAAGGTGGTTTTAATTTGCTTTTAGTTTCTTAATGTTGCAATCTGTTAATGATAGGCATGAGGCGGATTTTTTTATCATCATCATATTTATTAGTATCATAATTGTTATTTTTAGCTTTTTGTTTGTTTGTTTGTTTTCAAACTGTAAAGCCAAAAAGTTTTAAGGAAAAGGAAGATGTATTCTGCTCTCAGTTTCTTACAGGAATGGTAATTTTCTTAAGATCTCTAAAGATGTGTATTTTGCCAACTACTGGTCATTTTAAAAAGAGAATGCAGTACTCTTCCTAGTAATGTGTCCCACATTCATTAGTAAATAAATAAATAAAAATCTGAAATTAACAAGGTATTTGTGAGAAGTCATTGAAGGTCTAGAGTCTTAAAAAAAAATGTCTTAAAGGATTAAGCAAAGCAACATTGTATACATTACCCAGAAGTACTATGATTAATGAAGCTAAAATGTCAGTTTAAATTCTCATGGCTCATTTGGCAAAACGTGTTTTAGGGTGTCTTGAAGTTTTTTGATGTAAAACATTGCAAAGATACATTAAGAGAAATGTAAAAGTTTCACTGTTTCTTATGAAAAGAAACAAACATAAATTGTGGAAAAACAGCTGAAACAGAACAAGAAAAAATGCATTTCTAATAATCAGATATATTTTAAATTTCTGCCTCTTCCCTTCTCAGTCCTGAATTTGGTTTAATTAGAGTACTGTTACAATCATTAAGTACCTGCATTTAGGGTAATGGCTAATGCAATAAATTACATGTAATACATGACTTTTTGCACCTTTTTGTTTTTGTGCTATATTCAAAACTCTACACATTTTATAAATTACCCTAAACTTCAAACATCCTATAGAAGTACAGACATACAGTAACCTCAAACAAAGGATTGTTCTTGTCAGATATAAATTTGTTTATTCCTCTCAACAACAAAGAGAGAGAAGATCCAATTTCATCCCCTCATTCTATTTTTAGGAATCAGATACACTTTGTCATGAAGCAGCTTAATTGTATTTCAAATGTTAGAGGTCAAAATATCAAGAGCTGTCAGAAAAGTGATTTATCAATGATCTCTTGACAGTCTGTTTTTGAGAATTTTACACTTTGAAATTAATAGAGTTTTTTGAGTTCTTATGAGGACATCCATCTTTCTACAGCTTCAAGTTTTATTATCAAAGACACACATTTGCTGCTCTATTTCTAAAAATAATTAACACAACTTTCACTTGGTCACAGGGCAATGCAAATAAAATTGAATCGTAATAATGAAAAAATTTAGATGAAGTACATTTACACAATTATTTATATATATTTTTATTAAATTATTACAATTACTCTTTAACGTTCCCTTCACAGAATTAATGAAATTTAACAACTGTCATCAGAAGTGAGCATTGCTTGAAGTTCTATTCACATCAACGTGTTCTGGATTGTGCATACCTTAAAATGACAGGATCACAGAATCACAGAATAGTTGAAGTTGGAAGGGACCTCTTAAAAGCATCTAGTCAGCCCCCCTAACAAGCAGGATTGCACAGAATGGCATGTAGGTGGGTTTTGAGTATCTCCAGAGAAGAAGACTTGTGCCTCTCTTCATGCATCTGGCAGCACTGGATATCACAGTTGTGGATATTTTTAAACCTATGAATGAATTAATACATTAATTATGTATTTTAAATTTGGCTTACATTTCAAAATTTTATTAGCTATATTTTTATAGTACCATACTGCTCCCATTAGTATTAAACATTGTATATATTTTGTTAAATTTGGAATGTCTAAAAAACAGATACCATATCAATATATCAGCAAAGACGAAATGTTGATAAAGTGGATAAGGATAGTACATTTTTCCAAAATTCTTGGTCATTAATACATAAAATATTTATTATTTCAGTCTTTGGAGTCCTTTTACAAAGATTAAATCTTGCAGTAAGATGTCTTGTCTGGCGAGGATGTAAATAGACTATGTCTTTATCTCTAGCAGAGACTTTGGCAGTAGTAAAAATTATCTTTCTCTTTATTTATTTATTTTTTTCCCCACTAAATTATTTGGGTAATAGACTCAGAATTCTGATTTGAATTTCAACCCCTACAAAGTCTTGAGAATTCCTATGCATTTTTTCAAGATCATTATGTTATTCAGAGGATGACTAAATAGGTTTGAATGTAATGTATAACTTCTCCTAAGATAGATTTCATATAATCACAGAATCATTACATTTGGAAAGGACCTCTAAGATGATCTAGTCCAACCATCCATCTACCACCAATACTGCCCACTAAACCATATCCCTATGTGCCACATTTCCTTAAACACTCCCAGGTACAGTAATGCCACCACTTCCCTGGACAACCCGTTCCAATGCCTAACCACACTTTCTAATAAATTTCTCCTAGTATCCAACCTGAACTTCCTCTAGTGTAACTTGAGGACACTGCCTCTAGTCCTATCACTAGTTACCTGTGAGAAAAGGCTGATCCCCAGTCCACCCCTCTCCACCCCACTCCCCACCCCCCACCCCCCGCCCTCCCCATCCCCTTTCTTTCAGGTAGTTGTAAAGAGCAATATGGCTTCTCCTGAGCCTCCAGATTAAACAACCCTAGCTCCCTCAGCCGATCTTGTAGGACTTGTGTTCCAGGCCCTTCACCAGCTTTGGAGACCTTCTCTGGGCATGCTCCAGGGCCTTGGTGTCCTTCTTGCAGTGAGGGGCCCAAAACTGAACACAGTACTCAAGGTGAGTAAGGCCTCACAAGACCTGAGTACAGGGGAACGATCACTTCCCTGGTCCTCCTGGCTACACTATTCTTGACACAAGCCAGGATGCCGTTGGCCTTCTTGGCCACCTGAGCACGCTGCTGGATCATGTTCAGGCAAGCATCAATCAGCATCCCCAGATTCTTTTCCTCTGCACAGCTTTCCAGTCACTCTTCCCCAAGCCTGGAGCATTGCATAGGGTTGTTGTGACCAAAGTGCAGGATTCAGCACTTAGCCATGTTGAACCTCATCCTATTGGCCTCTGTTCATCAACCCATCTTGTCCAGGACCATCTGCAGGGCCTTTCTACCTTCCAGTCAATCAACACTTCCCTCCAACTTGGTGTCATCTGCAAACTTACTGAGGGTGGACGAATTCCCTTATCAAAATAATAAATAAAAATATTAAAAAAGATGGGCCCCAACACCAGCCCTGGGAGAACACCACTGGTGACCGGACACCAGCTGGATTTCACTCCTTTCACCACCATTCTCTGCCCCAGCTGTCCAGCCAATTTTTCACCCAGCAAAGAGTGTACCTGTCCAAGCCAAGGACTGCCAGCTTCTTCAGGATACTATGGGAGATCATGTCAAAGGCCTTGCTGAAGTCTAGGTAGACTACATATACAGCCTTTCCCTCATCCACCAGGAGGGTCACCTAGTCATAGAAATAGATGAGGTTGGGCAGGCAGGATTTGCCTTTCATGCAACCATGTTGACTGGGCCAGATTCCCCAGTGGCTCTGCATACATTGCATGATTGCCTTCAAGATGACCTGTTCCATCACCTTTTTTGGCACCAAGGTGAGGCTGACAGGCCTGTAGTTCCCCTTTTGACCCTTCTTTTAGATGGAAAGTACATTAGTAAGTCTCCAGTTATCTGGGACCTCTCCAGATGAACATGACTGATGATAGATGCTGAAAAACAGCCTAGCAATCATATACATTCTGCTCTGGTGAGGCCACACCTCGAGTACTGTGTTAATCTTTGGGCCCCTCACTTCAAGAAAGACATCGAGGCCCTGGAACATGTCCAGAGAAGGGCTACAAAGCTGGTGAGGGGCCTGGTACACAAGTCCTTGAAGGTCTTTTCCAACCTTAATGATTCCATGATTCCATGGTATGTCTGATCTAATGTAGTTGTGCTAAATGTATTTGACTGAGTCCATTTCAAATCACACTGGAGTTCTTTGTCCCAATATAAACTTCTCATCTTTGATCCAACTCTTGCCTTTCTGTACTGAATTTCATCTTTTGCATCAGCTAAATAAAGCAGATGAGAATGAAAATGAGCTGCAAAACAGATTTCCTCAGTCCAGTTCCTGTACATAGCGTTAGCCCTTAGATATTAGCAGCAGCACTGATTCGGTGAAGCAATGTAGCCAGACTCTTCAGTAGTCTTGTAGTAAATGTTGCTTGCAAAGATTTATAAGACATATAAATGTTGTGGTTGATAAATATATTATATGTATATGTATGTATATATATTATATATATGTATGTATGTATGTACATAATCTTGACAACTATTAATCACCTAATAATCAGAAAAATCCTGGTCTAAATCTTAGAATTGCTACAGGCTTTTGCTAGATGAAAAAGAAGAAGATAGAAAGAAAGAGAAAAATAAGCCTAAAACAACTAAAGAGTATTTCAGTCTTGTATATCTGTCAGAACTTGAAATACTTGGAAACAGAGAACTGTAATTGGAAGTAATTGATAACCTTAATAACAAACTATGCTTCCAAAATTTCTTGTAAAGTAATTCTTACTGATTTTTTTACAGATCAGTGAATTTGAAACACAAATCTATATCTTTTCCATTCCATGTAACTGAATAAAATAGGAAGAACACAACAGCTCTTGGTAGGCACTGTATGGGAGGACAACTAGCTATAAAAGGCTCCATTAATACGATTGGCTGAAGGTGGGCTTGTGGTTGATTTTGTGGCCCACTCTAAGACCATATGTGTGTCATCCTATCTGGTGAACAAAAATAAATATATTAGTATTGAATTATTCAGGGAGTTGGTATTATGGAGGGTAATTTAAGGTAGCAGGTCTCTAGTTTTTTTGATGGCTCATAGACTGTCAGCCATTGAATAAAGATAGAAAAAGCAGACGTTTTTTATTTGTTTATTTTCTCTTTTTCTACAGACTAAACTTGTACATCTAGAGATAAGAGTACCTAACTATTTTTATATGCATAATACTTAATATATATAAAAATATTTTTAGCGAGACTAAATAGTCAATTCATACATTTTTATGCTTAGTTTAGTTATTTTAGAGAGACACAATGACAGAATCATATTTTTATGTTTGTTTTAGTCATTTTAGAATGACACAAGTTTGTTCTATATCACTACAGTTTACAAAAGCATCCAGTTTAACCTATTTATTTTATTTTATTTTATTTTATTTTATTTTATTTTATTTTATTTTATTTTATTTTATTTTATTTTATTTTAAACATATGTGTATATACATGTATATTATATATATATATATACATACATACATACATTCATATTTTATTTTTTTTTTTTCCCCTGCCATGAATTACTATGATACTATAGATATTCTTTGTTCTGGAATATGAATATAGAACACTTTTTTTTTTTTTTTTTTTTTTTTTTTTTTGTATTTGTGTGGTAACGACATTTAATAACTATCCAAAAATCTTAGTTATCTTCCAGAAGGGAAGCCTCTCCATGAGGTCTGAATAGAAAAAAAAATCATGGAAACTTTACAGCTGGAAAAACTCAGGTAACATGATGTTTTTAATTTTAATTTGATTTAATTTAATTTTATTATTTATTTATTTATTTATTTATTGTGGCTGCTTGCAGCAAGTGGGAGATGAAAGATGTGGGACAGAGTAGTTCTAGTGACAAAACTGCAAATTCTTATTGCACTGCTTACCAACTAACACCTTCATGGAAAAAAAGAAAAAAAGAAAAAAAAGAAAAAAAGAAAAAGAATAAAAGCTATGTAAGCACTTTGTAAACATTTATTAACCATTATATCTGCATTGCAATAGACTATTTTCTGACTAGAGCACACTTTTCAACTTTTACCAGAGATTATCTTTTTGCTGAGAATTTCAGTTATACTAGATTATCAACGGTTAATACCATGATGATCTTTTTATTGAAATTTTATGTGCTACATCTTAATTCCTTTTGGCATGTTACCATCATTGTCATTTATTTTAGTGAAGTTTTAGGATCATTTCTCTCTTAGGATAGGAAACTCTGGGTTTGCCTTTAGAGGTAGAATGCAACCTCTCAAAAAAAAAAAAAATAAATTAACAGTTTCCAAGCTCAAGCAACTTGTTAGTTTTGCATAACTTTAAGACTCCAGCAAAACTTTAAATCCTAGTGATTGGAAGAGGTCTTCCTATTTATCTGTGATTTCATTATACTCGTGTAAGAGAAGACTGATCAAACAATAGAGGATATTTCTTTTACAATTGGCAAAGAAAAAATCATGCTAATATTAATGAATAATCAGTAAACTATTTTTATTTAATAAACAGTTTCACTATTATTCAGTTATTTAATACAGGGATCAACATTTTTACTGTGAAGAAATATTTACCCCACTTTATTTTCATTTACCTGCCAGAGTTAACAAGATTACTTCTGAAGGAAACAAGCAAAGCCAAAAGATATAACACATTCACATGAGCAAATGTGTCAATCAAAACACCAAATTTCAAGCCTTGAATACACTTCTCTTTGAGGCAGAGATTAAGCATTTTGTTCTTTGGGGAAGATTTTATCCAAGTTTGATTTGTTCCTTGACAAAAGAATTTCCAACTACCTATGAGTAAGAAATTAGTTTTTGAATAGATAAATCCATTTGGAATTGTTTCTAATGTCATTCCTAAATTAGAGAAATAATATGCTTATAAAATTTAAGACATTTTAGAAATGTACATGTATATATAATATGCTTTTCTGACAGTTATTGTCAGTTTCCCATTTTATAAATTACAATATTATTTGATGCATTTATTACAATTATATAAATGTGTATATATATATATGCATAATCTATATATATTTTGAAGGCTTCTTGAAATAGATTTTAATAAGAAATGTTTTTGTCATTGTATATATACATGTTCATCTAGATAGATTGCCTATCCAGTAAGGATTTTTTCTATATATAGAGAGATTTTTCCTATATTTCCATAACATATTTGAGAAAACAAGACAGCAATCAAACCTCTCAGAAATGTAAAACAAAAGAGCAGTCCCATTTCTTATACAATAACCATCTCTGGCTATTACCCTATAATACCCTAGGATAACCTATAATCTAGGATAGTATTTGGGGATATTGTGTTAGTAAAACTGCCATATGTATATTTGCATATAGACAGCAGAAGCAGTGATTTCAGATATCAGCTTGCAGTTTACAATTAGTAACTTCATAAATATAGACATAAATGAAGTACAGACATCTGATCAGTTTCTATTTGTGGTTATATCTGTTTTTTGATTTTCATTTTATTCTAAAAATAGTTTATTAATTAATATTGTATTTACCCCTGAGTTATATGACACTGAACAGAGTTTAGAGTATGTGACAATGGATTTATTCCTAAAAATACAATTACTAACAGATAATTGCTGATTTGGGTTCATGCTGATACCAGATGGAGTTCTAATTCATCAGACTTATGCTAAAGAAATGTCAGTTTAGAAAATTAATTATTCCAAGCAAGAAAATATTGTATAAGTATTATTAAATCCCAACATTTTGAACATACTTCTGTAAAAAAATTCTCTGAAATATTTTAGGTAATGTAACATTTCTAAAGAAAAGATAAAGATGTAATCATAGTAGGTCACAAAAACTGCATAGTTCAATTCATCAAGGCTTTTAACAAGAATACTACATTTCTGAAATCCATCGAAATTTTTCTACATGACTACTGTAATTTATTTATTTTTACATATATTATAAAGCCTGATTCCAGTAGGTATGCTCTCCATAATGGCTGTCATTAAAAGTAAGAAGCTGTGATGCTCTGAAAAGATGGGATCTGAATATGCATAAATGCACAATTTTCAGCATGAGAAAAGCTTTTAAGTTAAACATAGATTTATAAATAACTCAGCTTAGCGGTGTATTTGTTATACACCAGTTGCTGTAAAACTGATGCAAATATGAAGTCCCTGAATTTCTCATTTGAGTGTTTTGGTTGGCTGATTTAGTTTCATGAACATTGTAATGACATTTTTGAAAATCACAAATGAGGGTTAATGTCATTATAATACTGTTGGGGAAAAAAAAAAAAAAATCTAGATTGCTGAAAAGTGAAGATTTATTGCAAGGGAAATAAATAAATAATACTGAATGATAAATAATAATAACTACACTTTTCTTCATTGTTAGGAATTCTATTAATAAATTTTGTACTCCAAAGTTGCATTAAATCATAATAGATTTGTTAGTCTGGTAATATTTATAGCTGTACTATCTATAACTTAAATATTTAGCCAACAAAGATGTTGTACTCTATTTCTGATAATCAAGCCACATGTGACTACATCATGAAATTCAATTAGTCTAGCTCAAATGCTTTTTCCCCATGCTATTTTTCTAGCTATTGCAGTTATACTCTCAGTCACTATATTCATGAAACAGAGCCAGAAGTGCACTTCTTGTCCTCTTTTAATTTAAAGTGTTCAAGAACTTATTTATTATATCTATAGTGAAGTAGTGACATTCAAATCTATGAATTCGGAAGTACACAGGTGTCACAAAATCAGAAATTCTCTTAGGTTTGAAGATAAATAATAAACTTAATATTATTATTATACATTTTGTAAGAATAAGAGTATTAAAACAGGGGGAGGGATGGGGGTGTTTGATGGGCTGATGGACTGGTTAAGTTGTGGTTTTCTGAAAACTTCATAATTTCTTATCAACATTTCAGCATTTAAGTTGGAATTTTCCATCATGGAAAAGATGATGGAAGACTTAACTCAGTGTCCTAAGGACAGTTATGCCAATTTCCTGGCTGAGAATTTGGTATAATGTGTAGATAGATATAGATATAGATGTAGACGGATAAATTGTTAAATACCCTTGGAATTACTGAGAAATAAAGACCAGTGTACAGAAGAGAAAAAATATTTTAATTATTAATCTACTCATTTTCTAAGACAGGATATACAATTTCGTAAGTGAATACAAGGTTGGGAGTCATAAATAGAATGCCAGATTATGGAAATATTATTTATGCAGGGGACATAACACCTAACGATTTCACTATATCCTGTTATGATTTTGTCAGATTGAGTTTCCCCAAAATGTACAGGTGCAAAAATGGAACTGCACATGCACATTGCAACATTTGAAAAATAATAGTTTGCATAGAGCCAAAGTGGAGATCAGATTAAATATTTGAGTTAATTTACAGAATATCTGTTAGTCCACAGTAGAATATTCATGTTCTTGTGCACAAAAGCACAAATACACTTTAAGCACCAGAGGGGTGACACTGTACCTTTTTTCTTACTTAAAAAATCATGTTTCTTTTGTGTATGTCAGATCTACATGCAGGCTAACAGCCAGACGGAGTTGGCTGCTGTTCCCAGATGCTTGTTGTAGCAATTTATACCCACAATAATGGGAATAAAATAGAGCTTTTCTGTATTAAATATATACACTTAGAATATTTTTGCTTGTAAACTGCAGGTGCCAAAATTTTCTTTGTATTACTGTACTAAGTGCACCATGTTGTTTGTACTAAGACAGATGACAGTGTCAGTGAATCATCATTTCCAGGGCTGAAATAGAATTGCCACAAGTACCACCATCAGAAAGTCATTCATCAAGAGTTGAGATTAAAGTAGTGATAAAAATGACTGACTCAAGCATGTTCGTACACAAGCTCAGAGATACTGCTCTGCTCATTCTCTAGCAGACTGTACAAATATATCACTCCGAAGTACAACTGGTGATGATCTATCTAGCCTTAAATTAGTATAGAGTGATCAATATTTAGGGTGCGGGATGGTGGGGGGTAACATTTAGTTATTGATATTATTAGTGATATTATTTTAATTTTTTTTTGCCATTCTTTTTACAGTTTACTAATATTGTTTAATGTTTTCCAAAGTGACACGCAGTTAATCATGGAAAATACTACAAGAATATCTGAAATATATATATAATATTTATTCAGTATGATTAAAACCAATTCTTTATCTATATCTGTGTCAGTATGCTCTTAACGAATGTCAGTATTTCCTGTTAAAATGTCTGTGATGGATTTATGTTTGAGGGACAGGTATACCAACCATAAAAGAATGTCTGGGTCAGAGAAACACAATCTGGGTATATGTATTTTCATTACTTAATGTAATTCACCTTACTGAAAACTGTAACCTGAGTTAGGAAAATTAAATTAATTTCCCTGCCAAACAACATAAGAATACTGTCAAAATGTCACATACAAAATGTCACAAAGTATTCACAGGCTTCTAGTGTTGCATGCACTGAGGCCAACTGTGTTCAGTGCAGAAGCTTTTAATTTTTCTTTCTTTCTTAATTCTGATTGTAGTCAGTAAAATATTGGGATAACACGCTAGATTGAGGTGAAGAGTGAGCAATAGAAGAGATCAGGTTTGATTTGATTTGACGGTATTCATCTGAATGCTTCAAATGTGAGGGAATGAAAGAAAAGCAACAGGAAGGAAAAAGGAAAAGGAAAAGGAAAAGGAAAAGGAAAAGGAAAAGGAAAAGGAAAAGGAAAAGGAAAAGGAAAAGGAAAAGGAAAAGGAAAAGGAAAAGGAAAAGGAAAAGGAAAAGGAAAAGGAAAAGGAAGAAAAAGAAAAAGAAAAAGAAAAAGAAAAAGAAAAAGAAAAAGAAAAAGAAAAAGAAAAAGAAAAAGAAAAAGAAAAAGAAAAAGAAAAAGAAAAAGAAAAAGAAAAAGAAAAAGAAAAAGAAAAAGAAAAAGAAAAAGAAAAAGAAAAGAGTTTGTATATATATATATTGTGTATATATATAATGTGTGTGTATATATAGACAGACAGACAGATAGATAGATAAATAGATAGATAGATAGATATCTTTGTCAATGCAAAGGCATTTGTGAAAACTTTGGCTAATTCTTGGTCCTAGCTTTAAATGTTATGATGGCAGAGTAGCTTGTTAGGTAACTCAGAAAGGAAACAAGATATTTCAATTCACTGGAAAGCAGATTCTAGGTAAAGAGCATGTAGTAATTCATCACGCTGAAATAAATTGCGTAACTCTATCAAAGTGTGTGGAACAGTGTATTAGATTTAGTTACGCTATACTTTTGTTTTGTTGTAGCAAGTATTAGTAACTTCTATTTCTACTCCATTTGGTTTATATCTGCTACTGCAACATTGTATATGCAATTAGAAAAAGGTGCTAGTATTGAGATCTAGATCAGAATTCTGCTTAAACTCAGCAGTTTAATAAGAGATGGTGGTAATAAGATTTTTCTTCTTCTTCTTCCCCAATAACCCACACAACCATGACCACCAAGATTTCTAGGCATCATCTACCTATAAACAAAACAATTTCCTCAGACAATAAAACAGAATGATGGGATGAAAATAATATTAATTTTGCTGATTGAAACAAAAGTAACAGAAGACTGATGATGAAAAGTAATGATAGAAGTTTCACACACTACAGTGTTTAATAATAGAACATCCCTTTATACCTAGTGAACGAAGAGAACAGCATTACTGTAAGACTGAATTTCCCTAGGAATTAAACCACCTCCCAAATTAAGTTGTGTCTTATTCTCAGCCTAGGATTATTGTCATAATGTCTGTCAAAAAGAAGTGTATCTGCAAGCCAAGATAAATTAATAGTTTGTAGTAAGTGATATAGTTTGCTGATGATAATCTGTAAAAGTGTATGGTAATAGAAACTTAGAATAATAGAATGGATTAGGTTGGAAGGGACCTTAGAGATCATCTAATTCCACCCTCTTTGCCATAGGCAGGGATGCCACCCACTAGATCAGATTGGCCAAGGCCCCATACAGCCTGGCCTTGAACACCTCCAGGGATGGGGCATCCACAACTTCTCTTGGCAACCTCATCCAGTACTTCACTATGCTTACAATGAAGAATTTCACAGAATCACAGAATTACAGAATGTCCCCGGTTGAAAGGGACCTCTGAAAGTCATCTAGTCCAATCACCCTGCCTAGCAGGATCATCTTGAACACTGTACAGGATGACATCCAGACAGGTTTTGAATATCTTCAGAGAAGGAGACTTCACAACCTCTCTGGGCAACCTGTTCAAGTGCTCTGTCACTCTCAGAGTAAAGTGATTTCCAATGTTTATACAGAGCATCTTGTGGTATATGCTTTTTATTCTATCACTGGACAAAAGTGAAAATAGTATGGCTCTATTCTAGTAAAGAAATGCACTCTCATATTCAGATGGAACGTCCTGTGATTCAGTTTGTTCATGTTGCCTCTCATCCTGTCTCTGGACACAACTGAAAAGAGACCGGCTCCATCATCTCAACACCCTCCCTTCAGATATTTATATACATTAATGACGTCTCCCCTCAGTCTTCTCTTTTCCACGTTAAACAGGACTGGTCTCTCAGTCTGTCCTCATATGACAGCTGCTCCAGTCCTCTAACCATCTTCACAGCCCACCTCTGAACTTGCTCCAGTAGTTCTATGTCTCTCTTGCAGTGGGGAGCCCAGAACTGAACACAGTACTCCAGGTATGGCCTCACCAGGGCTGAGAAGAAGGGGAGGATCACCTCCCTTGACCTACTGGCAACACTCTTATGAATGCACTCCAGTAAACCATCGGCCTTCTTGGCCACAAGGGCACACCGCTGATTCATGGTCAGCCTGCTGTCTACCAGGACTCCCAGGTCCCTCTCTGCAGAACTGAATTCCAGCAGGTCTGTCCCCAGCCTGTATTAGTGATTGGGGTTATTCCTCCCTAGGTGTAGAACCCTGCATTTGCCCTTGTTGAACTTCATGAGGTTCCCTTCAGCCCAACAGTCTGGTCTGTTGTGGTCCCTCTAAATGGCAGCACAGCCCTCTGGGGTATAAGCCACTTCTCCCACCTTTGTGTCACCAGCAAACTTGCTGAGGGTGTACTCTGTTCCATCGTCAAGGCCGTTGATGAATAAGTTGAACAACACTGGACCCAGTACTGACCTCTGGGGGACATTGGTAGCTACAGGCCTCTGACTAGATTCTGCACCACTGCGTACAGCCCTCTGAGCTCTGCCATCCAGCCACAGAGCTTTTTTTTTTTTTTTTTTTTGAGCCATGGAGCATCATATCTGTTGATTAGGGGTGCTTCAGGGACAAGGGGGGAATTCCTCACTCTGCTCCAAGCAGAAATGAGTGTCCAGCCTCACCTGTCTTGAGAGTCTATCAATTCTTCCAGTTTCAGGTTGGAAGCGACCTTATCACCTCCTTGTGAGGATTTAAGGCAGGGCTGTTGCTCAGCCTGCACCAGCATATTATACCACATGTTGATCTCTTGCTTAGATTCCTGGATGTATTGCAGCCTGCTGACCTCCTCTTGTAACCTGGCAACTTGCTCAGAGAGTGTGTCTATCTCATCACACTTGCACCCATGACTCCAGCTTTGCCTTCAGGCCCAAGGGGTTTCTCCAGACGTTGCAGTTCCCTCCAACTGAGGGTCTGAGAAGCTCTTGCAGTCCTTGGGAGGTCTGTCTGGGTAGAGGTGTCTGCCATGGGTGGTTCATCTGGGTTTCAGCCTCTGCCCAGCAGGTGCGGCAGGTAGACACCATTGTCGCCTCACTGGAAAGCTGATTTGTGCAGCTCCCCAAATAAAAGGTAGAGATCAGTCCATCTCCTGCCCTCCCTGTTCACACTTCCTGCATGAACTGATGCTCAAACTGCTGCACCACACCCTGACTGCTGCACCATGCCCTGACTGCTGCACCATGCCCTGTTTGCCTGCCCTTTGTGTGACAGAGGGTGGGAGCTCTTGGCTCTGCCCAAGCCTTGTCAGCTGCCCTTGCAAGGACTGCCAGGTACTGGTGGCTCCCTAGGCTGTCTTGAGTGGCCACAATACAGGAAACACCTGCATGCTGTAATCCCCCACTCCACTGCAGAACACGTCTGCCCCAGAACCGATCACTTCAGTGAGTGAGTATAGTTAAGAGTGATACAAATATTGCACTGAAAGTTCACCTTTCTAAAATACTTTTTCATAAGAGTTATTGTGAAAAACAAGAACTGCTTCCCAGAAGAAATCTATTTGAAGGGCATTTATTGTAATACCTGTCTTCTTCCAGGAATAAACAAAAAGATAAATAAATAAATAAATCCCTTTTTAACACGTAACAGAAATGACTCAGTCTCAGAGTGTATCATACCCAATTCATTACATTTCTCAAAAATCTTAAATGAAGATGTGGCCTACTTTTGAAGATTAATATAATTAATCTTTGAAATAATTATAATATAAAATTATAACATAAATTAATCAATTAATAGTATTAATTATGCAATATTTGACTCAGATTTGGGCTTTCCAACACTTACAAAACATGTTACCTCATGTAGACAGCTGGCTCATAGCTCTTTATGGCATAATGGTGATGAGAAACCTGAATTAAAAATAATGGCTTTGATAACTCTTTGAATCATTACCAATAAGTTGCTCTTCTGATAAATTGTCAGACACCTTTGAGAAATGTCTCCCTGGATATACTTAAATAATGACTGATTGAGGAGTAATGTCTTCAAAGCCTTCTCAAAATGAGATGCAAAATGGAACTCACTCACTCACTGAAATTATTGTCAACACAGAAGGTAAAAGGGCAAAAAAATGTTAGCTACATTCTTCTAATTTTCTTCATGGAGGTAAACAAAACTTTGCAATTATAATAACATTTCCCATCCCTTGTCCATCACGCTGAATATGATACAAAATACCTCTGAAACTTCTCCTTACATAGCAACTGCTATTTGTCACAAATGATTATTAACACCTAATATTAATTTTATATACCCACCACAGTTTTGAAATTTAAGATTCTTGCATATCAAATACTTTGAAAGTTGAAAAAAAAATGAATGCAATTGCTTTTTGTCTTTAAAGAGTGTAACTGCTTTCCTCACTGAATGCAGGTTCAGAGTACCTTAAAACATGGTAGATTTTCTTACAAAATTTTGTTTGTTCTGCCTTTGAGGTCCCTGAAGTAGTTGATCAGCCCACATCTCTTAGACGAGAGTCTGTCCGACTGAAGCATTCATATAGCTTTTCTCTTGTTCTGCCTAGCTCAAAAGTTCCTGAAATTTTCTAGTTTTGATTTCCATTGAGAAATAGCTGAATGCTATCTATGAAGTAGTACTGGGAAAATACAGATTCCTTATGTTGGATAAGTAATAAATAGATGTTCTTTCCATGCTTGTTACTAGAAATCCCTCATCAGAGAAAGTTTATTCTCACTCCCCAACTTTTAGAAAGAAAGACTATTTCAATAGTTTCTGGATGGCAGAGGGAGTTAATTAAAGCTTTCAGAATCAGATGCCAGTCTTGTGGGACTTTCCAATCTTTGCTCAAAACAAGAATTTCATGAAGTATTCTCATAAGTGAGAAGTTCTGTTTTGGTTAGGTTTTAAGATTATTTATTATTTTAAGATTACTGACTGATGTCATCTACATGGAGTTCTGTAAGGCTCTTGACACTGTCATACATGACTTCCTGATTGCCAAATTGGAGAGATATGGACTGATGGGTGGACCACTCAGTGGATAAGGAATTGGCCTAAAGCTTGCACCCAGAGAGTGGTAGTCAATGGCTATACGTCCAAGTGGAGGCAGGTGATGAGAGGTGTTCCTCAGGGGTCTGTACTGGGACAGGTACTATTTAATATCTTTATCAGTGACATAGACATGATCAGCAGATCGCGTGCATCCTCAGCAAGTTTGAAGATGACACCAAACTGAGTGGTGCAGTTGATACAAGAGAAGGAAGGGAAGCCATCCAAAGAGACCTCAACAAGGTTGAGAAGTGGGCTCACATGAACTGCATGAGGTTCAACAAGATTAAGTGTTAGGTGCTGCTTCTGAGTCAGGGCAATCCCAGACATGAATACAGACTGTGAGAAGAACTAAGAGTAGCTATTCAGATAAAGACTTAGTTCTAGTGGAAGTTCTAAAGACTTTGTTCTAGTGGACAAAAGCTCAACATGAGCCAACAGTGTGCACTTGTAGCCCAGAAGGCCAACTGCAACCTGGGCTGTATCAACAGAGGACCAACAGAGGACTGGCCAGCAGGACACAGGAAGTGATTGTTTCCCCCTCTATTCTGTCTTTTTGAGGCCTCACTTGGATTACTGCATCCAGGTTGGACGTCTCCAGCACTAGAAGGACGTGGATCTGTTAGAACTGGTCCAGAGGAGGATCACAAAGTCAGTCAGAGGGCTGTAGCACCTATCCAAAAAAAAACAAAAACAAAAACAAACAAAAACAAACAAACAAAAACCTCTGGGGTTACCTACTGCAGCTTTTCAATGCTTCAAGTGGGCTTCTACAAAAGGTGGAGAACAACATTCTGCTCAATCAGATAATGACAAGACAAGGGGGAATGATTTTAAACTAAAAGAGGGGAGATTTATATTAGAGACTAGGAGAAAATTCTTCACTCAGAGGGTGGTTGAGGCATTGGAAAAGTTTGCCCAGAGAAGCTGTATATGTCCCATTCCTGGAGGTATTGAAGACCAGTCTGGATGAAGCCCCAAGCAACCTGGTCTAATGGGTGGTATCCTTGCCCAAGATAGGGACATTCAAACTAGATGATCTTTAAGATCCTTTCCAAGGCAAGCCTTTCTGTGATTCTATAAATTTATACTTTGTTTCCTAAATTCAACTTATTTTATATAAACAGTATTAGAATAAATTATTTATGGGAAGTTATGAAATTGTGTTTCTACAGGTTTCTGTTGTGCAAGATTGCTGAACCATGATACTGAATTCAAAAAAGCTATGAAGTACTTATGAGCTGTGAAGTGGCAGATCATAATTGCTTTTAGCATGCTGCAAATGAGTAATGTGTCTCTGTCATGTAGAAATTAATTACTTTATAGAAGTCTATATTTCCTCATTTTTTTCAAAACTTTGTTTTAGTGATCTCTAAATAAAATAGTATTTCTTTCTTAGCTGAACACAATGTACCTGATAAACTCACCAGCTTGATATAAGAAGGGTATGAGACTTCAGAGGTACAAAGGTTGTTCCATTTAGTACCAGCTAGATATGGACCTTTCTTCAGGCAGTTATGACCCTTTCTGAAAACTGAGCTTTATTGCTTCAAATCACCCTTTGATATTTAGGTCTTAGGATTAGTCCAGTTTAGTAGGATAGTTTTAAATATAGGTAACATGAGTACAAGAAAAACTTTCCTGTCCTGAAAATAGTCTGATGGGAAACAACAGTATTTTGCTTAGATCAAAGACAAAAGATGATGTAGCTATAAAATGTGATTGAAAGACATTGTGACATTGTGCTGCAATTTTAAATATGGGCCACTCACTGCAGAGTTGGCTTCAAATCTACCAATGAGCCTCTGCCTCCTTTCAAACAGGAGTCTGTGTCCAGTGTTTCTCACTGAAATTCCTCATCCTCTTCTTCATTTTATTTGCTGCAGTTTGTCCATGGCATAAAATTTTAATGCTTAGCTTCACATTTTCTGCCACTGAGACATGATTGAGAACAACACTGATGCAACAGCTTTTAGCTTTTGCATGTTGTTTCTTGCCAGTTTGCTGATGTGATTTATGCTCCTTGGCTATTTAGGTTCTTCCTTAGTTACTTTTCTTGCACTGCAGTATTGTGGAATAAATGGAAGTTTCTAATTGTGTAAGCTCTATTTCTTGGCTGGCCTTATTCAAGTGTAGGATAACTGTTTTCTCAAAGAGAAAGATTTCAAATAAAAAGTTATATTCCAGCATTCATCCTCTTCCCTGCTTTTGATACTCAGGTGATTCTTCAAAGGTGCAAAGAGGGATCTCACCTAGGACTAATCATCACCCCTTATTAGATAGTTCTCTCTGACCCCGGTCCCTGTTGTCAGTCATACCAAAAAACTTTTAGAGAATAAAACCTTCTATTATTTACTTAAAGGTAAGCATTCAAGCTTTTAACTCTTCTTTTGTGAAAGAGGACACCTTTCTTTTCAGCTTGAGGAATTATGTTGCAATTTTATATTTTAGTCTTTTTGAATGCTGTAGAACACTTAATTTGACTTTTGTAAGTGTAAGAAGTCTCAGTTGTCAATTATTTGAATGTAGAATATCTGTTTTGTAATATGTGCAGCTAAATTTATCCCTGGTGAAACTTTATTGACTTCAAATTAAAATTAACTTCTGTTAAATGGTCCATATGGGAAATACACAGCTTGGTTAATCAAAGGAAAGCATATTTTATGATGTGTGTTAGTTTAAATCTGCTAGTTTTAATACTTCTACAAATTGCTTGTAGTCATTATGATAAAACATGCAAAAAATAGACTGAATTTAAAATTGGAATAAATGGTGATGTTATCTAAATGGTAGAATGAACTGCATGTGAAGAAGCTGGTGTGAAATCACATAGTAGTGTCTTTTTTTTAGTGTCTTTTTTTCTTTAGGTAGTCATAGGGAAAGATAAAAAATTAGGGAGATGCTGTTCATACAGGCAAGGAGGCTTGACAGCCTGATAGCTGCTGAGTGCCAGGTTGAAATGCTTAAATATCAGTCAACAAATTCTCTGACAGCAAGGTCAAATTTTAAATTTGATATAACCCCATAAATCCACTGTAAAATACTCAGCTATTTTCTTCTATGTATTTGAAATTTTGTGCTTTTTTCTCAGCTAATTCTATGTGATTTTATTTTCATTTACATATTTATTTATTTCTTCAGTAGCTGTTTATTAACTGTGTTAATTTTTGCTATATATTATATAATACATACATTTTCAGTGTACAAATTATAATGGTATTGATATCTTTGTGAAGCTAAGAAATTATGAAAATATGTGTCTTTTTATTATTTATTTATTTGTTTGTTTATTTGTTTGTTTACATGCCCTAATAGGCAGGAACCAGAATGAGGATCTAATGATTGTCTGACATTCTGACATATTTATATCAGTGTTCAGTGGGGAAGGCAAAATATATTTCACCTCCAGAAGTAAAGAAAATCAGCCCATACTACTTGAAGTATATGTGAAATGCACAAGAATCAAAATCTAGAAATGTAAGAAATTTGAAGGGAAGAAAGTCTTTCCTGTGAATAGTGTCTATCCAGGACTCAGATTAGAGGATTATAATTTGATATGTAGCTAAATGGTGCCTAAGAAAAGTAAATAATAATAATAATAATAATAATAATAATAATAATAATAATAATAATAATAATAATAATAATAATAATAATAATTGTAAATCAATAGCTCAAATAAATAGTACCTCCCATTATGACATCTGCAGAAAAGCATTGTGCATTACTTGGGGGAAGGATGCAAGGAAATGCTATTTTGCCATTTGAAATGGCAAATTAATTGAAAATTAATGTTGTAAGAGAAATAAAGAAATAACAAAGGTTCAAAAAGCAAAATTTGTTTCAATATTACATGAAAGATGCAGGATTTGCTAAGTTTTAAATCTAGCACAAATCAATCAACCTTAACACATACAAAAATTCAAAAGCTTAGAAAGTATTTCCATAAGTTAATATTCAGTTTATTTATGAATATTGTATACAATGAAGGATTCTGTTTTTCAGTTAATATGTACAAGTGACTAATAGAAGCTTTAAACTTCTATTTAATCTCTTGTAGTCTGAAATCTCCAGGTAACCAAAGATATTCCATTAATTTGTCAATCATCAAAGCAAACAGCCAAGTTGCTACCAAAGTCTGAAAAATAGAGATTTCTGAATTAAGGGAAAAGGTCAGAATAAATAAATAAATAAATAAATAAATAAATAAATAAATAAATAAATAAATAAATAAATATGTGACTGCTAGATGTGTTTGGTGAATTAATATTAAATATATATATATAAACATTTTTACAGATTTCTACAAAGAATCAAAATAGAAGTAACAAGGAAAGGAAAGGAAAGGAAAGGAAAGGAAAGGAAAGGAAAGGAAAGGAAAGGAAAGGAAAGGAAAGGAAAGGAAAGGAAAGGAAAGGAAAGGAAAGGAAAGGAAAGGAAAGGAAAGGAAAGGAAAGGAAAGGAAAGGAAAGGAAAGGAAAGGAAAGGAAAGGAAAGGAAAGGAAAGGAAAGGAAAGGAAAGGAAAGGAAAGGAAAGGAAAGGAAAGGAAAGGAAAGGAAAGGAAAGGAAAGGAAAGGATGGACTTGCTAGGTAGAAACAAAATGTTATTTACTATCTGGGTGTGCAAGTTTAAGTCAGCATGTTCTTCCAAAAAGTAACTGTGTAATGCTTACTTCTGAACAGAAGTCAAGCATGAAAATTGCATGCTTCTGTGGCTTTAGTATAGATCTTTATCACAGTGCAGGCAAATAATCCAGCACATGCAAAGAATCTCAGCATTGCCACGGAACTTGGAAAATACAATATGTTAAACACAGCTTAAGACAAAGTTCAAAACAAACAAACAAACAAAAAAAGTATTTCTAGATACAGTTTGTCTCCCTCATGAAAATGATTTTTCTGCTTTGTCATTAGCTAACAAGAGAGAAAGGTACTTTATTAGTGGTTATTAGCAAATATAGTGAGAAGTAACTGTAACACTGTGTAGTGGGTTTACGTGGCAAGGTTTTGGTAGCAGGGGGCCATAGGGGTGGTTTCTGTGAGAAAGATCTAGAAGCTGCCCCATGTTTGGGAAGGGCCCCACTGCTGACCAGAGCTGAGCCAATAAGCGATGTTGTTTTGCGCCTCTGTGAGAGCATATTTAAGACAGGGAAAAAAATGCTGCGCCACACAGCAGCTGGGAGAGTGAGAGGAGTGAGGAACAGCCTTGCAGGTGCCAAGGTCCGTGAAGAAGGAGGGGGAGAGGTGCTCCAGGTGCTGGAGCAGAAGTCCCCTGCAGCCTGTGGTGAGGACCATGGTGAAGCAGGATGTCCCCCTGCAGTCCATGGAGTACTACAGTGGAGCAGGGTTCTACACTGCAGCCCGTGAAGGAGACCACAGTGGAGCAGATGGCCTTGCACTGACGGAGGCTGCCGCCTGTGGAAGACCCCTGCCGGAGCAGATTCCTGGCTGGACCTGTAGCCCGTGGAGAGGAGACCACGCAGGAGCAGGTGACCTGGCAGGAGCTGCTGCCCATGGGGGACCCAGGTTGAAGCAGTTTTCTCCTGAGGGATGGACCCTGTGGTACAGACCCATATCTGGAGCAGTTCTGGAAGAGCTGCTGCCTGTGGGAAGCCCATGCCGGGTCAGTTCATCAAGGACTGCATCCCATGGGAGGGACCCCACAGCACAGGGGACGAGAGTGACCGAGAAGGAGCAGCAGAGAAGAAGCACTGTAGACTGACCATAACTCCTATTCCCCTGTTCCCCTGCACCACTCAGGGGGAGGAGGTGGAAGAGAGTGGATGGGGGGTGGGGGGGGAAGGTGCTTTTGGTTTCTTTCCTTTGTTTCTCACTTCTCTAGCTTGTTAGTAATAAACAATAAACCTTATTATCTCCCTATGCTGAGTCTGTTTTGCCCATTACAATAATTACTGCCTGATCTTCTTGTCCTTATCTCAACTTTTGAGCCCTTTTCATTGTATTTCCTCCCTGTTCCTCTTTGAGGAGGGGGAGTGAGAGAATGGCTGTGGTGGAGCTCGGCTGTCCACTTGAGTGGAACCACAACATACTGGTAAAAAGAAGAGAGAGAATTAACAAGAAGATTGCAAGGTCAGTTAATTAGAAAGTGTAGGAATGACATAGTTCTTCCTATAAATCTTCCTTTAGCCTTTTGTATTCATACCTTTCAGCACACCCTTGACTGGCAAACTGGCATATCAGCATCCCCATGGAGACTCCTCAGGAACTCCCAGATCTCACTAGAAACATCCACACCACTTGGAATGAACATCTGACAAGTCTTTATCATTCTAATACCCACTTAGCCCCTAACTTCTATGCAACAAACATGCATAGACATGTGTGATAACAAAAAAATATCATGCCAACCAGTACAGTTTGGTACAAACATTAATACTGATATTAGTATAGTGAACTTTTGATACAAATATAGGGCACTGAAAAGGAGACTAGAACGTGGTAGCTGAAGAGCTAACCTGCTGTAATGATGCTTCCTGCAGGACTTGGCAACTGTTTTTATCTCCACAAGCCTGCAGGCTCCTCCAGGCAGGGTCCTGGCTGCTGAACAGGAAAGCAGGTAAGATGCTGAAGAACATTTGACAGACAAAGGCAAGATGTGAACAGGAGCAATGCACTGCTGTAGAAGGCATGTTACAGCTGCTGAATACAGGCCAGGCTATTGCTTTACACAGGCCATTGGAGATATCTTAGAGCTTCTGCTCCATGTTTATTCAGTATGAGCCTCATGTAGCATTGGGCTGGACTAACAGAGGGCTTCCACATCTTTATTATAATAGCCCAAACTGTCTATCCCAGACATCAGCCTTTGCATCTGTGCCTTCTTTTCTTCTTTGCAGGGGATGTCATGAAATATGATGAGGAGAAATAAGCTACTTCGTGGATTAAAAAAAAAAAAAAAAAAAAAAAAGGTACCGCCCCGCCCACAGAAATGTGGACTTTCTTGCTGTTTTGTTTATTTCTTTCTAACTTGCTGCACCACTTCATTCTGAAAAAATGTTTTACAGCCTACAAGCAAAAATGTGTCTTGCAAATGGTGTTCAGAAATCACATTCTCAGCACAGTCTGTCTGAGGACTCCTACAAACTATAACATTACCCCTTGCCACCTTCCAGTTGAAAAGGTCAAAATTATCACCAAACTGTGGTGGATTTATCCTGCTGGGCAGCTAACCTTCAGAACAATCACTGCCTCAATGCCCCTCCTCAGAAGAAGAGGGGGAGAAGAAAGTATGCTGGAAAGAAAAAAAAAAAAAAAAAAAAAAAAAAAAGGCTCACAGTTTGAGATTAGGACAATTTAAGTAAAGGGAAAAGGAAGAGAGGAAAAAAAAAAGAAAAAAAAAAAAAAAAAAAGTAAAGGATCTGTGGAAGCACCAGAGAAAACAAAAATAAATAAATAAATAAATAAATGATAAATAAATAAATAAATAAATAAAATCTCCCATCCAATCAATAAGCAATCTTCAGCCACTTTCTGGCAAGCAGAGCCTCAATACACTTGGCAGTGTAACTGCAGGAAAAGTTAGCTCCATCACAGACAGACTAGGATGCATAGTGACATAGTGTTAGAAATGAGGAGGTTTTGGATACCTCTGTACCGCAGGATAATGCTCTGCCTAGAAGTGCTACTGCATAATTTTGTAGTGAAGTAAGGTTGACTTGTCTTGAGTGTTGTGTCCAACAGATTTGGTGTATGCTATGGATGTGGACTGCCTGACTCTTGGGCATGAAGTCCTTGTTTAGCCTCCAGATCTGGCTTTTCACAAATGTTTCTTGCTTACTGGATGCTGACAGATTACTCTGCAAGTCATTAAAGGATGAAAAAGTATGGATATAAAGATAAGGTTGTGGAGGTTGCAACACAACCGTTCAGATGCAGCAAATGAAAAAAAAAAAAGGGGGGGGGGGGGAGGTTTATGCAAAGATGGGTATGGTGCAAATGGAATCTTCAATGTACCAATATGAGTTGGAAACTTCTAAATAGGAAAGAAGACATTTTCATGAAGAACTGAATTTACCTGAAAGGAAGATGAGGGATTTTTCTAGATAGTTTAGAGATTGTCTTAAATTCAGTGTAATCTTTCAGAGTAGTTTAATATGGCAGTTTTGCATGAGCCTGCATTCAGGGGAGAAGCTAAATGGGACACATTTCTCTGAGGGCACTGCTTCAGAAATATTGGTGATCTCAGTGGTACTTCTTGCAGACATAAAACTTCTGGCAGGTTCTGTTTTGCAGCCTTGATTTTGCTGTAACAACTATATTAGAAATTATAGTGATGTAATGTATAATATAAGTAATTTGGTGATGAGTAGTTTTATGAGGTTCTTTCACTCCAGATATTAAGCAAAAAACATTGGAGGAGTCTGACAGTGTTAAGAAGGGCTGTTTGGTCTCAGTCGTGGTCCTATGCCATGGACAAGAAATAGGGCAAGGCTGATCAGGGCCACTGATGCTTATTAGTACTTTCAGAGCCCAGATACTGTTGTAGAAAGATCAAGAAAGATCAGTAAAAACATGGAAAACACTTACAGAAATCAAGAGCTACTGAATGGGTGACCAACAACCAGCCTTGTAAACACGGGATTCACATTCACTGAGGACTACTAAACTATTTTTTAATATATTTTTTCAGATCTGTTTGTTATGGGATCTCTATTATCTCTACTTTTATGATAAAATCAAAAATATTAATTAGCTCTCTGTGTAGAAAATTATTAATTAACTCTCTGTACATCTGAAATCTTTATTTTATTTTATTTTATTTTATTTTATTTTATTTTATTTATTTATTTGAAATGGAAAGTGGTAAATTGTTTTATTGCTGTCTATAAATACCCCTATAGACTTATGTTGCTGTTGAGTGTGGAGAATTTCCAGACAGACCTTAAAGTACTGACAGAATAGATCCTTCTCAGAGAGGAATGGATTATTACAGCACAGAAGATTGAAAATAAACATGGAACAAAAGTCAAATATTTTATTTTAAAGGAATAAATACTTTTCCACCTAGTGATGTCCTTTGCATTACAGAAAATATAGATGAATATAAATGATCTTGTTTTAAGATCTTTGCCTACATTAGGAAGTATGTTTTCACTGGGTTTTCTGAGTTATACACTGTTGTTAATGTAATAAATAATTATTTGTTTAATTCCCATAATAGTAATAGTTAACAGCAGACTCTTCTAAATCTGTTTTTATATCATTTTTCCTCATGTGCAGATTTTGGGAAATAAATTGTACAAAGCAAGAAATTCAATTTAAATTACTAATCACCTTCTACACACAATCTAATTGAAACAGACTACTGTGAAAAAAAATCTATACATTTGTCTGTGCTTCCTTTAAGTGCAGAATACTACTTTTACATTGTTCTCATTTTCACCGAATACTAATCTTATGTAATTTCTCTGTTCTTTGCTTCTTGATCCCCATCTTCAGACACGTGACTGTACTTCAAATGTTTGGTGCCATCAGTTATATGTTCACTTAAGGGAAAATGTAGCTTGTGTCAGAACTCAGTATTAGAGATGTCTGAGTTTTGACAGAATCTTCAGAATCTTTCTGAAACTTTAATTTCCTGCCCATTTTTTCAATTTACACATAGAAACATTATTATTTGAGTTACACTCATATTCATTCAGAATTGTTTTCCTATCATCACTTCAAAAAGTATTTTAAATGTATTGGGGAAAGAACATTGGTGAGATACAGTGGTGGTCTTCAAGTCACCAGTGAGACTAACTGTAGCTGTTTTTCAATTAGTTTGCTAAATAAATATCACTAATTATGTTGAAATCAAAACTCAGATCTCCACTTAGTTATGTTTTCCATAAGAAACAGCCAGTTCATGAAGAAACCACAGAAAAATTATGTGTATACTATAGATGATATAGGTATCTCCTGCATCTGATGCGTAATCTTAGGGAGGAATGACTAACAGACAAAGGACTTAATGCAAAATATCTCACATGAAGTTCAAAATCTGAATTTAGATTAAGAGCAGAAACAATTTTTAAAAAGTGAAAAAAACTCAAAAGCCTGTAAATTTCACCTGTGGGTATCTGTTACAGGTGTTTTTTTGGTTGGTTGGTTGGTCATTTTTTGTTTGTTTGTTTGTTTGTTTTTGGGAGAGGGTGTTTGTTTGTTTCTTTGTTTGTTTGTTTTCTATTATTGCAGAAATATCTGGAGAGAAAGAAAAAAAAAAAGAAAAAAAAAAAAGATTTTTTACATATATAGAGGTTTATGTATTTTTAAAACTATTTCCATTTTCCTTTATCTGAAGAATGAACCTCACTTTTTGTGGCTTGTGAATTCCAACCATTTTATTGTTAAATGGCTGTATTCAATGTCTGAGTATACTTTTATTTCTTTTTCCTTAAGGAGGTAATATTGAGAACTTGACTTTCTTTTGAGGAAAATTAAACCATATGTGATATTTTATTTACAAAATGTTAAGCATAACAAACTCCATACAAGCATAAAAGTGTTCCAAATAACATAGTGCTTATTGTTGTTGTGGAAACTATTTGTATTGCTTCTTCTGTATTTTTTGTATATTTCAAGAACATCTGAAGGTGATCCAAGTTTGTGTGTACGAAATGAATCTTTTAGCATTTTTTGTCACCTTATCCTTTGATAAATGCTTGCAGAGAAGAATGCAAAATATATTCATTTAAAAACATTCACTCTTATAAGATTGTTTGTGATCGGTCCTTTTTCTTTTCTTTTTCTTTTTTTTTTTTTTTCGGTCCGACTTATAGAGGAGTTAGTAGCCTTATTTGATTAAATAAAGGCAAACTAAGGAAGGCAAGACAAAACTGAACTGATGCCCTGTGTTTTGTTTGTTTGTCTGTTTTAATTTTATTTATTTATTTATTTATTTTTCTATATGTCTTCCTGATTATTTAGAATGGTTTAGGAATTTCATGTAGCTGTGTGTTTTAAGTTACATTTTATCTTCACAAGCCAGTTTGTCTCCTGGTTAGAACTGCATGTGTAGACATCATACTGTCTTACTGTTTTTTATATAAATTGGCTAATCACTTTAAGAGGTGAATGTAAATTCGTCATCCAAATGTGCTTTATTTCTTCATACACAAATCTGTTTGTTCAAGTCTCATTGAACACAGAATCATTTAGGTTAGAAGGGATGTTAGGGACTCAGACAGTTGAAGGAAAATAAAACTGTGGTGTCTAGTAAAATAATAATAAATAAAAATAATAAATGGAATTCAAAGGTTTTTTGTTAATATTTGAAGAGCTTGTCTTAACTGAGTAAGAATTATTTTGATTTTGATTTGATTACAAAATTAATTTTATACAAATTAAAAAAAATAATAATGATGGGTTTTAATAGTTATAGATTCTTACATTCTATCATAGCCTTCATGTATACAACAATTTTTTTAATACGTATTATATAGTATCTGAACAGTTTGGGTGACAGTATATCTTGAATTCATTTATATAAATATACATCAGTGTTAACTTCCTTCTGTTCTTTTTCATTCTTTTTAAGGTGCTGGTGGTTGGTCTCCATTTGTGTCCAATAAATATCAATGGCTTCAGATTGATCTTGGTGAAAGAGCTGAGATAACTGCTGTTGCTACTCAAGGTGGTTATGGGAGCTCTGACTGGGTAACAAGCTACCTTCTGATGTTCAGTGATAGTGGACGAAACTGGAAGCAGTATCGTCAAGAAGAAAGCACTTGGGTATGTTCCTTAATAATAAGAGCTACGTTTCTCAGGAAGACTAAAAGTACTCATGCTATACCTTATTGCAGATGTATGTGGAAAGCAGTGGAATATTATTTGCTTATTGCAAAGCAGTGGAATATTAAGAACCACAATGAAAATGGTTAAATAATTAGATATCCAAATTATTCTAGCTTTTGACAAGATAAGGGGCATTGAAAAACAAACAAACATCAAAAAAATAGCTTTACCATTACTCTATTAGCATCTTGGGGATGTATTCTGAAGACTGCAAAATCTCTTTCTCTTGCTACGCATGACAAATTTATTTTCCAAAAATATTAATCCCACGGTATCAAACTATTTTTTTTTTTTTAATTGAAAAAAGAAACACATATATTAAGAGATACAGCAAGAACCATTTCATATAGATTTAATTTTGGTCCTCTAATACTAAGTCTGGATTCTAATCTTGGTTTGAAGTTGAAGCCCATTTAGCTTTGTAGTTAATAATATATCTTTCTACTCTCATCATGTTCTATTCACATGAAACTTACTGAGACTGGAGGATTCTCACTGCCAGACAGATAACATCCAAATCAGATTAAATTATAATTTAGACCACAGTTTATGTCTTTCCTTGATCTTCAGTGATTATCAGTCTGGACTACAGAAATAATCTTTGTATCTCTGTTCTCTGATTTTATCATGACAAGTTACATGTACTTCTATTCTTCTATCCATACAGAAGAGATCTGATTCATTTTTTATTTGTACAAGGCTTTTGGCTTCAGCTGTTTCTTCCTGCAGTTAAACTTTATGTTAAAATGTATTTCATTTTATTGTTTTTAATTTTGTTGACTTTCAATTCTAAATGTTCTTAACACTTTTATTGTTAAACCCCATCTATGGTATAATGAGATTATGCATTTGCTTACTTGTTGCATAATTACACTTCCTTTTGAATTTGCTTCATAGTTCTGCTTCAGATTGTGTTTTCATAACAAAGAGAAATAAATGAGTTTCTAATCCATATGGCTGTGGGGAGTGAGAAAAGAAAAACAATCTTCCAAATGTTAAATGAGCATACGCTGCTACAATATTGTCTTTGCCCATCTTCAGACAGACTGATAAAACAAATCTGAGAGGTGGAAATGTTTGATCTCTGCAATGAGGGCATTTTTGAAATTCCATGTTGTTACTGAAAACAGTGATGCAGATAGTTATTTCTTGAATATTGCCACCAGTAAAACAGCAAACAAAAGTTCCCTGAATTGTTAAATACTGATGCAGTATTTACCCTGATGATATCAGGACTATTTTAGATCTGCAGGAGGGAAAAAGTAAGGCCATTCCATGCTCTGAAACTTAATAAAAATATATATTTTTATGCCTGCAATGAAAATTGGAGATATAGCTTGCAGGCAGTGATGCATAATTCAAGGATGTAAACCATCAATTTCAAGGATACTTTATTTAATTTATTTATTTATTTATTTATTTAATGTATCTTTATTTAGGAAATCTGCTTTTAGGGAATACATTTTCACCTTTCTAAACCAAAACATAGAGATAGTCTTGAAACGAAACTCTTAAATCTCTATTTCCTTCATAGATTTTCTGTGTCTATCTGTTTACGTTAACTTTTTTTAAACGAAGTGTCCGAGTTCATTTCGGACAAGAGCATCCCATATTTTATAATAAATATTATTATTATTATTATTTATTTATTTTTTTAATTGGGCCATTGTCTTATTGCAAGATTTCTTACCAGAGGTATTTTTCCCCTATTTGGACTGATACTGTTCATTAGCAATACAGGAGATGTCCAGTTTTGAGGATTCCATGATGCTATAAATACTTCAGAATCCTTCAATGGCTACAAAGATTTAAATTTTGTTCCCAATCTTTCTAAAACCGAGTAGAAATGTTACAAATTTTCTGTACAATTATATAGCTCCCTACTTTTTTTCTTTCCAAAAGTTAATTGTGAATATTCTTTGTCACCTTTTGGCTTATCTTTGTGGTTCTGGAGCTCCTGTCATCACTGGGACTTGTTAAATAAACATAGATGTGACATGTAACTGTAATGGTACTTGTGGATGGAAGTCCTTTATAGTTTTATTCTGCCACTGGTTATTTCATATCCTTTTCTCTTGCAATTTTTTCACTCAATGTAAGATTTTATAACAGAAGCAAAAAAGACTCTCAAAGCATTTGCAAATCATGTAGTAGTCTAAACTTTCTTTAGAGAGTCCAATTGAAAGAATGGTTACCCTAAAAATATTTGAATAGAACCATGTCCAATATAAGTATTTTGGTTTTCCTCCTATCAACTACAAAATGACTCATTGTCAGTTTGTTCTCATTTAAATTTAAATTCTCATTTAAATTCTATGACAAAGTGATACTCTGGGTGGATGAGGATGTGGTCTACCTTGACATTAGCAAGGCTTTTGACACTGTTTCTCACAGCATTCTCCTCAAGAAACTGGTTGCTCTTGGCTTGGACTGGTGCACACTTCATTGAGTTAGAAACTGGCTGGATAGCCGGGCCCAAAGAGTCGTGGTAAATGGAGTCAAGTCCAGTTGGAGGCCAGTCACTAGTGATATTCCACAGGGCTCGGTGCTGGGGCCGGTCCTCTTTAATATCTTCATCGATGATCTGGACGAGGGCATTGAGTGCACCCTCAGTAAGTTCGCAGATGACACCAAGTTAGGTGCGTGTGTCGATCTGCTCGAGGGTAGGAAGGCTCTGCAGGAGGATCTGGATAGGCTGCACCGATGGGCTGAGGTCAACTGTATGAAGTTCAACAAGGATAAGTGCCGGGTCCTGCACCTGGGGCGCAATAACCCCAAGCAGAGCTACAAGCTGGGAGATGAGTGGTTGGAGAGCTGCCAGGCAGAGAAGGACCTGGGAGTGATGGTGGATAGTCGGCTGAATATGAGCCAGCAGTGTGCTCAGGTGGCCAAGAAGGCCAACGGCATCCTGGCTTGTATCAGGAACAGTGTGGCCAGCAGGGCTAGGGAAGTGATCATCCCCCTGTACTCAGCTCTGGTGAGGTCACACCTCGAGTACTGTGTTCAGTTTTGAGTCCCTCGCTACAAGAAGGACATGGAGGTTCTTGAGCGAGTCCAGAGAAGGGCGACGAAGCTGGTGAGGGGCCTGGAGAACAAGTCCTATGAGGAGCTGATGAGGGAGCTGGGTTTCTTCAGCCTTCAGAAAAGGAGGCTCAGGGGCGACCTTATCACTCTCTACAGGTACCTTAAAGGAGTCTGTAGCGAGGTGGGGGTTGGTCTGTTCTCCCACATTCCTGGTGACAGGACGAGGGGGAATGGGCTTAAGTTGCGCCAGGGGAGTTTTAGGTTGGATGTTAGGAGGAACTTCTTTACTGAAAGGGTTGTTAGACATTGGAACAGGCTGCCCAGGGAAGTGGTGGAGTCACCATCCCTGGAAGTCTTTAAAAGACATTTAGATGTAGAGCTTAGGAATATGGTTTAGTGGGGACTGTTAGTGTTAGGTCAGAGGTTGGACTCGATGATTGTGGGGTCTCTTCCAACCTAGAAATTCTGTGATTCTGTGAAATTTAAATATTCTGAAGTTGAGTGGGTTGAACCTCTCTCACCTCTTTGGCTGCTAAATATATCTTTAATTCTTTGCTTAATAGGAAATGTTTTAAAATGAGTTGTGGCAACCCTGTTCTTTACCTATGTAATGTATCTTGGCCTCAGTCTCCTCATTTACAGTTTACTGATGTATGCCTTACTTGCTATTTTACACCTTTAAGGAGTTTATCTTTCATGACATAGAAGCCATTTGGCCTTTAAAGTTAAGTACTAAAGATACTTTTGAAAGACTAACGCCATTACAGTTACTACGTATCTTCTCATTATAGGTTAACTATTGTAACAGTTGTTTTCTTTGACAAAAATCTCTGCATACTCAATTCGGCAGCCCTCAGGAGGGAGGCTGATGAGGCATGGGCAAAGCCAGCAGCATCAGCAGTGGGCCATATAAATCAGGATCGCCGAGGCAATTGACTCCTGGTCAGACGTGTTCTGCAGTGGAGCGGGGGATCGAGGCAGGCAGGGCTTTTTTTTTCTTTCCAGCATCAAGGCCAGTTGGGGCAGCCAAGGGAGCCACCAGGGCCTGGTAGCCCTCACAAGGCGTGGGAGGAGCCAGCAGTGCCCCCTCTCCAGCCATACAAAGGCAGCCCCTAGGGAGCATGAGTGATCAAGACGGGCAAAAAAGCCGTGGTGTGTCAGTCAGGGCATGGCGCAGCAGTTTGCGCAGCAGTTCACACAGGCTGGTTAAGTGGGGAGGGAGACCTCACCACTCTTTTCCAACAGTCTTTCCCAATTGTGGTTGTAATCTGCTAGTGAAGAGCCCAGCCATGGTATCCACCAGGCAGAAAACTATGGCCTTTGCATCTCTTGCAGCCTCTCCAGCCACAGTCACTGATGTGGCTACCCAGACAGAGATCTCGGGGAAACACGTAGCCATCCATGTCTTGGGCTGCAGGGTGTGCCCGAGTCTTCTGTCGGTGTCTGACAGCAGCAGCAGTGGATATGCCTGTGGAAGATGTGCCCAGGCTGAAGAATTGCTCAGCCTGTTGGTGGAGCTTCAGGGGGAGGTGAGTAGGTTAAGGAGCAGGGAGTCGTAGAGGGAAATTGACTGGTGGAAGCATACTCTACCCTCCCTGAGACAGACTCAAAATCCTGCCACAACACAAGTAATAAAGTTTTTTTTTTATCCCACAAGGCACATGCTACACATAACCTAAAAATTCTCCCATCCCACCAGGAAGTAGGAGAGGACTTAGGCCAAGGGGGGAATGGAAGCAGGTTTCTGCTCAGGGTGGTAGGTGAGCCATCTCCCTGTCCACTTGACCTTCCTATCTACCCTTATATAACAGGTATGAGGCTCTAGAACACCATAGTCAGAACAATGAAGTAGACAAAAGCCCATCCCAGTTGGAAGGGGTGCGTAATGCAAGGCAATCTACCCACTGCATCACTACACCTTCTGTCAAGAAGGAAAGAAGGATTATCATCATGGGGGACTCCCTTCTGAAGGGGACAGAAGACCTCGATATGTCATCCAGACACAACCCACAGGGAAGTCTGCTGCCTCCCTGCGGGCTGGGTAAGAGACATTGCCAGGAAAGTCACTTGCCTGGTACGGCCCGTGGAGTACTACCCACTACTGTTTTTGCAGGCTGGTAATGAAGTAGCAAGGAGAAGTCCTAAAGCAATTAAAAAGGACTTTAGGGCTTTGGGATGACTAGTTAGAGGATAAGAAGCACACATTATGTTTACCTCTGTCTTTCTGATAGGAGGGATCAATGTTGACAGGCAAGAGTCAGCTCGTCAAAATGTGACTTCGAGACTGGTGCCACCAGCAGAACCTTGAGTTTGTTAATCACGGGAAGGTCTACGTGACACCGAGCTTGCTGGCACCAGATAAAATGCACCTCTTTCAGAGGGGGAAAAGGTTTTTTGCCTAGGCATTAGCGGCACTGATAGATAGGGCTTAAAACTAGACTTGAAGGTGGACAGGGATAAAACCAGGCCTGACAGCAACAAGCCAAGGGATTGCATGCTAGATTCAGAATGACTGTATGCTAGTGAGGTCCTTCAGTTGGCTCCACAAGGAGCGTGTAGGGAGGCACATTTGAAGTGCTTCTACACAAATGCATGCAGTATGAGGAATAAAATGGATGAGCTAGAAGTCTTGTTCCAGTCCCACAGCTATGATATTAGCAGCATAAGCGAAACCTGGTGGGATGAGTCCTGTGAATGGTGTGTCGCAACAGATGGTTACAGGCTCCTCACAAGGGACATGCAGGTCAGGTGAGGTGGGTGGGTGTTGGTTTATGTGAAGGAAGGGCTGAACTGTATGGAACTGTAAATCAGAAATGGTAAAGTGCCTCTGGGTAAGGATTAGGAGATGAACAAATAAAGAGGATGTTGTTGTGGGAGTCCATTACAGACCACCCGGCCAGCATGATGATACCGATGAATTATCCTTTGAGGAACTAAGAGATACCTCAAGATCAACTGCCCTTGTCCTTATGGGGGACTTCAACTTGCCAACTGAGATTGCCAACTCGTCAACTGAGATTACCACATGGCCAACACAAGCAAGTCTAAGAGGTTATTAAAACACCTCAATGATAACTTCTTGGTGCAGGTGCTAAGGGAGCCAAGTAGGAAAGGTACCCTCCTAGATCTGTTGCTGGAGAACAGAGAGGGTCTTGTGGGGGACATGTCAGTTGATGGCGATCTTGGTCATGGTGACCATGAAGTGGTTGAGTTTAAAATTTCCTTTAACAGAAGGAAAACTGCCACCAAAACTTCAGCCCTGGATATGGGGAGAGCAGACATCAGGCTGCTCAGAGAACTAGTTAGCAAGGTCCCCTGGGAAACTGCTTTTTGTGCTGGTCAGTCTTTAAGCACTGTCTCCTGAAAGCACAGGATCAGGCAATTCTAAAACATCAAAAGTCAAGCAGGCAGGCCAGAAGGCTGGCCTGGCTGACCAAGCATCTTCTGCTGGACCTTAGGCAGAAAAAGAAAGTGTACTGCTGCTAGAAGCAGGGTCAGACAATGTGGAAGGAATACATGCTATTTGTGTTTGTAGAGAGAAAATTTGTGTGGCCAAAACCCAATTAGAGTTGAAGCTGGCCAGGTCTGTGGGAGACAATAAAAAGTGTTTTGTTTGTTTGTTTGTTTGTTTGTTAAATATATGAACAGAAAAAGGAGAAACAAATAAAACATAACATATGTCCACTACTTGATGGGGAAGGTCATCTCACAAAGACATCAAGAACATTGGCAAAGAAGAGGCGTTTAATGCCTTCTTTGCTTCCATCTTCAATGCTGATGATGGGCTTCGGGACCCTAGGTGCCCTGAGCTGGAGAACCATGATGATTGGAATAATAAAATCCCAACCAGCCCTGAACGTGTGCGGGATTTTCTGCTCCACCTGGATCCATACAAGTCCATGGGTCCAGATGGGATTCATCCTAGGGTGCTTAGAGAGCTAGCTGACATCATTGCTAATTTTTCAATGATCTTGGGAATCTGAGAGGTCCCAGTAGACTGGAAGTGGCAAAGGTTGAACCAGTTTTCAAGAAGGGCAAGAAAGAAGACCCTGGTAATTACAGACCTGTCAGTCTCATGTCAGTACCTGGTAAAGTTATAGAGAAGATAATCCTTAAAGTTATTGAAACACATGTGGAGGACAATGCAGCCATTGGTCCCAGCCAATATGGGTTCACGAGGGGAAGGTCTTGTTTGACTAATTTGATTTCCTTTTATGATAAGATCACCCATCTAGTCAATCAAGGGAAACCAGCTGATGTGATCTTTTTGGACTTCAGCAAGGCTTTTGACACGGTTTCCCATAGGAACCTACTGGACAAAATGTCTAGCATACAGCTTAATAAAAATATTATACAATGGGTGAGCAATTTGCTGAGAGGCAGGTCTCAAAGGCTTGTGGTAAATGGGGCCACATCAGTCTGGCAGATGGCCACTAGTGGGGTACCCCAAGACTCTATTTTAGGGCCAGTCCTCTTCAATGTTTTTATAAACGATTTGGATGTAGGACTAGAAGGTGTTTTGAGCAAACTTGCCAGTGACACTAAACTGGGAGCAGTTGTTGTCTCTATTAAAGGTGGAAAGGCCTTGCAGAGAGACCTGGACAGATTGGAGAGCTGGGTGATCACCAACCACATGAAGTTTAACAAGAGCAAGTACTGGGTCCTGCACATGGGAAGGGGCAATCCTAGCTATATGTACAGACTGGGGGACGAGATGCTGGAGAGCAGCCCTATACAGAGGGAACTGGGGGCTGTGGTTGATAGCAAGTTGAATATGAGACAGCAGTGTGCCCTTGCAGCCAGGAGGGCCAGCCAGTACATTGCTAGTCGGTCGAGGGAAGTGATTGTCCCACACTACTCTCTGCTGGTGTGGCTTTACCTCGAGTATTGTGTGCAGTTCTGGGCACCACAGTACAAAAAGGATGTGAAACTGTTGGCAAGTGTCCAGAGGAGGGCTACGAAGATGGTGAAGGGACTAGAGGGGAAGATGTATGAGGAGCAGTTGAAGTCACTTGGCCTGTTCAGCCTGGAAAAGAGGAGTCTGAGGGAAGACTTCGCCGTGGTCTACAGCTTACTCATGAGAGGGAGTGGAGGGGCAGGCACCTATCTATTCTCTTTAGTGACCAGTGATAGGACAGGAAGAGTGTCAGCCTGCCACAGAGGAGGTTCAGGCTATACATCAGTAAGAGGTTCTTAATTGAGAGGGTGGTTGCACACTGGAACAGGTTCTCCAGGGAAGTAGTCACTGCACCAAATCTGTTGGAGTTTAAGAAGCGTTTCGACTGTGTACTTAGTCATGTGGTCTGAATTTTTCAGTAGACCTGTGTGGTGCCGGGAGTTGGACTTGATGATCCTTATGAGACCCTTCTAACTCAGGATAGTCTATGATTCTATGATTTTTATTTCTTTCTGCTCTGACAAAATTATCAGCTTTTCTCTCTCTCTTTCTCTCTTTTTTTTTTTCTTTTTTTTTTTTTTTCTTTTCTTTTTAATTATTTTTCAGTATTTTCTGTGTTGTTCTTGAAACTTCTGCTAAGGTTTGAGTTCTTAGGCTGCAATTAGTGGGATCAATATTAACATTTTTTTTTTATAGTTGGCACAATTCTGTTCTGCATATAATTTCCAAGTGAAATAGTTGTTCTCAATTATAAAATGCCTAAAAATCTTTCCCTTTGAGATGGATTAGTTTAATCTTGAAAAGGGATTAATGCAAATCAATTTTAGATTTTCTTTAATTTTACTGTAAACATAAATGTGTTTGACTTAGGAATATGTATCTTTGTGTGTATGCTATTGAAGCTATTTTTATTTTTATTTTTATTTTTATTTTTATTTTTATTTTTATTTTTATTTTATTTTTATTTTTTCATTCTCAGTGTTAAATTTTAGATGCAGTAAACCCCAGACTCACAAGTTCTGAGAAAATATTTCTGTCACTAAAATTACCTTTAATAGTGGCATTGCTATTACTGCTTCAATCTGTTTTCTAGATATCACCTGTATTTTATCTATGAAAAAATTCATATTGTATCTATGTGTTTTATTTTACCTGTTCAGGGCTACATAGTCTTTTTAACTAACGTAGCTTCTTGTTTTAACTCATTCATTAGTTTAGCATCACAAAATTGGTGTTTTGTTGTTGTTGTTGCTGTTGTTGTTGTTTAGAGCTATGCTCTCTCTCCTTAACATTTGTTACTTTAAAAAGGAGAGTAATGATGTAACAACAGGCCAGATTTTCTCTATAATTTTCAAAAGGAAAAGTCAAGAGAAAAAAAAAGGAGAGCATCTTACAGCCTGTATGACTAGGTTTCCCATTGCTGAAAGTTTGAGTGAGAGTATGAGTGACTGCTCTGAGAGAAATGCATGCATGACAAGGCTGTTCATTAGCAGCAGTTTTGGAGAAGAAAAGAAGTGCAATTTCTCTATTAAAAGTTGCCCATTCCTCCTCTGATAAAATAAGGGAAATATGTAGACATTTAACCTTAAATTCCACTTTTCTGAGAGAATAGAGATTTATCCATTTTAAAAGTATGATCTAATTTTATTTGTTTTGAATGTCTTAAAAATTCTTATCCAGAGTAAAGGAATTCAATCGAATATTTACACAATTTTAGGAACTATTTTGTGAAAGTCTGACCATTTGAGATAACATCAGTTCCAAAAGGCAAATCTTTGAATATTTTCAATGAAATGTACCGTTATGCTTATGATTATGTCCGTATGTGTTTGAATTTTAATGTCTATTTTCCATTTCATTTATCTTAGCTGCAGTTAAAAGTTGAGGTTTGCTTTATCAATATTTTCTAAATCTTCTGAGTTTATGTAGAAGTAGTTTCTATCTAACATTTACTATTATTCATAAATTTGTATGAATGTTGAATAATTTGGTGTTCATGTATTGCTCCACATACTCTCAACTTCCTCTTTAAAGATTTTGGTATAATAGGGTTTATTGGAAACTTTCCATGCTTTATAATGGATCACCGTTATGGAAAGTTCCAGGTTAAGGAATACTGAGTCACAAGTTTTCTGTGGTAGTCACATTACACAGTTCAATAGAGAGGAGTTATTTCACTGTTTTCTTGAAGTTGGTTGTTGTGCCTTTGCCACAGGGATTCTTGTATTTGCTAGAAGCTATGATTCTCCTTGCAGAAAAATCAGGATGCTTGATTGTAATCTGCTTCAGGATGGTGAAACTCCTCAGAATGAAAATTCAACACTGTAAAAGCAAAATGCTGTACCTACATGCTAATTTGCTGGACTTCTATGTTTATTACTTCATTATACCAGAACAATCAGAACAGATGGTGATGAGTTCAACACAGTCAGTTCTGATGTGCCTGTATTTTTCATATCTTGTTTATCATTCACTTGGTATCTTGTCTTGTGACAAATGGAAAAAAAAAAAAAAAAACAGAAAAAAAGAAAAAAAAAAAACAGTTTGTTTAATTTCTGTATAAAAACACCAACAAACATTGATATGTTTAAGGTGGTCAGAAATACATATTTGTGGATTTAAATTTTAAAATTCTCTTATAAAGGAAGATGGTATAAAAGAAAAAATAACAATGTTTTACTTTAGCACCTAGATGAAATATCCTTGGTATCTTCTGCAAACTATGTGTTTTAAATAATGTAGGAAGGAACTTCTACTGAAGTGGTGTCTACAGAACTTCTACAGAAATGGTGTCCACCTGCCAAGGCTGCTGGTTTGAGGCTGAAACCGAGGTGGAAGGGCCTCAACCTCCCTGGGCAGATGCCTACACCCAAACAGACCTCCTGAGGATCAAAAGAACTGCCCAGACCAGGCTCCAGACTGTGGAAGTTCTATTAAATCCTGAAGGCAGAGGGGAATTTCATGGGTGTAAGTGTGCCCAGCTGGATGAACTTTTCCAACAGGTGGCTCTGATATGAGAGGAGCTCATTAGATACATCCAGGAATCCGAGCAAGAGATTGACAAATGGTGTTATCCACTGACATGGTCCGAGCAACAGCCCAGCCTTAAATACTGGCAAGGGGAAGGTAATCAAGAAGCCCCGAACAAACACATTTGAAAGACTCACAGGACAAGGGAGAGTGGACCCTTGTCTCTACTCAGTGATGGAGGAGGAGTCTCCCCCAAGTGCCCCTACACAACTGATATGATGCTCTAGGGCTGGAAAAAGGATACTGTGTGAGTATCCTTCTGAGTAAAGACTTCAGAAAGGCCAGCCACACAAAGATAGATCATTCTACCACCTCCACCTGCATCACAACAAGTGCCACAAAAAAAGACATAAAGGGTGTTATCAATCGGAGACACCTCTCTGAGGGGCACTGAGGTACACGATATCCAGATAATCTCTCCAGAGAGGCTTGTTGCCTGCCTGGGGCCTGCATTCATGATATTATGAAGAGGCTACCAAGCCTGCTGGGTCCCAAAGACTACCTCCCCTTCCTATTTTTTCACATAGTATCAAACAAATTAATGTTGTCTTCATGGCACTGGGGTGACTACGGCCTGGTCAGTCACAGGCTTTGTGCCTGTTGGGCTTCTTGAAGAGGTAGGTGTCCAGGCCATTCCCTCTGAAATGGCCTCCTGGTCTAGGAGATGCAGGACAGCCAGAAATGGTCACAGTGTGTTCCAGCTTGTCCTGCTGCATGGGCACACAATGGGTGTCTGTGATTGGGAGTCTTCACCAAATGCTAGAATGTCCCCAGCTGGAAGGGACCCCCATGAATCCTTGAGTCCAGCGCCTGTCTCCACACAGGAACCCCCAAAATCCAAAGCACATGTGTGAGAGCATTGCCCAGACATTTTGTGAACTTCAGCAGGCTTGCTGCCCGGACCACTTCACTGGGAGGCCTGTTTCAGTGCCCAAGCCCCCTGTCATTGAATAATCTTTTCCTCACCTCCAGACAGACCCTACCCTGTCACAGCCTCATGCCATTCCCTTGGGTTTTGTCACAATCTCCAGAGAGCAGAGATCAGCACCAGCCCCTCTGCTTCCCTCATGAGGAAGCTGTAGGCCGCCTGCAGGCTGAACCAACACAGGGATCTCAGCTGCTCCTCATTCATCTTGCCTTCCAGACCCTTCACCATTTGGAAGCCCTCCTTTGGATGCTCTCCAATAGTTTTATGTCCTTTTGATATTTCAGTGCCCAAAAGTACACACAGTTTTGTCCAGTCACAACAGCATAGAGCAGAGCAGGACAATCACTTCCCTCAACTGTCTAGCAATGCCATGCTTAATGCACCCCAGGATATGGTTGACCCATTTGTCGGCCAAAGCACATGGTTAACATGCCATTTAAATATGTGACATAGTTAAAAATAAGTAAATAAGTAAATAAATAAATAAATAAATGTCCAATTTACAAAATACAAGTTTATACATTATTTATATTTAGTGTAAAGTCAAATCAACAAAGAACAGGTAACCTTAACCAGAGAGGAATTTGCAGAATTTCAGCCACATTGAAAAATTCTGACCTTTGTTCATACATTGTGAATATATCATAGTTAATGTTCCATTAAGTTATAAGTGCATATAATTAACCAAAAAAAAAAAAAAATAGTTTGTCTCTTAGACCCAATAGCAAGCACCTATTTCTGTTCTGCCTGCCACTGCAGTGTCCACATGTGCTTGAGTGTTAGATATCATGGATTTCTGGGGAGTCATTTTCTGCACAGAAATTGCTGTCATGCTGAGAAGCCTAGTAGTCTTCCAAATCACTTGAATATATTTTTCATTTTTATGAATGTTGCCATAAAGTAAACAAGCAAACAAACAAATAAATAAATAAATAAATAAAACAGAGGACAGGCTTGTTTATTGAAACAAAAGTAGGTTTGCATGCATTACTATAGTTTCAACAACACTGAAAATTAACTGTTATTATTTGAATTAATCATGGTCAGCTCTAGTATAACTTCTGACTGCGAGATGAATGTGTATGCTTTTTAGGGTCACTTCTTGAATCTTGCTATTTCTTTTAAACATATTCAATTAATTAGTGTACAGAAATTGAGTGCATAATATTATGTTATTTCACTAAAAAGCAATTATTTATTCTAATTTTCTACAGAGCCATTTTAACTTTGGTAAGGAAATCAAAAGGCTTAGTCTTGTCCCAACAAGAGAGAGAGAAAGAGAGAGAAATCTACCACTAGAATAGATTTTAATCCTGGTTACATTCATGAACTCAGAGATGCAAACCTCCTCTTCTGAACACTTTCTACAAATCCATTCACTGCATCTTTAACAGATTTAATGCCTTGCAAGGTAGAATTCAAGAGGAGGAGGGAACAAATTACAGTTATGTTACAATAGTTTTCTTGGAAGTTGTTGTAAACGATTTGACTTAATTCCTGGTAATAAAATATCAGGAATACCAAATTACTGCATAAGTACTCCACACTACAGAGTGCTATTTAAAAAGGAACTGCAGTAAAGTTCTTTTTAGTAAAACCATTTTAATTCTCAGAATGCATTCAGAAGAAGAGAAAGGTAGTATAGATGAAAAAGGCATATGGAAACTCTTGCTATAAACAACATTCCACTGTTCAAAAGCTTTATGAGCCACTTAAATTTCTTTTGATCGTGTTAGCATTTAAACTGTACATATTATAGTATTTTTATAACAGTACTGCATAACTGATACTGTGGGGTGCCATATATTTCTGTCTATCAGCTCTTAGAAATCAAGATCAGTTTTATCAAATCTTGAAACTCATTTAGAAGAAAAAATATTAAAAAAGCAGAATAAAAGAAATTAATATCTGTGGTATGATAAAGATATTTATTTCAGGGCACTCTGCTATAAGGGAAATTGAAATTAAGCTTGGCCTGGTAGTAATATAACCTACAATTCCATCCACAAGATCTAAATGTAAAAGAATTCTTTGATACTAGCTAAAGAGATATTTCTCTACATATTCACTAAACAGATGTTTCTCTTTATAATATGCTTAATAATATACATCTGGTGAAGAAGGAGGTATATAAAATATTCATATCAAAACAAAAGCAGCAGCTGTGTCCAAAGCTTTAATGTAATTTACATTACAGGTTCAAAGGATGTGTCTTCCATAGTTAATAGCCCTTAATGAGGACTCTGTAGGAGTCTTCCCAAGACTAATTATGAACAGAGGTAAGATTGTTTTTCAGTCAGATAGTGAAGCAGAACATACTTGTAAGCAGGGAAATCTGTTTTACTATAAAGAACAAATGCAAAATTCTTGTCTGAGTTGAATAAGTTATCCTAATATTGTTTAGATGAAAATAAAAGTTATTTTATTTCCAGGCTTATTGTAATTTTATGCACACACACACACACACATACAAAGCAGAAAATTCTTCTTTTTTTTTTTTTTTGTGAAGCTTTGTTACTATCAGTTAATTAAATTTCACTTTCTGAAAAGAAAAAAAAAAAAAAAAAAAAAAAACAAGAAAAAGGAAAAAAAAATGATACTCTGAATGGTTGTTATATATATATTAACATATTGAAGAGAGTGTCTTACCAGTATATTTAATATGTAATCAAATAAAATGAATATGGGAAAAATAAATAAATAAATAAATATTCCCATTGTAGAGAATCTGGATAAAAGTATAAATTGGTATGTTTAGAAGTCTTATCACCAAATTTTTTACATAATGTCATTGTATATATTTTTAATATACCTTGTATTTGGGAAAAGGACCAATTCATTTTTGATTGACTTTGATGCAACACAGCACAGACAAAGTAGAGACGCTATTTGCATTTCAGTAGTGTTCATCAATCCTAACCTAGAATCAGTTCCATTAAAGGACCTTTTATTGAAGTTTCCAGTCCAAGTTAAAAACTGGTGAGATACTAAAGTGGCCAAACTGCTTTCTGGTGTACTGAATACTGGACCAGTCCATTAGGGACTTACTCAAATAAGGTCAAAAAACCTTTTACACAGGTTATCAGTCAGTCTTTATTTAGATAGTGATGTTTAGTCATTGCTTAGCTGGACTGAATTCAAGCTCATTATCTAGAAATGAAAAGATACCTTTTCCATTTCTTGCTGTCTCAATTATTTTAATTCAAATACAGGTTTTGTGTCGCTATCCTGGGTAAGATGTACTGAAGAGTAATGATTTCAATCTATGGATTAAATGGACTCTCGACAAATACAATTGCAGTGAGGGCAATGATTTAAATGTTATGGAAATAATTGTAAATCTTCAAAAGGCACTTTTATTGAGTTATAGTTAATTTTTGTTGATTTACTTTTTCAAGATATTCCTTAGGGATGTGCTAGAAGCTAAGAGACTTCTACAATAAAAGTGATATACTGTGAAACAACAGCTATTCTTCAGTTGCAGTCAAGATGGAAACTGTTCTGCACTGCATTTTATAACCCTTTTTCTCTTTGTGTCCTGCCTTTGATTTTGTTTGCACCTTAAATCATCAGATCAGTTTGTCCTTATAATTCTACAAGGAAACCTGTGACACCTCTTGCTTATTTTCCCAGATCACAGAATATTGTGTATTTTAGGCCAAATTATTTAGACTTCTGTTTGTATTTTAAAATACAGCTTGTGCTTGCAATCCCTGCTATACTTAATGTTCCTTTATAAAATTCTTATATATTCTGAGACTATCTGTGACAAATTTGAGTCATTTTATCTACAATTTTCAATGTCAGACAACTGCCTCAGACAATTTTGAGGATGTTTTCAAATAAATCTCTGCATGAATTTCTGATGGCATGGTGTCTCCATGCTCCAGGTAAAAAAAATATATAAATCCAGAAGCAGAAATGCTTTTCTTTGGTTCCTGACAGGATTTAATACCACCTAATTAGAGACTTTACTACAGACTACAACTTTCTCATTTTTGTAGGGTTCTTCAGTGTTGGTGGATAAAAGCAGTCTACCCTTCCTAAAAGACAGACTATTTTCTGAATGTACATTATTCTTAATTAACTCTTCCAGCAATGTAGACTCATATGCAGAAACAGTGGTATTTCCAATAAATATTGCCAGGGTTAAGAACTGACATCAAGATCATTCTTCTCATGTGGTGGTTTTACCGTGCTAGGCAGCTAAACACCGCTCTCTCACTCCCCCTCCTTAGATGAGGAGGGGAAGAAGTAAAGTAAAGAACAGCTCATGGGTTGAGATAAAGATAATTTAATTAAAGGGAAATAATAATAATAGTAATAGTAATAGTAATAGTAATAGTAATAGTAATAGTAATAGTAATAGTAATAGTAATAATAAAGGAAATATTATTATTAACTAAACTATTTAACTAAAGGGAAAAAAAAGGGGGGGGGGGAAGGGAGGGGGAAGGGGAAAAAAGGAAGGAAAACAAACAAACAAACAAAAATAAAGGCTATGTTCAAGTGCAGAGGAAATAAATTACTCTCTACTTCCCACAAATGAGTGATGCTTGACCACATCCTTGAAGCAATGCACATAGCCGGTGTTTGGGAGGAGGACCGACATTTTCATGAGAGCCCACCCCACCCCTCTTCTTCTTCAACCTTTTATTGTTGAGTGTGACATCATATGGTATGGAATATTCCTTTGGTTGGTTTAGGTCAGCTGCCCTGGTGATGTTTCGCTTCTCACTTTTTTTGCCCACCCCCTAGGAGGGTTAGAGAGAGTCCTGATGCTGTGCCAGCACTGCTCAGCAGCAGATACAACACTGGTGTGATAACTCTGCCTGGTGTACTGGATAACTCTGGTCTAGCTACAAGTACAGAGCACAGCACTGTATGGGCTGCTGCAGGGAAAGTTAAAATCCCAGCCAGACCCAGTACATCTCAGAGGAAAAAAAAAAAAAAAAAAAAAAAAAGTCACATCTGATTTTCTGCTTCAGGTTTTGCAAAGTTCAGTACTGGGACAAGATTTACAGACCCATGTAAAACTGTTATTTCACAATCATGAGTAGAAATTTTGAAATTTTCTTTTTTTACTGATAGAGATTACTCCTCCCTCCAAACCCAACCCTTTCCCCCCCACCACCCCCCAATTACCATACACAAAGACACAAAGAGCTAAGGTGTTTCTTACTATTTCTGTTTAGTTCTTTTTGAAATTACACAAACCTTATCAGAGAATTAGTTCATGAGGTACTGTGTACATCTAGCAGAAAAGGATTGTCCTGGATTCACCAGTCACTGAAATCAACTTCCTAGTCTATATTCCTATTTCTGTCTTGAACATAAAACATCACCTACCATTCCATCTCTGGCCTAAGATGTTTTTCCTCTCCAAAAGCAATTTATTTGAAATGCTTGGAGTTGTGAATATAGAAATTAATGATACTATCTCTAAGGTTGGATATATATTGGTATAGAAACTTCGATTAATTGAGAGATTTACACAGGAATTAGCAATGTAGTACTTTAGAACTAACGTTAGTTGTGAATAACTACAAAACTATTCTGGAGTATTGTAAGCACATCCTAGATCATGGTCTAAGTATTAACTGTGACCTAAATTGTCAGTATAAATTGCTTCCTTAATTTAAATATTATTTATTTATTTAATAAGGTGTAGTAACAACAGCATCTTACTTAGTTTTTTGTTTGGTTGTTTTTGTGTTTTGCATTATTAGAGATTAACTTTATTTTGAGAATGTTTCTTCATATATTAGATAGTACAATAGTACAACAGAGTTCATATATCTCAAAATTATTCTTCATTTTTTGTTGTTGTTGACCTCTTGTTCCTTATTTTTCGCTGAAACTTTGTACTGAGATTCTACATTATTGATCTTGAGAGAAATTATTTATCTGTTAGATCTTGTTAACAGTAAGCTTAGGATAAAATAAATCAGGATGAAATAAATCAGAATTCCACCCTTTTTGGTAGTAATGCTAAGAATCTTCCTTTCCATCTAGTCCTTAAGAACATGTCCAACAATATTCTGAAATAATGGTGTGATTTATGTTCTTATTACAGAACATTAAGATAACTGCAACACTTAACAAGGTGATAATGCAAGCATGTGCACATAGTGTTACGTAATATGCAAAGTGAATGTTTTGTATATTTGGCTGTGCTTATATTCACAGTTTAGACTGCTTTAATCTAGTGTTCATGAAAAACTGAGATATCAAACTCATAAAGAGATCTAACTACAGTAGGTACACTCATATTTTCAGAGTAACATCTATCAGTTTGGACATTATCATTACAAATACATTAATTCATCACATTTCTGTTTCTACATTAAAAAATAAAATTAAAAAAATACATAAAAAATCTTAAATTTGACTTTTTTAACTGAAAATAAAAAACAGTCTATTTCTCTTCAGTATTAGAGCCAATTGTGTTGCTACATTCCTGAAATTCTTTCTTAGACATATTGTGATATTAAAAACAAACAAACAAACAAACAAACAAAACACTACTTTTTTTTTTTTTTCATTAGTTGCCTTTTGTGATCATTTTTTAAATAGATGTACTATTTTTGCCTGCATTTTTTTACATATCTTGCATTACCTTGTTTACGCTATTGGTTCTGCTGATATATTCCAGTATTCTAATCTTATAGAAAAAAAAAAAATATTCTTATTCTTATTCTTATTCTTATTCTTATTCTTATTCTTATTCTTATTCTTATTCTTATTCTTATTCTTATTCTTATTCTTATTCTTATTCTTATTCTTATTCTTATTCTTATTCTTATTCTTATTCTTATTCTTATTCTTATTCTTATTCTTATTCTTATTCTTATTCTTATTCTTATTCTTATTCTTATTCTTATTATTTAACTTCCAGTCATTCAATTAGTCATCTTTCCATGGTCAAGGTAGTTGATCAGATGAACAATTCTGAGATGTTAAAGTGCCATAGTGGGAAAGCCCTTAGATCCATAATTAAATAAATAAATGTTGTAAATGCATTGTTAACACTTGTTAACAGTGCTAACAAGTCTAATTATATCCACATCTTTAGTAAAAAGATTATTGTGGTTTGTTTGTTTGTTTTTTTTTCAGTTTTGTAAAGAACTAATTTCATTATAAATGCCTTTTTATTATTATTATTACTAGTAACTGTAATTTTTCTTTGCTTTTCAAATTTGAAATAGTTTGAAAAATCATCTTTTGTCCTCCTAATTCTACCATTCCTCCTGTATCATGATGTGTGGAGTTCATGTATCTTTCTCTGCATTCATGTATCTTTCTCTCCATTGATATCTGCCTTTTCTTCTTAACTCTTTTCATTTGACATCCTCCCACCTCTCTAAAAAAGGTCCTCCTCCACAAATACTGGAAAATATAGCACCACAACTGGGAGATTAATATTCTTCAGTTTACTTATACAATCTGTTGATTATCTTCCAAAATTTCCCAAATGAACATAATAAACACACCTTTTTATTTTGCTCAGATAGTCTTGTATCTGAACTTTCCCTAGAGAACTTCCTCAGATTTGTAGCAGCATCTGGTGAAAAAAAATTAGATTTCTCTCTAAGACTAAGAAAATAAAAATTTGCAACAATTTCTGTAATCATTAAATTAACCAGGTATCAAGTTTTATTTAAAAAAAAAAAATGCCTCTAGATTTAAAAAAAAAAAAAAAAAAAAAGAATTTTGGTATTCTTTCACAGCCTCTCTGAATCTTGGTATTTTTAAGTAATCTTTCAGTCTTCTTGTATCTGTATTTTATTTGAATCCAGCAAACAACAGAACAAAACAACGAAACCACATATGTATATGTACAAATATATATGCAGTATATATACTATTATATTTATGAAAAATGTAATAATACAATATAGTGTATGTTTATATATTAATGCTACATATTTTAATATGTATCGTATCCAGTATAATATGTTGTATGGTTATATGTATTTTACATGATATTTATAAGGAACTTGTCTTGTGTAGACAAGTTAGGTGAAAAACAAAGATAATTGAAGATCCTGCAAAACATTACTAGGCTCTAGATGCAGTTTTTGTTGTTGTTGTTTGTTTGTTTGTTTGTTTGTTTGTTTCAAGTTAATTGGTTTACTACTTCCTTTGCATATGTTAAAAATTTCACCTGACATTTTTAATACGATATTATGTTGATTTGTGAACTTTCAAACCTGAACAATTAAGCAAAAGAGATAGCTGTTGGCTGTTAGCTATTGTTTGTGTGTCTTCAGCTAAGCCAGCACAAACCTTTGTATTTCAAGTGCAAAGACTGGGTAATTATTCTTGTTTCTGTGTTAACACTTAAGAACCTGACTACATAGTAATAACACAGTTATGCACTATCCTCAATCATTTTTTTGCCCTGTGGTTGTTTTACCCAGCTGGAGCTCCAGTACAACTACTCTCTCACTACCCCTCCTTAATGGGCAAGAGGGAGAAAATATGATGAAAAGGGCTCACAGGTTAAGATACAGACAGGGAGATCACTCTACAAGGGAGATCACAGGCAAAACAGGCTCAGAATATGGAGTTTAAAGTAATTTATTCCCTAACACCAGCAGACTAGAATGATGAGAAACTAAAAGCAAACTAAAATCACCTTCCCCGCATTCACACGCTTCTACCTCCTCCCCATGAATGGTGCAGGGGAATGGGGGCTGCGGTCAGTCCCCATCTCAACCTTTTCTTCATGGTCATTCTCTGCCTCTGCTGCAGCGTGGGGCCACTACCACAGGATGCCATCCTTCCTTAACTGATCTTGAGTGGGCTTCCCACAGGTTTTTCAAGAACTGCTACAAATATGGGTCCATACCAGGTGGTCCATCTGTCAGCAGCAAACTGCTCTAGCATGGGTTGTACATGGGTGGCAGCTCCTGCCAGATCACTTGCTGCTTTGTGGGCTCCCCTCCACAGGCTGGAATTCTGACCCAGGGCTTGCTCTGGCAGAGACTCTCTGTAGGCTGCAGACTCCTTCAGGTCAGATCCACCTACTCTGACGTCCACATGGACATCTCCACAAGCTTCAGGGAAACTTCTGCTTCAGTGCCTGGAGTACCTCGTGCCCTCTTTCTGCACTGACCTTGAGGTCTGCAGGGCTGGTTCTCACTCCTCTTTCTCCCTGGTGCTTTTGCACAGTGCTTTTTTTCCCCTTTCTTAAATATGTTCTCACAGAGCAGCAAACAACATCTCATATTGGCTTGGCTCTAGCCAGTGTCGGGTCACTTCTTGAGCCAGATTAAACTGTCCCTTATCTAACATGGCATCTTCTGGACTCTTCTCTCCTAATCTATATGATCTCTATCTATCTATCTATAATTTTTATTTTTATTTTTACCTTCTTTTCTTGTACATGCTATTTGGGAATTGGAGGCCATCAATTCAAAATAATTGGGTAACTAACTCATAGTTATTTCCAGGAAGGTGACATTAAAAACAAGATCCTCACAGTACTGCCCAGGTTATTTAATTCCTAACAGACACATAGCATGATAATATCTATTTCTTTTTTTAAACTGGCATATGATTATTTAGATACTGTGACATCTATAGTTTATCTATCTTCAAACAGATTTGCTGTAACATAAAACTAAATTACTCTCTAAATCTCCATTCTACTTAATCTGGTGATTGGAACATGAGCACTTAAGGTAATGCCTCATGTAAATGACTTCATCAACAGCTGAAGTATTTTACATCTTGGAAAAAATCAAACCATTAATAAAATGACATAATATGAAAGAACATCTAATTATGCACTCTGTTTTTCTCGTTTCTTTTCTAATTTGCTGCGAAGGGCAGAAAAAGAAAGAAGTTTCAGGCAGCATATTAAGAAAAAATTAGTTACTAAGAGGGCAGTCTAACACTGGAAAAAGCTTCCTCTCGTAGTAGCTTTTGCCTTGTGAGGCAGCAGGAACAGCCAGAGGTGGAATTTTTGCTGAAATGCAGAATATATTTATTTTCATTCACACATGGGCAGAGGCACACAAGCAGGACACAAGGCACCACTGAGCTTGGTCCGTGGTAGAGGATCACTAAACTGTCCGTTTGTACCTGTTAATCAAGGGTTCACACAGGCATAGTTACCACTAAGCTTCGATCTTCACCATACTTTGATCTCTATGCCAATGCAGGGACCTCAGACATATCCAGTAGGGTGCCTCCAAGTCTACCAAATACCCATGTTATCTCTGCACAGATTATCTACTTGTTAAACACACAAAAGAAAAATAGTAATAGGTATGATATATGTATTTTCCTACGTTACTACTGTCCAGACTTTATGTAATTCCCCTCTGCAAGGTCACTTGAGTGTACCTGCAAACATCCAAATAGGTATTTGATATTAGAAAAATATCTAGTCTTTTGAATTGCTCTGAACCTTCCAATCCTGTTTGTGATGGTGAGCCTTAGGAATACAGCACATTGCCCTGGTGTTGTTCTAGTACTGGCAGCATTTTTAAGATTAAAAAAATTGTATGGTGATTGACATTTGTAAAGCAACAACAGATTAGATATATAGATATATAGATTATTAGATATATAGATATATAGATATATAGATAGAAGAATAGTGTAAATAATAAAAAATATACAATAAAATAATGTTTTTCTTCTTGAAGTTGGGAGAATATCAGTAAAGCACAGTATGGCCATGCATCAGTTTTACCTGTAATATTCTTGTTGATAAGAAGTTCAAGAGTCAACCAATGTGTTATTTTTTTTTTTAATAGAAAAGTTACAACTGAAAGAAAAACAAACAAACAAAAGTAGAACTGTTATTGGTGGTTCTGGTTTAGTTTTGGTCAATGTCTTCCATCAGAGAGCTCAGGTAAAAGTAGGCAAGCTAATTCATTCCTTTCTGATGATGATATTAATTGTGCCATAAAACTATGAAACTATGAAACAGTCGTAAACAGAGCTGAATTTGAACAGAGATGCACTTCCAAAATGACTGTCCTCAATCTAGCTAGTAAGGGGTAAACGTCCAGAAAGAAACTTAATAAATAAATAAATAAATAAATAAATAAATAAATAAATAAATAAATAAATAAATAAATAAAGCTTACAGGAGAGTTTACAAGTGGCCTTGATCAGAGAAAGAACCTGAAAAAAATGTCAAAAAATTTGAGTGCATGTGCACACACACACACTCACCACCTTGCTAAAACAGCAGAACTCTTGCTAAAGCCAGTCTTTGTTAGTTCTAAAACAACTTGCAGTAGTCTCATAATGTGAGCAACTTATCTCTGTTGTGTGAGTGAACTAGATACACAGAATTTTTTAAGATATACATCAAGATTCTAAGGATATATAGATTTTTAGCTCATGCTTAGACATGTTCTCAGCATTCTACACAATAGCTCTAGGCAACTACTTCATTGGTTATTCACAGACAGAACCAAGTATATAGCACCTTGGACTGAGAGGTTCAGAGGTTCACAGGAGTTTGTTACAAGATCCTTTACAAGGTAATGGATATTTTCTCAGATTTCCAATGATGAACAATTATATACTTTCATCTCTTATTACTATTTCAGTAATTAACTACACTATAATAATTTTTATTATATTCAGCTCTTAAGCCTGTGTTGTGTTACCAACGTACATTCACAGACAGGGACAGAATTCTGCTTCAGAATGTTCTTTTGAGATTTGTAGCACCAAAAACTGTTAGTCACCTCAGACGTTAGGGAGAAAGCGTCAGATAGAATGTCTTGATTTATCCATCTAATATAGCAGTGAGGAGTACTTAATTTGGGGGCAATTGGTATCAGGGTTACAAGATGGAAATCAAAGTCATAGAAAGGCTCAGGTCAGAAGGGACCTTAAAGATCATCTAGTTCCAATACCCCTCCCATAGACAGGGATGCCACCTACTAGATCAAATTGTTCAAGGCCTCGTCTAACCTGGTCTTGACTGCCTCCAGAGATGGGGCATCCAGTACTTCTCTTGGCAACCTGGTCCAGTGCCTTACCACCCTATGAGTGAAGAATTTCCCCTCATATCTAATCTAATTCTCTCCTCTTTTAGTTTAAAACCATTCCTATTTGTCCTGTCAATATATGACTGAGCAAAAAGTTGTTCCACATCTTTTTTAGAAGTCCCTTTTACATACTGAAAGGTAGTAATGAAATCACCCTGGAGCTTTCTCTCCTGTAGGCTAAAAAAACTTTCTTTGTGGGAGAAGTGCTCCAGCCCTTTGATTATCATAGGGGCCCTCTTCTCGACCCATTCTAACAGATCCACATCCTTCTTGTTCTGGGGGTTCCAGACCTGGACACAGCATTCCAAGTGGGGCTCCAAGAGAAGAGCAGAGGGGTGCAATCATCTGCCTCACCCTGCTGGCCACTCTGTTGATGCAGCCCAAGACACAGGTGGTTTTCTGGTCTGCAGGCACACACTGTTGGCTCATGTCCAGCTTTTTGTCCACCAGTACCCCCAAGTCCTTCTCTGCAGGGATCCTTTCAATGAGTTCTTCTCCCAGTCTGTACTCCTTTCTGGGATTGCCCCAACACAGGTGCAACACCTGGCACTTTGACTTGTTGAACCTCATGCAGTTCATGTGGGCCCACTTTTCAAGCCTGTTTAAGTCCCGTTGGATGGTTTCCCTTCCTTCTCTTGTATAAACTGCATCACTCAGCTTAGTGTCATCTGCAAACTTGCTGAGGGTGCATGCAATCCCACTGTCTATGTCACTGATAGAGATAGTAAACAGTACCAGTCCCAGGACAGACCCCAGAGAAACACCACTCATCATCAGCCTCCACTTGGACATATAGCCATTGACCAGCACTCTCTGGGTGTGACCTTCAACCATTTCCTTATCTGCTGAAAGGTCCACCCATCAAATCTGTATCTCTCCAATTTGGAGACCAGGATGTCGTGTGGGACCATCCAGAAGTCCAAGTAGATGAGTTTGTATGAGATGAGTACATCAGTTTGTCTTGCCTTGTTGACCAATGCAGTTACTCCATCATAGAAGGCCACCAAATTGGTCAGGCACTATTTACTCTTCGTAAAGCCATGCTGGCTGTCTCAGATCACCTCTTTGTCTTACATGTGCCTTGACATTGCCTCCAGGAGGAAGTTTTCCATGATCTTGCCAGACACAAAGGTAAGGCTGACTGGTGTGCAGTTCCCTGGGTCTTCCTTTCTACCCTTTTTAAAAATAGGACTGACGTTTCCCTTTTCCCAGTCACCAGGTACTTCACTTGACTGCCAGGACTTCTCAAATATGATGGAGAGAGTCTTCGCAAGGTGGATAAATGGTGATCATATTCAATTAATTTTATTATTATTATTATTATTATTATTATTTCCTCCTTCTTCTTTCCCTTACTTATTACGAAGCCACATTTGTGCATGGTCCTTCCTCTAGGAGAGATATTAATTTAAATCTGTGTATTTACCATCTTGGAGAGGAGAGAGGAGAGGAGAGGAGAGGAGAGGAGAGGAGAGGAGAGGAGAGGAGAGGAGAGGAGAGGAGAGGAGAGGAGAGGAGAGGAGAGGAGAGGAGAGGAGAGGAGAGGAGAGGAGAGGAGAGGAGAGGAGAGGAGAGGAGAGGAGAGGAGAGGAGAGGAGAGGAGAGGAGAGGAGAGGAGAGGAGAGGAGAGATATAATCACCCTGGAGCTTTCTCCAGGGGTCTGAAGGTCTTCGGTATTGCTACCACTTATTCCTGTCTAAGATTCCCCTTATGATAATATTTCACACAGACTTAATGACAGATATAACCTGTGAGAAACTTAGTAACAAACTGAGTGAATATATGAAAATCCAAAGTTCGTTTTTGTTTGTTTGTTTGTTTGTTTATTGTTGTTGTTGTTTGTTTGTTTGTTTGTTTTCTGGGTATTCATTTCTGATTTTCAGTCAATTATATTTTATAATAAATAAATTAGTGTACACACACAGAAAACCCTTTTTAACTTGTGCAGCTTAAAATAACAGAAGTATTGTAAAAGCGGTGTATTATTTTAACTTTTATGTGAAGAAATGGCTTAACACTGACAAAATTCATATTTGGAAAGAGTTCATATCCTTCTAATTTTAATGTAAAAAGACTTTTGTATTTATACTGTTTCTTATCGTGGTATTTTTTATTGTTACATTTTTATGTTTATATAAAGACATTTAGCAAACTATGGTATTTGTTTATAAATTCATTTTTATTTCAGTGGTTTCCTACCTTCTGGTATTAAAAAATTAATTCATACAACAAGGCAAGAAAAATAAATTTAAAAATATTATTTCTTTTTAATACTGTAAATAAAATATAAATTACATTTTCATTTTAAAAGTACTAGAAATCTTTTAATTACTCTATGTTATATGAAGAACATTTGAAATGTCATTTGATAGCTGAACTATTTCCATATTCTGACAGATTTAAAAATATACAATTGATATCCTGTTAAATTGTTATGTCCTTTTCCTGTATTTATTTTAACATCACTTCTGATTGCTGAGATGTTAATTTGCCAAGCAAAAGCAGTCTCCTTTTATAATCAGCTTGATCATTGATTTATTCAGTAATGACAAAGGCTTTGTGGACCTAACAGTTTCTTAGTTCAGAGAGAGGCATATTATAAACATCAGACTTCAAAGATTAATTCAGTAACTGTACAGCTTAATCCAAAACTTAGTGGTTCAAAGTTAAAAATAAATTTAATAATGATGATGATGATGATGATGATGATGATGATGATAATGATAATAATAATAATAACAATAATAACAATAACAATAATAATAATTAATGAAGTGGTGGAGAGTTAGAAGGTAGGAAGAGGTACATATTGTAGCTGTCCTAGAAAATGAATTCTTAAATTGATTTCTTAAAATGAATTAGATACCAAGTGTTGGAAATATATGTATCGAGAACGTCTGAATTGACTGCTCTAAGACAACTGCCTTAAGTGGGTCAATAGCTATCAGACTGACTTATTTCCATCTCTTTTTTTTTTCCTAGCTTGTTGACCCATCCCTACTATTTATAAGACACACTGACAAAGTATTCACTTTTTTTTTTTTGTAAAATCTGTACTTTTACAGCATTTTAGTTATTAAATACATTAAACTCTCAGATCATTTTCTTTAATTCTTCAGGTTATTCTTTAATTCTTCTTTAATTTTAATTCTTTGATTCTTCGGGTTATTTTTAATTACAATTATATAATTATACTTTGATTATAATTATTTTAATATATTCTGATCTTATTTTGTTATATATTTTATATGTATACATATATTATATATTATTATTATATTTTGTTCATATTTTGTTATTATGTTTTGTTGTCTGGATACCCATTACCCTGATCTGGTGGAAAGGTACAGGGAGCAGAATGTGGACCTCACAATCCACAAGGAAATAGTTGGTGACCTGCTACGGCACTTTGATGTACAAAAGTCAATGGGACTGGATGGGATCAACCCAAGGGTACTGAGAGAACTGGCGGAAGAGCTGACCAAGCCACTTTCCATCATTTATCAGCAGTCCTGGCTATTAGGGGAGGTCCTAATTTACTGGTGGCTGGAAAAAGTGATGCCTATCTTACAAGAAGCGCCAGAGGGTAGACCTGGAGAACTATAGGCCTGTTAGTTTGACCTCAGTGCCAGAGAAGCTCTTGGAGCAGATTATCTTGAGTGTCATCATGCGGTACTTGCAGGGTAACCAGGTGATCAGGCCCAGTCAGCATGGGTTTGAGAAAGGCAGGTCCTGCTTGATGAACCTGATCTCCTTCTATGACAAAGAGGCACTTAGTGGATGAGGGAAAAGCTGTGGATGTGGTCTACCTTGATTTCAGTAAAACTTTTGACACTGTTTCCCACAGAATTCTCCTGAAGAAACCAGCTGCTCTTGTCTTGGACTGGTAAATACTTCATTGGGTTAGAAACAGAATGGATAGCTGGGCAGAAAGAGTTGTAGTGCATGGAGTCAAATCCAGTTGGAGGCCTGTCACTAGTGGATCCTCTGCAGGAGGATCTGGATAGACTGAGGCCAGCTGCATGAAGTTCAACAAAGCCAAGTGCCAGGTACTGCACCTGGGGCACAACAACCCCAAGCAGAGCTACAGGCTGGGAGACGAGTGGTTGAAAAGCTGCCTGGTGGAGAAGAACCTGGGAGTATTGGTTGACAGTCGACTGAATATGAGCCAGATATGGTCTCAGGTGGCCAAGAAGGCCAACAGCATCCTGGCTTGTATCAGAAACAGTGTGGCCAGCAGGACTAGGGAAATTATTGTCCCCCTGTACTCGGCTCTGGTAAGGCCGCACCTCGAGTACTGTGTTCAATTTTGGGCCCCTCAATAAAAGAAAGACATAGATGCCCTTGAGTGTGTCCAGAGAAGGGCAATGAAGCTGGTTAGGGGTCTGTAAAACAAGTCTTACAAGGAGAGGCTGAGGGAGCTGGGGTTGTTTAGCCTAGAGAAGAGAAGGCTCAAGGGCGACCTTATCTCTCTATATAGGTGCCTTAAAGGAGGCTTCAGTGAGATAGCTATTGGTCTGTTCTCCCACGTTCCCAGTGATAGGATGAGGGGGAATGAGCTAAAGTTGTGCCAGGGGAGGTTTAGGTTGGATAGTAGGAAGAACTTCTTTACTGAAAGAGTTGTCAGGCATTGGAATGGGCTGCCCAGGGAAGTGGTGGAGTCAAAATCCCTGGAGGTATTTAGAAAACATTTAGATGTAGAGCTTAGTGATATGGTTTAGTGGAGGTTTAGTTAGTGTTAGGTCAGAGGTTGGACTAGGTGATCGTGGAGGTCTCTTCTAACCTGGATGATTCTGTGATTCACAGAATCACATAATCACAGAATTTTAGGGGTTAGAAGGGACCTCAGGAGATCATCAGGTCCAACTCCCCTGCCAAAGCAGGTTCCCTAAAGCAGGTTGCACAAGTAGGCATCCAGATGGGTTTTGAATATCTCCAGAGAAGGAGATTCCACAACCTCCTTGGGAAACCAGTGCTCCGTCGCCTCACCATGAAGGAGTTCTTTCGCATGTTGTTGTGGAACTTCCTGTGCCCCATTCTGTGGCCATTGCCGTTTGTCCTTTCCCCACAAACCACTGAAGAGAGGTTGGCCAAATCCCACTGTCTCCCACACTTAGGATATTTGTAAACATTGATAAGATTCCCTCTCAGTGTTCTCTTCTCAAGGCTGAACAGACCCAGGTCTCTCAGTCTTTCCTCATAGGGAAGATGCTCCAGATTCTGAAATATACTGTATTATTATCTGGAAAGTTGTGCCCACGGTACTCAACAGAAATTATTCTTCTTTATAATTAATTCACTATTCTGAATAGTGGTCAGGCACCTTTTTTTGATCTTTATCTTGATTTATTTATTTCCAGATTTGAATCTGTTCTGGTTTAGCATGGCAAGCTGCTAAGCATGAAACAGCTGCTCACTGTCTCCCATGGGATGGGGGAGAGATCCATGAAGAAAGAACTAAAACTTGTGGGTTGAGATAAAGACACTTTAATAGGAAAGAAAAGAGGAAGGAAAAAATAAATAAATAAATAAAAGAATACATAAAACAAGTGATGCACAATACAACTGCTCACCACCAGCTGACTGATGCTTAGCCGGTCAGTGAGCAATGGCAGCTCCCCAAGTCAACTATCCCCAAGTTTTATTGCTAAACATGACATCATGCAGTATGGAATATTCTTTTGGTCAATTTGGGTCAGCTGTCCTGACTATTTCCTCTAAACTTCTTGTGTACCCCCAACCTCCTCACTGGCAGGGTAGTATGAAAATCCAAAAGTCCTTGACTTAGTGCAAGTGCACTAAGCAACTAAAACATCACTGTGTTACTAACATTACTTTCCTTTTAAATCACACAGCAACTATGAAGAAAATTCACTCTATCCCAGCCAAAATCAGGACAGGATCTTCCTTGGGAATTAGAATGGAATGTCTACTGTAGCACTTATATACCAGAATTCACCCATCAAAGGCAAGGAGTAGGCTGTCCTCAACTGTAGTAATAAAAAATTCTTCAGACTGTGTTCATTATAGCATTCTTGTGGTTACATGACAGTAATATTTTTCTTGTTTCTTTTTGCTCATATGAACAAAACAAAACAAAGCAAAGCAAAGCAAAACCAAACCAAACCAAACCAAACCAAACCAAATCATTGAAATGAAATAAATAAAATAAAATAAAATAAAATAAAATAAAATAAATAAACTCTAATAATAAATTTAATTATTTAAATAATTTAAATAAATAAATAAATAGATAAATAAATAAATAAATAAATTGCTGTTCCTACCAGTGAATTAAATTGTATTTGCTTAGCGTCAATTGAAAACAAAAGAGAAAACAGTCATCTGTAGAATTAGTTTTGTCTGATGCAGATTTATGAAGTGGATGAAGATCACTTATACTAACATAGAACTCTGCAATTTTGTTTCCTTTGAAACTGAGAAACATTTTTTAGATAATTTGTGGTGTTTGTATGTATGTGTGTGTGTGTTTTCAATAACCTGCAGAGGAGGTATGGAAAACAACAATACCAACAACAAAACAGAAAAGAGCCTGCTACCAGAATTCAAATTTAAATTTGCATCTGAATCCCCCTGAGTTCTCAAATAGTTAGATGTCAGTTTTAATGCATTTCAAAAGCATTTCAGGATGAGTTTATCTATTTACGTTTTTTGTTGTCGTTGTTGTTGTTGTTTTCCTAGGTATATGAAGCTGATTCTCTGATTCTCCATTCCTTTGTGCCTTGCACTTAGTTGATTTTTTTTCCAGATGCACAGAGTAGGAAGAAAACTAGCAAACCTGAATTATCCACTTGAGACAGCTTTATTTATACCCACTCTATCATACCAGTGTGTGCCAAAGCCAATTTAAAGATGTTACAATGTAAGCAAGATCCATTAGGTTGAAATATTACAGAAACCCTAAAGCAGTAAAAACTAATACATGCCACACGTTCCTACAGACCAATTCAGCTTTCTATACATCTAAAAATCTCTAAAATTGCTAATGAAATTCACTCAAATCTTTTGTGACATCTCTTGTGTCACAAAAAATAGTCATAAAACTATCATTCACATTAGCAAAATTCTTGTAGGAGGAAAAAAAAAATCTATTTTCTCTCTTTATTAGTAGTAGTTATCACTTTGTTTTCCTTCCCTATGGAAAGACATGAGAGGCCACTTAAGCTCTAGTTTAAATAATGGCTTAAGATGAATTTCAGTGCACCATGGAATGAGATTGTTTCTCTAGGATCTAGGAAAGCCATTCTCATTTACTCCATTTACATGTAGAATATCTACTTTAATGAAAGAAAAATGAATATCATGATTACACACATTATGATTGAGCACAGGAATATTTAGCTGGACAGTTATGACCACCCATGTACCTGTAGTCATTTGATCACAATTTCCAGTTTTGCAGCACACAAATGACTCTGAATGCTTCTTATCCTTCAAGTTTTGTCATAAATATTAGATAATAAATTAAATATGCTGGAAATTTTGATAATAGAAGCTGGCAGCATTTGTACTTCAGTAGAGATGTGTGGCTTTGATTTTGTCTCACAAACATGTTGCTGGCATGAAAGCCTCCCTCCAGAAACATCATGATGAGCAAGTAAAAAAATAATTTGTTGGTTCTTTCATTTAAGAAGGATCATTTTTAACATAAAGAAATGTTTGTCATCTTGATCATCTCCTTTCAGTGACACTTTATCCAGTAGATGAGCAATTATTGTAAGAAAATTGTTGAATGTTTAGTATTAAATGCTTTGTAGTGTGCACTTTGCAATCTACACGAACTCTCAACTATTAAAGACATTTTTTCTCACTGGTCTGTGTGTTAGCCTTAACCGTTACTGACAGCAGGCCCTGATACTTATGGGGGATTTTAATCATCCCGATGTTTGCTGGGAAGACAACATAGCTCAGAACAAACGCTCCAGAAGGTTACTACAGAACATTGTGGATAACTTCTTGACCCAGGTGGTAGGTGAGCCAACAAGGAGAGAGGTTGGACCTGGTACTAACAGAGATGGTCTAACTGAAAATATGAAGTTTGAGGGCAGTCTTCGCTGCAGTGAGCACAAGATGTTTGAGTTCAAGATCCTGTGAGGAGGAAACAGGACAAAAAGTAAGACCGCAGCTCTGGATTTCAAGAGAGCTTTGACCTCTTCAGGGACCTAATTGGAGAAATCCCTTGGGCCAGGGTTTTAGAGGGAAAGGGGTCCCAGGAGAGTGGGCTAATATTCAAACACCACTTCCTCCAGGCTCAGGATTGGTGCATCCCTACCAGAAAGAAGTCAAGCAAGGGAGGTGGGAGACCTGCATGGATGGGCAAGGAGCTCTTGGGAAAACTTAAATAGAAGAAGGAAGAGTACATGATGTGAAAGAAGGGACAGACTACTTGGGAACATTGTCAGACAATGCAGGGATGCAATGAGGAAGGCCAAGGCCCAGTTATAATTAAATTTAACAAGAGATATCAAGGATAACAAGGGCTTCTTTAAATACATCAGCAGCAAAAGGAAGACTAAGGGAAACATGGGTGTGCTGCTAAGTGAGATAGATGCCTTGGTGATGGCAGATACAGAGAAAGTGGAGTTACTGAATGCCTTCTTTGCTTCAGTCTTCACTGCTAAGGTTACCTCCATGCACTACCAAGACCAGAAACAAGAGAGAAAACCTGGAGAATGGAAAACTTCCCCTGTTGAAGAGGATTGGGTTAGACATTACTTAGGCTAGCTAGACACACAGAAATCTATGGGTCCCAATGGGATGCACCTAGGGGTGCTGAGGGAGTTGGTGGATGTGATTGCTGGGTTGATTTCCATTATCTATATGATGTCATGGTCATCCGAGAGGTCCCGAATTATTGGAAACTTGCTAATGTGATGCCCATCTATAAGAAGGGTTGGAAGGAGGACCTGGGGAACTACAGGACTATCTAACTTACCCCAGTGCCAGGCAAGGTGATGGAACAGGTCATCTTGAAGGCAATCACACAGCATATGTTGGACAACAATGGAATCAGGCACAGTCAGCACAGAATCATGAAAGGCAAATTCTGCCTGACCAACCTCATCTCCTTTTATGACCAGGTGACCCTCCTGGTGGATGACTGTTGATGTAGTCTACCTAGACTTCAGAAAGGCCTTTGACATGGTCTCCCAGTGGTGTACCCTGGGGGCGGTGTTGGGACCCATCCTTTTTAATATATTTATTGATGCTTTCAACGAGGAAATTGAGTGCACTCTAAATAAATTTGCAGACAACACCAAGCTGGGGGGAGGTGGCAATATGCTGGAGGGTAGGAATGCCCTGCAGAGGGACCTGGACAGGATGGGTTGATGGTCACAGGCCAATGGGATGAGGTTCAACATGTCTAAGTTCCAGGTCCTGCACTTTGTCCACAACAACCCTATGCAACACTAAAGGCTTAAGAGTGGCTGGAAAACTGGGCAGAGGACAAGGATCTGGGGGTGTTTGTCTATGTTCACCTGAACATGAGCAGGCAGTATGAGCAGGTGGCCAAGAAGGCAATGGCATCCTGGCTTGTATCAGGAATAGTGTAGCTAGCGTGACAAGGGAGGTAATCATCCTTCCATATTCTACCCTGGTGAGGCCACACCTCAAGTACAGTGTTCAGTTTTGGGTCCCTCAGTAAAAAAAAGACATCGAGGCTCTTGAGTGTGTCCAGAGAAGGGCTATGAAGCTGGTGAAGGGCCTGAAAAACAAGTCTTCTGACTAGTGGATGAGAGAACTAGAGTTGTTTAGTCTGCAAAAAAGGAGGCTCAATGTTGACCTTATTGCTGTCTACAACTACCTGAAAGAAAGGTGTGGGGGTCTGGGGGTCATCCTCTTCTCACAGATAACCAGCAGTAGGACTAGAGAGAGTAGCTTCAAGCTGCATTAGGGGAGGTTTAGGTTAGAAATTAGGAGACATTGCTTCTCAGAAAGAGTAGTCAGGCATTGGAATGGGTTGCCCAGGAAGGTGGTGGAGTCACCGTCCCTGTGGGTGTTTAAGGGAATGTTGGATGTGTTACCTGGGGACATAGTTTAGTGGGTGATATTGGTGGTAGAATGATGGTTTGACCAGATGATCTTGGAGGTCTTTTCCAATCTTAATGACTCTATGATTCTATGATTCCATGGTAGCGATGCAATCAAATGCTTGACATGATGGCATACACTGATTAGCATGACAAACTTTCAGCCCTATTTTCAAATATTAATAGTACTTACCTCTGTTGAAGAAGCAGAGTCATGGTTATTCATGTCACATGTAATAAATGGAATCCATATACCCAAGTTATGGTCTTATCTGGAGCCAATAGAGTGCAAAGCTCTTGAAAGAAACTTGAATTATTAAATTGGGTGTTATGTCTATCTTTTTTGTGGAGAACCTACACAGATATATCACAGAATCACAGAATAACAGAATCACTTAGGTTGGAAGAGACCTCCAAGATCACCGAGTCCAACCTATGACCTAATACTAACAAAACCTCCACTAAACCATATCACTAAGCTCTACATCTAAATGTTTTCTAAATACATGTACCTCCAGGGATTTTGAATCTATCTCTTCCCTGGGCAGCCTATTCCAATACCTAACAACCCTTTCAGTAAAGAATTTTTTCCTACTATTTAACTTAAACCTCCCCTGGTGCAACTTTAGCCCATTCCCCCTCATTCTCACATATCCCATATGAGATATTCATATACTTGCATGTTCCTATCCTGGACTTCTTGTGATGCATTTCAGTAACACCATTAACAAGATTTTAGTAATATTTGTAGAAATACTATAAAGAAAATAGTATTGCCTTTGACATAAATCAACATGAGTGTAAGTTGTAATCAAACAGTATATCATTTGAGATGGCTTCGTTTCTTATTTTAAAATTTGTCAGACCAAAAACAGTGAGGCCAACTGAATTCAAAGAATTATCAGTTGATGCAATTTACCAATTTGTTTTTCTTATCACAGAGGAGATAAAGTAGCATGTTCCGTAGACGAGACAGGATTAGTCTTTACTGGTGTTAATCTATTTTACCTTTTCTACAGAAAGTAACCTACTTTCTATAGTAGGTTAATAATCTACTAGTAGTTTAACATTCCTTCTGCTTTCTACCAAATAGACTACTATGAAGACAGTTTGTAACTATCAATGTGTCTTCAGGCCATGAAGCATGTCATTAAATTTATTTATTTTCCCTGTTGTCAATGGAGTTCATCAAATTTGTAAGTGTAAAGAAGCTCCATTGTAGGCGAAGAAACCAAGGCACACCTGATAAAATTGGTGTGACCAGTCTATATCATATACTCATAAAATATACTGAGTTGAAAGGGACCCACAAGGATCATAAAGTGATCCTCTTGGCTCCACACAGGACTACACAAAGTTGAAACCATATGACTAAACCAGTCCTTCCTGACTTCAGCAGGACTGATGCCAGGATCACTTCACTGGGGAGCTTGTGCCAGTTTATGACCACCCTCTCAGTGAAGAAACATTTCTTCATAAATGAGACCAAACATTAAAACTCCTGGGAACTCACATCCTTTTGGTTTAATTATGGACTGTCTGAACACTTCTGCCCAGATGTTACAGATGATCTAGATCTGACTAGACTATATGATCTAAATAGTCTACAGCAGAAAAATCCTGTGAGGCCAAGTGACTTGTTATTGAAGTTTAAACTATTTTATTCCACAGATAGAGACAGCTTTCTTTAGAAAATCTTTCTTGTTTTGTATAATTCAAGTTTCTACAACACTTTTCTGCTGCTCTGCAGTTCTGTCTGGGTTCCAAAGAGAATCACTAAAAAAAAAAAATCTGATACTGTTACCACCTTCAGTGCCTCTCACTAGATAAGGTTGCCCAGGGCCATGTCCAGCCTGGTCTTGAACACCTCCAGGAATGGGGCATCCATAACCAATCTGGGCAACCTGTTCCAATGTGTCACCAGCCTCTAAGTGAAGAATTTCCTTCTGACCTCTAATCTAAATCTCCTCTTTTTAAGTTTAAAATCATCTTCCTTGTCCTGTCATTATCCGATTGAGCAAGAAGTTGCTCTCCATCCTTTTTATAAGCTACCTTTAAGTAGTGAAAAGCTGCAATGACTGAGCCTTCTCTTCTCCAGGCTGAACAGCCCCAGCTCTCTCAGCCTTTAGAATAATTAGATAATGTCATCAGCATACTCATATTTTAGGAATTGCTCTGTTCCTTTTGTTTTCATTGTGGCTTTCATTGTATGCTGACTTTTCTGAACAACTGAACCTCTGCTTTGGTACTACAGATGATATTAACAGGGGATATTTTCCACATTGGATTTAATTTTTCCTAGTAACCCATTCCTGCTGCTCTTTATAAACCTTAATAAACATTTGCTCAATATTTCTGCTAAAACTACAGAATTAGTTAAAACATCTACATTTTTAAGGGTCTTTGAAACTCACTGTTTAGTCTATCCAATGAGCTTTATCTCCTCAGTGAGTTTCATTTGGGATTTCATCACATGATATCTTCCAACAGAGTAAAGTAAACAACATGTCAACTGGTTGCTTTTGAAGGGTTTTCTTTGTAACCAGAATGATAAGGAATGTTTAAAAAGAAAAGTTATAATTTGCCACTGAGGTTTCTAATGAGATGTGTGAAATAACAGTCTAATTTGGAAGTCATAGGAACATAGGCATCTGCTTAGGTATTTCTCTGAAGTTAGGGACAGGCAGGTTTCATAAGTAAAAAGCCAGGGAAATAAATTTAATAAGAAGCCTTATTATTGAACTGTATTATTGCTTATGGCCCCCAGGACATAAGAATTACACTGCATTTGCTCTGTGAATTCTATGTTGCATAGGTAATGAGATTTTTTTCTTTCTTTCTGGTCATTTAATTTCATTTTAGAGCAAAGCGTGAAACTGTATGCAAAGGAATATTAAGACATTTGTGTGTGTGTGTGTTGCTTTCAGCAAACAGGATTTCCACATGCCTTTGTGGCCTTTCAGTAGATATAGACAATATTGCTATTTTATCACAGCTATTTTAGTCTTATGGCAGCTGAATTGTCTTTGTGATTTCTTTCTTCAAATATCTGCGCTATACTATGTGCTGTTGGAGTACAAACATGATTCCTGATCCCTACCTAAATTTCATATCATGAGAAATAAGCCATTCCTACATATCTTAAAACTTGTAACAATTAAATAATAGAGATGAATAAATAAATTAAACAGTTTACTGCACTCTGCAAACATTTCACAACATTTACAAAGCTTGCTATTTCTTTAATATAAACATTAAATGCAATTGAGGGAAACAAACAAACAAACAAAAAAACACAACAATAAAAACAACTTACATTAAATTTCATACCGATTTGAAAGTAGAAAGGGCAGTTAGTTACACTGTAATCAAGATGCAAAATTCAATCTTTGCACACCCGGAAGACTGTTTCATATACATTAATCAAAAAATAAAAATAATAATAATAATAAAAGTGAGAATAAATTGTCACAGCGCTTTGATTAAACACTACACAAACTTGGTTGTTAGCATCAGAGTTACTGTTATAACATCAAAATACAAACTCACTAATTCCAGTTCCATATTAAAAATAAATAAATAATAAAATAAAATAAAATAAAATAAAATAAAATAAAATAAAATAAAATAATAATAATAATAATAATAATAATAATAAAGAGTATATTTATTTCAGGTAAAGAATTAGATAATCATTGAACAACTTCAGTGATAAAGTTTCTTTAGACTTCCAGTTATGCTATTATGAAACATTCACATTTTGAATTTCTAAGGAGTATGTGTGAGGCATGTATGCTCACACTTTAATAAATACAGCATACATGTAAATGTTTCATAATTGTATGATCAAATATTGTAAATATTAAATATTGGAAATTAATAATGAAGAGGTTTTTTGTTTTTGTTTTTTGTTTGTTTGGTTGGTTGGTTGGTTGATTTTGCTTTGGTTTGTTTGTTTGGTTTGGTTTGTTTTTTTTAGGGAGGATTAGCAAATGTCAATGTTGTGCTCAGTTGTATTAATACAAGGGCTCCCTCCAATGGCAACAAACTATTTCACATACAATTTATTGCTACATAAGGATGAATGAAACAGGAAATTAGGTAGATTCTGAAAAGATACAAAAATGTAGTTGTCCCTTGTTGTTTGCATTAAGATGAATGAATACAATTAAATGAATACATCAGTAGTAGGACATCAGTCCCTACACCATGACATTTAGACAATGACTTTTTTTGTTAGTTTTAATTTCATAACTAAAAAACATAGACAATAGTAACAGCGGTGAAAGGAAAGAAAAAAGGAAAACAAGGAAATAAGGAAGGAAGGAAAAAAAGAAGGTAGGAAACAAAGAAACAAGGAAGGAAACAAGGCAGGAAGGAAGACAACAAAAACACTATTTATTGGTTAAATTTCTAAACAACACAGCTAACTCCTGAGAGGCCTCTGGTGGATAGAGGTCTATATTGCTGATAGAGCAATAGATGTTCAAGAGCCCTAGGTTCATGCCCTACATACACAACCCTGGAAAAAATAAAATAAAATATGAAAAAATATCAAAAACAAATAAACAAAAAAAACAGTAAATGGAATATCCAAGCCTTGAAATAATAATAATAATAATAATTATAAACACATATACACTTATATATATATATGCTGTTATGTGAAAGTCTTCTTTTTATATATTAATATGAAAGAAAAATCTTTCAAAGTTTGTTTCTGGAAAAGGGGAAAAAAACAAAACAAAACAAAACAAAACAAAACAGAAAACAAAACAGAAAGACTGTAAAATTTTCTGTCTCCCTAGTACTGAGAACTTTCACGAATGTCATTGTCGCTTTTGATAAATTACCCAGTAAATGCAATCTCATTTTTGTGGAGTTGTTTTCCTGTGTAATGATAATGCTGATATTTGCAAACACACAATGAAAGGCAAAAACAAACCAAAACAAAAACCAAAACAAAACAGAAAAAAAAAAAAAAAAAAAAGACAATAGTCCAATAAATAAAACATTCACTTGACATGAAGTTATACCAGAAAGACAGTGACTGAAAGAAAATTAATATAGCCATAGCTTCAACCAGTGTCCTACTTTTGACTGATACTGATATAAAATGGAAATGACAGGGTGATCATGTAATGAACGCTCACCAAATATAATATCCAAACCATCTGCAATTCACAGCTCACTATTTCCAAGGAAGAGAAACCACCAAAAAGCAACTTCACAACAGAAAATTCAAAGTGTTTAACATTCAGATTGAAATACAAAATTTTAAAAGGACAGGGAGGCCCAGGATTTAATTTTAGTTTGGAAGGGACCTCTGAAACTCATCTGGTCCAACACCTCTTCTCAAACTGGTAGACACGTAGAGCCAGTAGCTCAGGACCATGTCCAGATGGCTTTTGAATACATGTATCTCCAAGGAGGCAGACTCCAAAACCTCTCTGGACAACCTGTGACAGTGCTCAGTCACTTAAACAATGAAGTGTTTCCTGATTCTTTCCTTCATCCCTTACATATATATTGATAAGATACCCCTGAGCCTTCTCTTCTCCAGACTAAGCAGTCCCCACTCTCTCAGCCTTTCCTCACCAGAAAGAGGCTCCAGTTCCCACCATCTTCCTTTACTTTCACTGGACACTGTTCAGGAATTCCATGTCTCTCTTGTACTGGAGGTCTCTGAACTGGACACAGTACTCCAGTGTGGCTTCAGCAGTCCTGAGGAGAGAGGAAGGATTACTTCCCTTAATCTGTTGACAGTGCTTTGTTTTACACAGCCCAGAATACCATGAGCCTTCTCTGCTGTAAGGGCACACCACTAGCCCATGTTCAACTTGGTGTCCAACAGGATCCCCAGGTCATAGAATCATAGAATGACTTGGGTCGGAAGAGACCTCATAGATCATATAGTTCCAACCCCCCTGACATGGGCAGGTATGCCAGCCATTAGATCAGGTTGCTCTGTTGACAATGCTTTGTCTAATGCAGCCCAGTATACCATGAGCCTTCTCTGCTGCAAGGGCACACTGCTAATCCATGTTCAACTTGGTGTCTGATAGGCTACCCAGGTCCTTTTCTGCCAATCTGCTTTCTAGCTGGGTGTCCTCCAGCATGGTGCATTAGTGCATGGGATTGTTCTTCCTCAGGCATAGCACTTCTCTGAGATGAACATCAAGAAGTTCCTGTTGGCTTATTTCTCCCACTGGATGATGTCCCTATCAATGGTAGAATAATCCTCTGCTGTATTAAGACACTCCTCTCAGTTTTGTGTCACCTACAGACTTGGTCTTCCCTATCATCCATTTAATGATATAATAATTATTAATGAAAATGTAAAACATTACTGGACCTTGTATTGTTTCCTGGAGTACTCAGTAATTAGTAGCCTCAACCCAGACTTTGTTTCTTTGATCTCCACCCTCTGGGCCCACAGGTTCATCCAGTTTTTATGAATGACAATTAAACCCACCAGTGAACCTATAATTTTACTACATTTATGTCCAAGAACAAAGTGTTCTTTTTGAGTTTGATCAGATGTTATCCTGTATAGACACAAGTATTAGAATATTCTGTCTTACATCCTTATGTTTCTTCTTTCATGTTTTCTATTTAGCTATTCAGTTCTGTTTCCAAGTTAGGTACATCAACGACAGGAAAAGTGATGGAGTGAAAAAAGTCTGTCAAAAAGTTATAGATGAGGAACTTTACATGAGAAGGATTATACTAACAGCAGTGTGCATCCTGTCCATCTATTGAAGAGTCATTATGCTACAGAGCAATAATATGTTCATTTTTTTGGAATACATAATGTCAATATTTTGACATATCAATATGTCCCTTAACACTGGCATCCCTAGATTAATTTACACTACATAGAGTAATGAAATTAGATTATTGACAGAAGACCTAACAGGGAGAGTCTACAAAGTTGTTTTCAGTTAAGCAAAATAGATCCTGAATTTCACTTTTTGCTTATTTTGAAGCACCTAGTATTCACCTTTTAATGAAAGTTACAGTGACAGCAAACTACATGTTTAAATATTGCTACTGACAAAGAGAAAAGTTCAGTGATTTAAATGTAGGAGGTAGGAGAAGTGATTCTATATAGGAGTTTGACCTGTTGCTTGACAGTATGCTGAACATTTAGCCTGCCTTCTTCTGAATTTTTCTATCAGAGAAATGACAATAATGACTTCTTTTTTCTTCTTCCTTTTTTCTTTTTTTTTTTCAAGTGTTTTGATGTTTACAGAGATCTCATTAATTATATTAGTTTATTATTAGGTTATTATTATTTTCCAGTCTTCTTTCTTTTCAGTAATTTATGTGTGCAAGTACTTTAGGTTTAGGATTTTAGAAAGAGTTTAAGGTCATGTATCTAATTTGACTTATTTTGGTTTTAACACTTGGCTGTTTTTCGGCACTTCAAAGTGGAATAAAGACCTAGATTTTGTAATCTTTGGGAATTTAATTTTAAATAACACCCAAGAAAGGGAACTGCAAAAGGAACAGTATATCTTTACAAGCTTGAATAGGAATCAAGTGTACTTGATCTATACAACAGTAGATTTTCACTGCTGATATCAATCATGTCTAATCATTTTAATTGTATGATGCATTTCTTGCATCCTTCATCATCCGTTGTCTTTCATGCAGTGAATTTTAAGATGTTTTTCTGTTTAAAATCTGGAAAACAGACAGAACACTTGTACGCTGCTATAATTCATGAATACTAGGATAAAGAAAGCTTTAAGAAGCATAAATAGGTAAATGACAGGTCCATGTAACATTATAAAGTTGTGAAATAGATAATGGATGCTTGAATTTTATATCTAAGACAAAAATAAAGTATTAGGTTGCAGTCATACTGGTCAACAAATTTTATGTAACAAAGTGTTCCCCCTGGTCTCTGGTAAAAGATGCTAAGGAATTAATACACTGATTTGAAGTGTTTCAGATAATCCTTTTGGATTCTGAATAATTTGAAAAAGCTAGCAGTATAGTAGCCGTAGTTTTATTTCTTCAAAAGATATCCACTGTGTTCTTGCTTTTAATCATATTACATAAGAATAATACAGTTTTACTATTCTCTAACAAACAGAAACACAGTCTAGTAACTTCTTATGAAGTGAAGATAACTATGCACAATGTAATATTTAATTAAGTAAATTCTCTTTCAACATTCTTAGGTCATCATGTATAAAACTATTAGCACTGTAGTTGCAAAATAAATAATATTTTGAAACGTTCCAAAGGGTACTCAATAGCCCATTTTTACCTTCTGTAATTTTAATAGCACTCAGAGTTGGCTAGCAATTAAATGAGAGATTTGTATTTCACTTTGTAAGTGACATTATTTTCTGTAAGTAAAGAAAACAAACAAACAAAAACAAACAAACAAACATCATTTTCAGTGCTACGAGCTATAATCCAATTCTGATGTCCTGTTCTGAAAGTAGAATCAATTATACTTTAAAGGCAAATTTTACAACACAGTGAATTAAAAAATATTTAAAATAAAATACTGAAAGATTCTTCTTAAGACATTCCTAATGGACTAGAAAAACACCAAGAAAACAAACAAACCATAACTATAGATGAAATAGCATTTGAAATTTCTTCTTTCAGAGAGTTGTTTTAATGCTATTTCTTTGTTTAATTAATAATTAAAACACTGATAATGTTTGTTTATTTTTCAAACAACATAATTTTTAACTGGAATTGTACATTATGAATGGCATTGTTTAAGTTTATAACACTAGGTGATGAACTCAGCATTAATTAAAAATAAACAGGCACATGAAAACTTTAAAACCTCCACTGTAACTAAGGAAGATGATAGATTGAGGCACCTACTGAATTTAAGGTCAAACATAATATCCTTTTGCAAGACGATAGGCTCTGGGGCAGATATGTTCTGAAGTGGAGCAGGGGATCGAGGTGGGCAGAGGGTTTCTCTCAAAGCAGCCAAGGGAACCACCAGCACCCAGCAGCCCTCATGAGGGTGTCTGACTAGGTGTGGGTGGTGCCAGCAGTGCCCCCACTGTAGTACAAAGGCAGCCTCTAGGGAGTGCAAGCAATCAGAATCATGGTGAACAGGGCTTGGTGTGTCAACCACGGTGTGGCATGGCAATTTGTAGGGCAGGAAAGGCCTTGAAAGTTAGCCAGCTTGGAGCAATGGTGACCACCCAGCAAAAGTCTGTGGCTCCAAGGAGCTTGGCACACACCGCAGCTGATGCAGTCTCCCTGACAGAGCTCCAGGTGGAACATGTTGCCACCCAGGGGTCAGGCTGCCTGGTGTGCCCTACTCTTACACCTGTACAGGATGGCAGTACATAGCAGAGAGCACAGCTGTGGGAAGTGTGTCCAGTTTGAAGAACTGCTTCACATGGTGGCAGAGCCTTAAAAGGAGGTGGGAAGGCTGGGGAGCATCAGGGAGTCAGAGAATGAGATTGACTGGTAGGTTGGAGTTCTGCCATTGCTGAGGCAGGCTCCTCAGCCAGCCACAGTCACTCTGTAAGAAATGAAGGATCTCCTAAACCCTTTCTGCCAGGCAGGGAGAAGGGATTTAAGAGACAGGGAGGAGTAGAAGCAGGTTCCTGTTCAGCACAGCAGGTGAACACCCTGCTGTATACCTCGCCTTCCCATGTATCCCTGCACAACAAGTATGAGACTCCACAGCTTGATGGGCAAGCAAATGACAATGTAGGTCATGGTCCATCCATGTTGGGGGAGTCACCCAGGGTAAGTCAACCTGTACCCTGCATCACAACAAGCCCCATAAAGAAAAAAATAAAAAAGAAGGGCTATAGTCATAGGGAACTCCCTTCTGAAGGGAACAGAGGGCCCAATTTGTCATTGAGACCTGACCCATAGGGAAGTCTGCTGTCTCCCTGGGGCATGAGTAAGAGACATTTCTTGGAAAGTCACTTGTCTGGTATATTCCTCTGATTATTATCCTTTATTGTTCTTTTTTTCAAGTTGGCAGTGATGAGGTGGCAAAGAGAAGGCCAGGAGCAATTAAAAGAGGCTTTAGAGCTTTGGGGTTATGTTGCGTTAAGGGGTGTAGCTGATTAACCGTTAGGGCAATAATGACTGTCTGCAAAAGCAAGCTAGCATGCATGAAATACACAGATGTTACAGGTGCGCAGCCTAGAAATGAAAGCGTTAAAAGGATCAAAGACTCTAGAGATATTTATAACCAAGTGTTCAAATCTCACCCAAAGGTGTCCCAGTGGGGTGGGGAGGGAAGAGAGGCTCAGCCCATCGACTGATCCCAGGAGTCAGGAGGTCCTAGGGATGTTGTGTTCCCTCGAGATGGTATCTCCCCTGATGGTGGTATCTTCCCTAACATCCTCTCTCTCTTAGGCCAATTTACATTATTTTCTATCTTTTAGGTGGAGCTTGAGTGACTCTAGTCAAGCATATCTCAGTTATGATTGGTGAAAAGTTCTCCCGTCTCCATTTAAAGTAATAGGCTCTGAGAAATTCAGAGTGCATGCCCAGTGAGGGGTGGTCGCACCTTGGAGGCGGGTAGCTTTTGGGATGGAGGTGTGTTTTGGTATTATAATGATATTATAATGAGCAAAATGTACACTAGGGTACAGCATTTGTCAAAACATGACAGGTGCTTGGCTCAGGGTAACAAAAAGTGCAGCTTATCAGTCTCGGTGTGCACAAGAACAATCGAGTCCCCACCTGGTTACAGAGCCTAGCCATGGTGTCTCCACTCCACCCTATGCTCCGTACTGTTCCTTAGGGCTAGCACACCAAGTTTCCCCAGCGCGATAGCATCTAAGGTTGCAAACCTAGGGAACGCTCAGGTAATGCAGCTATGCCCTACCCTGAAAGCCCCTTCAATGCTGTACATTTTCTTTAAGTTTTATTTTCCTAGTTACTTCAGGCAATTACACCACAGGTTATTAGTTGAATGATCAGGTGAACAGGTAGTGTTTTCCTCCATTCTTCCAGTAGCGGGGATCAATACTGAAAGGAACAGGCAGATCCAGCTGATCAATACGTGCTCCCAAGGCTGGTGCTACTGACACAGTTTTGGTTTTTTTGATCATGGGAAGGTCTACATGACACCAAGCCTGATGATTCCAGATGAGTTGCACTTTTCTCTGAGGAGGAAAAGGGCTTTTGCCCAGGAGTTAGCAGGGCTAATTGGCAGGGCTTTAAACTAGATAGGAAGGGGGAAGGGGACAAAAACAGGCCCACCAATGACAAACTGTGGGACTTCATGACAATATTTGAGGCACTACATGCTGGGGAGGCCTAACTTGCCCCATGAGGGGTTGACTTTAATAAAAGACATCTGAAGTGTTTCTATACATGCACACGCAGCATGAGAGATAAAATTTCAGCTCCCTGAAATGCTTATATACTAATGCACACTGTATGGGAAACAAAGAGGAAGAACTGGAGATCTGGATGCAGTTGCAATGCTATGATCTCACTGCAATCACAGAGACATGGTGGGACAACTCATATGACAGGAATGCAGTCATGGAAGGCTATGTGCTTTTTAGAAAATAGCAGCCAGGAAGGCGAGATGGTGGAGGTGCTCTTGAGAACAACAGAGAATGCAATGAGAGAGCAACTGGGAATGTGTGGAGTTCTGCCCAGGGGCAGATGAAAGGCTAGCTGAGTCTTTGTGGGAAAGGATTAAAGGTCAGGCTACAATGGCTGACATTGTTTTGGGTGTTTGCTACAGGCCACCTGATCAAGAAGAGGACATAGATGAAGCCTCCTTCAGACAGCTTCAAGTAACCTCTCAGTCACAAGCTCTGGTTCTCATGGGGGACTTCAACCACCCTGACATCTGCTGGGAAGACCACACAGCTAGGCACAAACAGTTCAGAAGGTTCCTGCATTGTATTGGTCACAACTTTTTGACAGAGGTGGTGGAGAAGCCAGTAAGGACTAATTGGAGATGTGAGGGTCAGGGGCAGCCTTGGCTGCAGTGAGTTAGAGCCATATGGTGGAGCTCAAGATCTTGTGAGGAGGAAGCAGGGCAAAAAGTAGGATTGCAACCCTGGAGTTCAGGAGAACAAGTTTTGGCCTCTCCAGGGATCTACTTGGAAGAATCCCATGGCTTAGGGCCCTGGAAGGAAGGGGGGTCCAAGACATCTGGTCAATATTCAAGCATCACTTCCTCCAAGATCAACATTGGTGCAACCCCATGAGCAAAGGGGGCGGGAGACCTGCACGGATGAGAAGGTAGCTCCTGGCGAAGCTGACAGAAGGATATTTACAGCATGTGGAAAAAGGAACAGGCCACTTAGGAGGAATATAGGGGCACTGTCAGAGTATACAGAGATGTGACAAGGAAGGCCAGGGTGCATTTGGAGTTAAATCTGGCAAGAGATGTCAAAGACAACTAGAAGGACTTCTTCAAATACATCAGTAGAAAAAAGCAATCTGGGGAAAATGTCGGCCTGCTGCAGAATGGGGCCAGAATGGGGCGGGTGCTGTTGTGACAAAGAAACAGAGAAGACAGAGTTGATGAGTGCCTTTTTTGCTTCAGTCTTTACTGCTAAAATTAGCCCTCAGGAATCTCAGACCCTGGAGACAAGAGAAGAAGTCTGGAGAAAGGAGGACTTTTTCGTGGTCAAAGAGATCATCTAAGCAAATCTGACATCCACAAATCCATGGGCCCCAATGGAATGCACCCACAGATGCTGAGGGAGCAGGCCAATGTTATTTCTAGGCAACTCTTCATCATCTTTGAAAGGTCCTGGAGAACAGGAGAGATGCCTGAGGTCTATAAGAAAGCAAATATCCCACCAGCCTTCAAAAAGGGTAAGAAGGAGGAGCTAGACAATTACAGGTCATTCAGCCTCACCTCCATCCCTGAAAATGGAAAAGGAACAGCTCATCCTGCAGGTCATCTCTAAGCATGTGGAGGATAAGAAGGTGATCAGGAAGAGCCAGCATGGATTCACCAAAGGGATGTCATTTTTGACAAATAAAAATAAAATAAATAAAAAAAAATCTTTCTACGCTGAGATGACTGACTGGGTAGATGAGTGGAGAGTGGTGGATGTGGTCTCCCTTGACTTCAGCAAGGCTTTTGACACTGTCTGCCATAACATTCTCAAAGACAAGCTCAGGAAGTGTGGCCTGGATGAGTGGACAGTAAGGTAGATTGATAACTGGCTGGATGGCAGAGCTCAGAGGGCTGTACATAGTGGTGCAGAATCTAATCAGAGGCCTGTAGCTACCAATGTCCCCCAGAGGTCAGTACTGGGTCCAGTGTTGTTCAACTTATTCATCAATGGCCTTGACGATGGAACAGAGTACACCCTCAGCAAGTTTGCTGATGACACAAAGGTGGGAGAAGTGGCTTATACCCCAGAGGGCTGTGCTGCCATTTAGAGGGACCACAACAGACCAGACCGTTGGGCTGAAGGGAACCTCATGAAGTTCAACAAGGGCAAATGCAGGGTTCTACACCTAGGGAGGAATAACCCCAATCACTAATACAGGCTGGGGACAGACCTGCTGGAATTCAGTTCTGCAGAGAGGGACCTGGGAGTCCTGGTAGACAGCAGGCTGACCATGAATCAGCGGTGTGCCCTTGTGGCCAAGAAGGCCGATGGTTTACTGGAGTGCATTCATAAGAGTGTTGCCAGTAGGTCAAGGGAGGTGATCCTCCCCTTCTTCTCAGCCCTGGTGAGGCCATACCTGGAGTACTGTGTTCAGTTCTGGGCTCCCCACTGCAAGAGAGACATAGAACTACTGGAGCAAGTTCAGAGGTGGGCTGTGAAGATGGTTAGAGGACTGGAGCAGCTGTCATATGAGGACAGACTGAGAGACCAGTCCTGTTTAACGTGGAAAAGAGAAGACTGAGGGGAGACGTCATTAATGTATATAAATATCTGAAGGGAGGGTGTTGAGATGATGGAGCCGGTCTCTTTTCAGTTGTGCCCAGTGACAAGACAAGAGACAACGGGCACAAAATGAAGTACAGGAGGTTCTAGCTGAATATGAGAGGGCACTTTTTTGCTGTAAGGGTGACAGAGCACTGGAACAGGTTTCCCAGAGAGGTTGTGGAGTCTCCTTCTCTGGAGATATTCAAAACCCACCTGGATGCCATTTGTGCAATGTGCTCAAGGTGATTCTGCTCTGCAGAGGGGTTGTACTAGATGATCTTCAGAGGTTCCTTCGAACCTCGTCCATTCTGTGATTCTGTGATGCATTTGCAGTATGACAGTGATTTTAAGGCCCAAACAGTTTTGCTTGGTAATCATGTTATTACTGTATCTAGTCAGCTATTTTTCCTTCAAACATAGCATTGTGAATTTAATGTGCACAACATGCAAATGCATTAGAACTTGACAACTGGAGTATGATCTTACAGGGGTAGCAGAAGATGTTACAAACAGTGGACATTTACTATAACAAGATTTTTTGACATTTTCTACTATTATTTTATTTTATTTTATTTTATTTTATTTTATTTTATTTTATTTTATTTTATTTGTTATTTTATTTTTTATTTTATTTTACCTGGTATATATTAACCATATTGTGATTAATACATCCTTATTTTATGTTCTTTTATGTTAATGTTATATACTTTATGTTCATGTGGATTTATGAGTATGTACAACAGCCATATGCTTTTGTCAACTGAAGATTACTTTAGTACAGTTCAACTATATCTACAAACAATTCATAGACAAGGACTATTATAAAGTACAGCATGTAACTTAATGCATCACTGAGATGTATGCATCACATAATGCATACTTAATGCACATATGCATCGCTTAATGCATCACTACCAGTATTTTATAGCTAACACATCTGTCAGTTTTTGCATAAATCTTTGGTCATTTTACAGAGTCATAGAATTATAGAGTGGTTTAATGGTTGGAAGGGACCTGAAAGGTCTTTAGGTACTGAAAAGGTCATTATAAACTCTCCCCAGAGCATTCTCTTCTCCAGGCTAAACAAACCCTCAGTTTGTCTTCATAGAAGAGGTACTCTAGCCATGATCATCTTCACGGCCCTCCTCTTGACTCAGTCCAAGATGCCTATGTCCTTCTTGTGCTGAGGGCCCCAGAACTAAATGCAGCACTCCAGTTGGAGTCTCAGAAGAGTGGAGTAGAGAGACAGAATTACCCCCTCCAGTCATATTTTCTCCTAGCCATAATTCCAGTCAAGTAATCAAGTAAAGGAGGTTGTCATCTGGTACATTGTTTTCTGGTCAAAAAGAAGGACTTTCGCATTCATATTTCCACTATAACTAAACAGCTCATACCTTTTGACTTTCAAGACCAACTCCAAAAGATTAACAATAACTTCATACAGTTAATGGGATGGGAAGGAAGAGTCTGAATGAAAAATAAATAAATAAATAAATAAATAAATATACACATACATACATATACGCACACACACAAATATATATATATATATCCTAAAAAAGACTATCCTGAGTTGGAGGATAGGATCACAGACCATGAAATGACTGGATTCTTGTGAACTGAATATTGCATAGACATTGATGTTAATTGCATTGTGCGCTATGTTAACTTGAATAGGCATCCCATTTGTTACAGAGATCTAAATAGTTAACCTAATATAAGAAACCAAATATAGCTCTGGAATTAGGTAAGAAAATATTTTATTTTGAGCTCCCTGTTTTGAACTCTGAAAAGATCACAGAATGAATTAATATTACAACAGTCCTACTGAAGTTTGGATGATGCTCCAAGCCAAACAAATTGTCAGTAATTTACTGGGATTTTTATTCCTTTCATGACTCCCCCTGGCACTAATGCCAACTGTACTTTTGGCATCTCCCAGAAACAGAAAGACTTGTACAGGCAACGTGGCTTCTTAGCATTTGCAAATAATGAGCAACATCATGCAAAACCAGCAAATATGTTATAGGAACAGCTCTATCTATTTCATACTGATTTTGTTGGCTGCTTTTACTGGTGTTCTTTGTAGAATTCAGAAACAACAGTGAGAACTGCAAGCGTTTCTTTAGGAGCTTTACTACCTCATTTGCTGAACTTATTATGATAAAATTATCTACATTGGGGTCCTGTTCTAATTCTTGTAATTAAACATGAAATGAGAGTAACCACATGAAATTAAAATTAAATTTTAATTTGTATGTAATATGAAGTAGTATATATGAAAAACATTAAAATATTTATTACAATATATACACAAAATATGTTAAAATTATGCCTAATATTTAGTCCTATAACATGTTTTACAGTTTATCTATAATCAAATTCATTAATAAGTATAATCTGTTATGGATACCTAAAGTATGTCTTAGAATACCCAACACATGTCTCACAAAGGGAAAGCTTTTTTTTTTACTACATGAAGAACTTTAGGACATGACACTTGTGTCTAAAAATACATTTCCTTTCTTTCTGGATAGAGAATGGAGAGGGAAACAAATAATTTATCTTTTAACTTGTCTTGGCATAAGCTTGCCTTCACAACCTTTCTGATCTATAAACCCACAAAAGATTTCACTTTACTAATACATCCTGGAGCACACAAGTGATCTCTGATGGCATAATAAATTAGATAATTCTACCTTCAAAGCAGGGTTAAAATAGCTTGAGGTATAATAATAATAATAATAATAATAATAATAATAATAATAATAATAATAATAATAATAATAATGACGGTGCAGGTTAGATACTGGGTGTGAGGGTTAAAACAGGTTAGAGGTGTTATAAATGGCTCAGTCTTCAAAATAGGATTAAATAAAAAAATAGGATTTATTAAAAGAATAGAGGTAAGCAAACAGCGCTGGGTGCACCGGGAGTCTCCGCTCCACCAGGACGCACCCCAGTTACATCAGATAGCTGATTTTTATGCTCCTAGACTAATACATATTCATTACTACTTCTAAAAAAAATAGGTTATTATAATTAGTTTCCAGGGTCCAGTCCCTCCTACTGGAGCATGCGCATCAGACTCCGGTGGTCCCTCTGGGGGTCTCTAGGGGTCTTTCATGCTGAAGGCTCGTAGTCTTCCTCCCCAAGTTTTTTTCTTGTCCTTCCCCTTTGTACTCCTTGGCACCGTGTCAAGTTTACACAGCATCCCCTGAAGGTCTTGTCTCCTAGCCATCCTTCAGCTTCTTTTTTTCTTCTTCTTAATCTCTTGGCCACCTGGCCAGATATCAGAGGCTTGCATAGTATCCCATAACAGTCACTAGTTGTTATCAGTTGTTCTGAAACCCCCAGGCATCAAAGACTTCATACAAACACAAATAGCTTTCTTATTGACACTTCACGAGTAATTAAAACATTCCTCACCAGCCATTCACAGGGACAGTCACACCTATAGCAGTGTTAAATAAATCTCGAAGAAGACAAAAAAAAAGCTGTAACTGTTAGAAATAGAAGTTCGGAATAACAAAAGCAAACAGGTTCATAAATTTGAGGAGTATTTTCTGAAGACTTGATAAATTGACTAGAATTTGACTAGAGGGGGAGACTGGGACACATTGCATCTGTGGTTCAAGAATTAAATTGCCAGTGCAGGACCCAGAGGCAGACAGGAGTGTTCTTTATTGACATGAATTGTTAAAACATTCCTTACAGAGGGTAGGTCCCCATTTAAGGCCATTGCACCAGCCTGGTGTTCTCCCTTCATGAAATAAAATAGGGCATGAACATGAAGAGCTGTCTGCTTACATATCTGTACTGCTGAGTGCTCTTTTTACCATCTAAGTTTACACTGTAGTATTGCACTTCCATGTCTTAAAAAACAACCTTATCTGAGAAACATGATACATTTTCATGCCAATGTAATGCCAATAGCAGTAAAATATAGTGTTTCTAAAAGCAGGAAATCAGAATCAGTAAGCAGTTGTGTTAGAGGGGTTAGCTTTACAACCCCATTAATATTTATGCAAACACAATGCTTATTACATGTAACATTCATGTTAACCAAGGGTCACATAATTTTTTTTTAATCATCAGATGTCTGTGTGTGTTGTGAAGACTCTGCTTCCTACATAATCTAAAACTAATGATATGTTCCCTTTGAGTGATTTGGTACAAGAATGAAGTGATCTGAATTATCTGAAGATGGCAGGGATGAGAGGAAGGTAGCATATTACATAGCTCTAATTTTAGTGTATTTAAATGATTACTGGATCAGACTGTTATACAGTAATTTTTCCAGTGCCTCACAGTGGTGAGGTTGCCCAGAGAAGCTGTGGGCTGTGGATGCCCCATGCCTGGAAATGTTAAGGCCTGGTGGGATCAGCCTGATGTAGGGGTAAGTTTCCCTATTGGGGATAGGGGGTGTTAATTATATGAAATTGTATGATCTTTAATGTCTCTTCAAGCCCAACCAATCTATAATTTTGATGTACTGTATAGACGGGTATTTATCATACTTTGTATACATTTCCTCTAAAAAGTCTTCAGTTTATTTGTTAGGCTACAGGCATTCCTTAAGTTCTGAAGGAGAAACTGATTGCTTCCTCTTTCATTTTATTGTAAAAAATTATAATAATAACAATAACAATAACAATAACAATAACAATAACAATAACAATAATAATAATAATAATAATAATAATAACCTCAAAGCGTGTATTTTAATCTTTAAATTGTTTAAAATCAAGCAATAAAAATTTATTTGATACTCAATCGATACACGTTAAGAATTAGCTCTTTTCAGATAAAATCTTTATAAAATGGAAACTAAAAGTATCAATTTATAAACTGGACAGTTTGAATCATTTAAGGACTAGTGTGAATTACTTTTAGGCTGTTATTGAATTAAATATATATTTTTAAATTAATAACACATGGGTTAAGTACATACTGCATAAAAAAAAAAAAAGCAATATGCATTCCTTTTCTAAAATTTAAGAACTACTTTTAATGAGGTGGCTGCTCTCTTAAAATGATCTTGAAAAAAAAATAATAAAAAAGATCTTAATCGAACACTTCATTTACTTCCAGTATTTAATTGTCTGGGGTCTGGGTTCTGGTTCAGTCAACAAACTAATTGACACTTTCTCTAGCAACTACATTTGTTACAGGCTGCAAATAAGGATTTGAAGGAACAAGAGGTCTGGAGTGCTCTCACCCTGGAATAGTAGTTCTCTGGTGTTTATTTTTCAGTCTTTCCAGATTCACCCACTGTGATAGTTAAATCACAAAGCATGAAGCTGAAAGTGGTATAGATATTCAGTCACTAACTCTCATTGCTTATTACTAGCTCAACAGGTTATCTGTAATGAGCACATTCACTAGTTGCTTTCTGTTTTCTTTCCTTTATTTCTTTATTTCTTTATTATTATTTTTTTTCTACTGAATTTTCAGAGATTAGAATTTATACAGAAATTTAACTAGTGCAAGGGAAGGAAATTCAAAAGTTTCATGTATAGAAGGATACATAACAAATAGAATGAAGCTCTTCTATGCTTCAAAAAGCTATGTAAAGAGAACTTTAAAAGTGTAGACTTTTTGTTTTCTATATACTTTTGCAGCCACTACCTCTGTTGCTTATAACTCGAGCAACAGCATTTTCCATCTATCCAGAAATGTATAATCTTTTTATTTCTGTTAATCAAAACATTTCAGAAAACTATTTATGTTTTATGCATCAAATATTTAAATCCCAATTGTGTGAACAAATTATTTCATATAACACAAACAGGCAATGAGGGGAAAAGAAAGGGGGAGAGGGGGAGGGGAGAGAGGTCTTAATGTAACCAGCAAAATCAAAATTATACTACAGTTTTTATGTTGCTACTGATTTTTTATGATTACAGTTCCTTGTTTTTATGTTCGTTTTATATTTTCTTATGTCCTGGTTTCAGTTAGGATGCAGTTAATTTTCCTCCTAGTAGCTGGTATGGTGCTGTTTTTTGGATTTAGGATGAGAATAATGTTGATAACTTTACTTGTTGCAGAGCAGTGCTTACACTAAGCAAAGGACTTTTCAGCTGCTCATACCATTCTGCCAGTGAGGAGGTTGGGGGCTCATCAGGGAGCTGGGAAGAGAAAGAACCAGGACAGCTGACCCAGACTGGCCAAAGGGATATTCCATACCATAAGATATCATGCTGAAAAATTAATATGAGGTGGCTGGCCAGGGTGGAGGGAGACCAGTGCTCGGGGTTAAGATGGGCATTGTTTCGTGGGATATGAGCAATTGCCTTGTGCATCACTTGTTTTGCACATCATTATTATTACTATTATCGTTATTATAATTATTATTTTCTTTCTTCTCTGTTTCTATTAAACTCTCTTTACCTTGACCCACAGACCCACAAGCGTTTACTTTTTTTTTTTTTTTTTTTCAATTCTCTACCCCATCCCACTGCTAGGGGGAAGATGGGTGAATGTGTTGCTGTGCTGATGGTCAAGTTAAACAATAACACCTTATGTCTCCTAATGTAACAACACGAAAATTAACCTTATATGTTAAATTCAGCTTTTTTTTCTCTCTCTCTCTGATATATTTTTTTTCTTTTTCTTTTTCTTTTTTGTTTTGTTTTGTTTTGTTTTTTCCTCCATTGGGGGGAAAAAAAAAAGTTTAAACATATTTTTCCTTTTCAATAGAACACTGAATTTAAATTCTTTCACAGTACTCTGCCTTCTTTATTTGGAAACCAGAGCCTTTCCACATCACCGCAATTATAAATGGAACTTTTTTGTATTCAGCATACTCCACATCATATATGATTTTAATGAAATTTAAGTGACCTTTAGGCAAAAGCAAAGCAAAGAGCTTTCTCTACCATCTTATGAATATTAGGTAGTAGTACAACACATTGAAATGCCAGGGTGTTCTACACATTTTGGAAAGGAACGTTTGGTTTGAGAAATTACGTTTCATTCACTTAAATTTCAGAAGGTCTGAGGTTTTTAATGATTTGGCACTAAATAGACAGCTGACTTAATCTAGAAGAATCAAATTTGATTGAATGGTTATTCCTATTTAATTCACTAACAATTTTTTTTTTATTATTATTATTTTTTGTTCTTGACCAGATGAGGGTGTAAAATGAAAAGATCAGCAGTAAGAAAATATATTTCTGTATTTGATATGGATGTGACTGATCTGTTTTTAATTTTCTTCTAGGCATTTTCTGGAAACACAAATGCCGATAGTGTTGTATACTACAAGCTTCAACATTCCATTAAAGCAAGATTTCTCCGCTTTGTGCCTTTGGACTGGAATCCCAAAGGCAGAATTGGAATGCGCATAGAAGCATATGGATGCATGTACAGTAAGTGTTTTGCGTAATCAACTAAAAGAAACATCCATTCATTTTTGTATTCTCTTGTATAAATTACACTTGAAAGTAGAATTCTAAGCTTAGTTTTAATATTGAATATAAACAATTTAATAGGTTTATGTGCAGAATTCACTGTTTCTGCATCATCTAGCAATATGTAATGCTTATTTTCCAGCTCCTGTGTTGGGATGAGTGGCACATAGATGTAATTCAAAAAATAATTTAATGAAAACTCTTTTTATGATATTCATAAACAAACAAACAACAAAGAAAAACCACCACCACCACCAAAATAAATAAATAAATAAATAAAATTTTGTTTTAGCATAGCATGCTTTCTACTTGAAAAGAAAATGTTGAAAATGTATACATACATAATCTTGTTCTTGAGTACAAGACAGTACAAGTAACAGTACAAGTAGATTGAACCAGAAATAAGGGATGATTCTACACAGTTGACGGATACTTCAAAGATGATATTTGTTTAAGTGGTACATTTACAATATATTTTCTGTCATTAACAAAATAATAATAATAGTTGATTCTGCATTTGACAGGCAATGGCTTGACTGTTACTGTCATATTGATTTCCTGGACATTATAATTTTTTCTGAGAGACTGCAGGCTAGTGAAATCTTTTAGTCCACTCCATGGGGTGCTGGGTACAATTAAACATATTTGAAATACTTCTACATCAATATATGCATCATGAGAAACAAGCAAGAGTTTAAGGCAAAAGCCTTAAATCAGTCCCAGAGCTACAACGTCATTGGTATAAGTAAAACTGGTGCAAAGCCATAGGTTCTTCAGGAGGTATAGGCAGGGCAGGCAAGGTGAGGTGGTGATGCTATATATAATGGAGGGGCTAGAGTGTATGGAGCTTGCAGTTGGTGATGGCACAGTTGAGACCCTCTGGGTAAGGGAAAAACAAATAAAGGCATGTCATTGTGGGAGTCTACTATAGACCACCTGGCCAGGATGATGACATCAATGAAATATTCTTTAGGGAACTTTACGTCTAGATCACCTGCAGTCCTTTTGGGGGAAATCAACTTGCCAGGTATGACCTGGGAGTACCACAGAGCTGATATAAGCAGGTTGAGGAGATTCCTAAAACATCTTGTTGATAACTTATTGGTACAGCTACTAAGGGAGATTACTAGGGAAGGTGTCCTTCTGCCTGTACACAGACAGGGTCTCATGGGTGAAGTGCCAATTGATGGCCATCTTGGCCATAGTGACCAAGAAGTAGTTGAATTTGTCTTTGGTAACAGAAGGAAAACTGCCACAAAATCTTCAACCCTGGATATGGGAAAAGCAGAGTTCAAGCTGTTTGGTGAACTAGTTTGCAAGATCCCCTGAAAAACTACATTTGAAGGCATTGGTGTCCATCAGTGTTGGTCTCTTCTTAAATACCTCTTCTTAAGAGCACAATAACAAACAATTACAAAATATCAGAAGTCAAGGAGAAGAAGCAGAAGGTTGGCTTTGCTGTGCATGGATCTTATTATTGAGCTTAGTTGGAAAAATAAATTGTACGTATATAATTGGGTGACATAGGAGGACTACAGTGATGCTGTTTGCAGGGAGAGCTATCTGCTGTTCGTGCAGCCAGAGGTCAATTAGAGTATTTAATCTTTAATTTTATCTATTTATCTATTTATCTATTTATTTATTTATTTTATTTATAATATGTTAATTGCAAAGGGAGGGCCAAAGTAATGGACCAAGTAATGTTGGTCCATTACTTCATGAGGATGGTCACCTCACAAATAAGAACACAGATAAAGTAAAGACATGTAATGCCATCTTTGTCTCTGTCTTCAGCACCAATGATGGTCCCTGAGACACCTGGAAATCTCAGTTGGAGGACCATGACTATGGTAAAGATAAACTCCCAGCCAACTCTGAACTTGTGTGGGACTTGCTGCTCCATCTGGATGCATATAAGTCTGTGGGGCCCAGCTGGATTCATCCCAGAGAACTCAGACAGTTGTTATTGCAAGATTTTTTTCCAATGTTCTTGGGAAAGGCTTTTGACATTGCTTTCCACAGAATTCTTCTAAAGAGGTTGGCTGCCTAAGGCTTAGATAGCTATATGCTATGTTGGATTAAAAACTGTCTGGGTGGCCCAAGGAGTTGTGGTAAATTGAGTTAAATCCAGTTAAAAGTCTGTCACTAGAGCTGTCCCTAGGGCTCAGTACTGGTGCCAGATCTCTTCAATATTTTATTCAATCATCTGGAGGGGAATGAGTGCACGCTCAGTAAATTTGCAGATGACATTAAATTTGGTGTGACCATCAATCTGCTCAAAGGAAGGAAGGTTCTGCAGAGAGGTCTGGAAAGGCTGGACCAATGGGTGAGGCCAACTGTATGAAGTTCAACAAAACTAAGTGCTAGGTCCTGCACTGGGGACAAAAATAAATAAATAAATAAATAAATATAAACAAAACATGCATTGCTATAGGCTTAGGGAAGTGTGGCTGGAAAGCTACCTGGTGTAAAGGAACCTGGGGATGCTGGTTGATAGATGGCTGAATATGAGCCAGGATTGTGCTCAGTTGGCCAAGAAGGCCAAGAGCATCCTGGCTTGTATCAGGAACAGTGTGGCCAGCAGGAATGGGGAAGTGATTGTCCTTCCGTACTCAGTGCTGGTGAGTCCAGACCTCTAATACTGTGTTCAGTTTTGTGTCCCTCAGTACAAGAAGAACAATGAGTTGCTGGAACATGTCCAAAAGAGGGCAACAAAGATGGTGATGGGTCTAGAAAACAAGTATTTTGAGGAGCAAATAAGGGAGCTGTTTGGTTTTTTGTTTGTTTGTTTGTTTTGGTGGTTTGTTTGTTTGTTTGTTTGTTTGTTTTGTTTTCTTTAAGTTAAAAGAAGAGAAGGCGCAGGGGAGACCTTATATAGAATTACCGTAAAAGAGGTTATAGTGAGATGGAGATTCTCCCAAGCTCCAAGTGATAAGAATAGGGGAAATGACTAAAGTTGCACCATGAAAAGCTTAGGTTTAGAAGATTAGGAGAAATTTCTATACTGAAAGGGTTGTGTGACAACCCTTTCACGGCAGTTCGCGCAGGCAGTTCGCACAGGCAGGGCAGAGCGCTAACCCCGCCCACACGAACACCTCCTTAACGACAGCCGTTAGCTAGGTGATAATGGTCTCCACGAGGCACGGTGCGCTCTCCAGGAAGTCGGTACACACCCAGACCGACTACCCGTTAAAAAATGCCGCAGTTCAGGTCACCGGATTCAAGGAGTGTCTGAGCCTGTTGCTGCCATCGGCGGGACGCAGAGAAACTGCGTGCGTGAGGTGCGAGCAGGTGGATGACCTGGTCTGCATGGTGGCAGAGCTCAAGGAGGAGGTGGAGAGGTTGAGGGCCATCAGGGAGTGTGAGCGAGAGATAGACTTGTGGAGTAACTCCCTGCAAGGCCTCAAGGGGAGGTACTGAGGGGAGACTCCTCAAATGGGGGTGGACCCCCTGCCCTGTAGCCGTCGGGCAGAGGGAGGGGATCTGGGAGTTCAGGAGGAATGGAAACAGGTCCCTGCTCGACATCGCAGGCGACGCCCTCCCCTTCCGGCCCCGCATTCCCAGGTGCCCTTACACAACAGGTTTGAGGCCCTGGAGCTCGACAGACCAGTAGCTGAGGAAGAGGTAGCAAGTGTTCCCAGGAGGATGCCTAGGGCGAGGAGGTTGACTCCATACCTCAGGACTGCCTCCATCAAGAAAGACAGGAGGGTTATTGTTGTTGGAGACTCTATTCTTAGGGGAACAGAGGGCCCTATTTGTCGGCCTGACCCTACCCGTAGGGAAGTCTGCTGCCTCCCTGGGGCCAGGGTCAAGGACGTTGCCAGGAAGCTTCCCAACCTGGTACGCCCCTCTGACGATTATCCTCTTTTGATAGTCCAGGCGGACAGTGACAACACTGAAGAGAGAAGCCTGAAGGCTATCAAAAGAGACTTTAGGGGGCTGGGTCGGTTAGTGGATGGAGCGGGAGTGCAGGTGGTGTTTTCGTCCATCCCTACGGTGGCAGGGAGGGGTTCAGGGAGGACACGGAAAGCCCACCTGTTAAACACGTGGCTCCGGGGCTGGTGCCAACGCAGAAATCTTGTTTTTTTTGATCATGGGGCACTTTACTCAGCACCTGGCCTGATGGCCGCAGACGGGTCCCTATCTTTTAGGGGAAAAAGGATCCTGGGCCAGGAGCTGGCAGGGCTCCTTGAGAGGGCTTTAAACTAGGAAGGAAGGGGGATGGGGCTGAAGCTAGGATTGTTGGGGCTGTGCCAGGGGGAACAATGACAAGGCCGGAGGATAAGGCAATGGCCCAGCTGAAGTGCATCTACACCAATGCACGCAGCATGGGTAACAAACAGGAGGAGCTGGAAGCCATTGTGCAGCAGGCAGGCTACGACTTGGTTGCCATCACAGAGACATGGTGGGACCAGTCTCATTACTGGAGTGCTGCAATGCCTGGCTATAAGCTCTTCAGAAGTGACAGGCAGCACAGAAGGGGTGGTGGTGTGGCTCTCTATATTAGAGAGTCTTTCGATGTTGTAGAACTCGAGGCTGGGAATGACAAGGTCGAGTCCCTTTGGGTTAGGATCGGCAGGGACAACAAGGCTAGTGTCCTGGTTGGGGTCTGCTACAGACCGACAAACCAGGATGAGGAGACGGATGAGGAGTTCTACAGGCAGCTGAAAGAAGTTGTGAAATCATCAGCTCTTGTACTCATGGGGGACTTCAACTTCCCTGACATATCCTGGAAGCACAACACAGGCCAGAGAAAGCAGTCTAAGAGGTTTCTGGAGAGCATGGAAGATAGCTTCCTGATGCAGCTGGTTAGTGAACCTACCAGGGGTGGTGCCCCGCTAGACCTTCTCTTCACAAACAGAGAAGGACTGGTGGAGGATGTGATTGTCGGGAGCTGTCTTGGGCAGAGTGACCACGAAATGGTGGAGTTCACTATTCTTGGCGAGGCCAGGAAGGGACCAGTAAAACCGCTGTATTGGACTTTCGGAGGGCTGACTTTGAGCTACTCAGGACACTAGTTGGTGGAGTCCCTTGGGAGGCGGTTTTGAAGGGCAGAGGGGTCCAGGAAAGCTGGGCGCTCTTCAAGAGGGAAATCTTAATGGCGCAGGAACGGTCTGTCCCCACGTGCCCAAAGACGAGCTGGCGGGGAAGAAGACCAGCCTGGCTCAACAGAGAATTGTGGCTTGAGCTTAGGAGAAAAAAGAGGGTTTATAAGCTTTGGAAAAGTGGGCAGGCCACTAGGGAGGACTTTAAAGATGTAGCGAGGCTGTGCAGGGACAAAATTAGGAAGGCCAAAGCTCATCTGGAGCTCAATCTGGCTACTGCCGTTAAAGATAACAAAAAACGTTTCTATAAATACATCAACACAAAAAGGAGGACTAAGGAGAATCTCCATCCTTTACTGGATGCGGGGGGAAACTTAGTTACAAGAGATGAGGAAAAGGCGGAGGTGCTCAATGCCTTCTTTGCCTCAGTCTTTAGCGGCAATACCGGTTGTTCTCTGGATACTCAGTACCCTGAGCTGGTGGAAGGGGATGGGGAGCAGGATGTGGCCCTCACTATCCATGAAGAACTGGTTGGTGACCTGCTACGGCAATTGGATGTGCACAAGTCGATGGTGCCGGCTGGTATCCACCCAAGGGTACTGAGAGAACTGGCAGAGGAGCTGGCCAAGCCACTGTCCGTCATTTATCAGCAGTCCTGGTTATTGGGGGAGGTCCCAGTTGACTGGTGGCTAGCAAATGTGACGCCCATCTACAAGAAGGGCCGGAGGGCAGACCCGGGAAACTACAGGCCTGTCAGTTTGACCTCAGTGCCAGGAAAGCTCATGGAGCAGATCCTCCTGAGAGTCATCACACAGCACTTGCAGGGTAAGCAGGCGATCAGGCCCAGTCAACATGGGTTTATGAAAGGCAGATCCTGCTTGACGAACCTGATCTCCTTCTATGACAAAGTGACGCGCTGGGTGGATGAGGGAAAGGCTGTGGATGTGGTCTACCGTGACTTCAGCAAGGCTTTTGACACCGTCTCCCACAGCATTCTCCTCAAGAAACTGACTGCTCTTGGCTTGGACTGGCGCACGCTTCGTTGGGTTAGAAACTGGCTGGATAGACGGTCCCAAAGAGTCGTGGTGAATGGAGTCAAGTCCAGTTGGAGGCCAGTCACTAGTGGCGTCCCCCAGGGCTCGATGCTGGGGCCGGTCCTCTTTAATATCTTCATCGATGATCTGGACAAGGGCATTGAGTGCACCCTCAGTAAGTTCGTAGATGACACCAAGTTAGGTGCGTGTGTCGATCTGCTTGAGGGTAGGAAAGCTCTGCAGGAGGATCTGGATAGGCTGGACCGATGGGCTGAGGTCAACTGCATGAAGTTCAACAAGGCCAAGTGCCGGGTCCTGCACCTGGGGCGCAATAACCCCAAGCAGAGCTACAGGCTGGGAGAGGAATGGTTGGAGAGCTGCCAGGCAGAGAAGGACCTGGGAGTGATGGTGGATAGTCAGCTGAATATGAGCCAGCAGTGTGCTCAGGTGGCCAAGAAGGCCAACGGCATCCTGGCTTGTATCAGGAACAGTGTGGCCAGCAGGGCTAGGGAGGTGATCGTCCCCCTGTACTCAGCTCTGGTGAGGCCACAGCTCGAGTACTGTGTTCAGTTTTGGGCCCCTCGCTACAAGAAGGACATCGAGGTGCTTGAGCGGGTGCAGAGAAGGGCGACGAAGCTGGTGTGGGGCCTGGAGAACAAGTCCTCCGAGGAGCGGCTGAGGGAGCTGGGCTTCTTCAGCCTGGAGAAGAGGAGGCTCAGGGGTGACCTTATCGCTCTCTATAGGTACCTCAAGGGAGGCTGTAGCGAGGTGGGGGTTGGTCTGTTCTCCCACGTGCCTGGTGACAGGATGAGGGGGAATGGGCTTAAGTTGAGCCAGGGGAGTTTTAGGTTAGATGTTAGGAAGAACTTCTTTACTGAAAGGGTTGAGAGGCATTGGAACAGGCTGCCCAGGGAAGTGGTAGAGTCACCATCCCTGGAGGTCTTCAAAAGACGTTTAGATGTAGAGCTTAGGGATGATATGGTTTAGTGGGGACTGCTAGCGTTAGGTCAGAGGTTGGACTCGATGATCTTGAGGTCTCTTCCAACCTAGAAATTCTGTGATTCTGTGACATTAAGAAGCAGCCCAGGGAAGCAGTTGTGTCACCATCCCTGGCGGTCTTCAAGAAATGTGTAGATTTAGAACTTAGTTTCATGTTAGTTTCATGGTCTAATGGTGTGCTTTAGTACTAGGTTAAAGGTTGGACTAGGTAATGACACTGCTTAAACTGTCAAATTCAAGATTCAACTTCCTCCACATTTTTACGTGCCAAGACTAATTTATCTATCTATTTATTTATTTATTTATTACTTTTTATTTTTTAATAAAAAAAATAAATGGGGTTGAACTTTTTCATTTCCAGATGAACATTCATGTGAGTCCCCCCCTGTTTCTTCTCTGATAGAAGGACTGCATTCTTTCCTGCCATTGATCATCAATAACAAATAATCAGCTTTTCTTCTTCCTGGTCCTGTACCTTATGCATTCAACAACATTTATGCTTTATTCAGTCTCTTGTTCACAAAAAAATTCCAATCTGAAGCTTTGGTTTCTCACTTGCCTAGAATCTAGACTTTCATTGTGTTCATTTACTCCTGTAATTTTCTCTATCACATCTTGCAACATACTTTATTTCTCTCTTGTGTGATATCCCTATTGTCCTTATTGCCATTGTGCAAATAGGAAACTTAAAATTCTCCAAGATAAAAAGAAGACAGTGTCTCTGTTATGAGTATATATATGCACAACGAGAACTTACACAATTCATTTTGTGGTGACAGTAACTGCTTTAGAGGAAGATTATGTTTTGGTTTGGTTTGGTTTGGTTTTATGTATTTTATTGTACGTTACTTTTTTGCCACAGGATTGATCCTATAGAAAGATTATGTAAGAAAACAAGCAAAAAAAACAAACTAATTAACTAACAAAAAAAGAAAAAAGAAAAAAAAAAAAAAGACAATTCATTTAGCTTCTAAGAACAGTTTAAATTAAGAATATTTACTTCATATGTTATCTACTCTAATAAACTACATAAAGAATTTGATATTGATACATATATGTAAGTTTTCTTCAGGCTGGTTAAGATTGTGTCTGTATTAATGGTGTGAGATTTTTTAATTTTTTATTTATTTGTGTGTGTGTGTTTGTGAAGCGAAAATGTAGCAACATCTTCCTTACGTCTTATCTGTTGCAAGTTGCACAACTAAAACTAAAACTACAAAGATGATGTGAGGTTGATCTCATTACTCCACAGTATGATACTGTGTTATACTCAAAAGAGGTAATTACTGTCTTAGTAAAATAATACTTACAGGACATTTTTTGGCACTGCTCTCAAATTCCCTGTTCTGTAATATACCTGGCAAATACATGCTTCATATCATCAGTACTAATGTTCTGTCTTTATCTACTGACTTCACATTAGTGATATCTTTGATAGACATTCATAGGATATAACACGTTATTGTAACATTAATATATTTCCATGTGTTTATTTCATTATTTATTTTTAATACAGGACACATTTATTTATAGAGGGTTTTTTTTATTTATAGAGGTTGCAAGGAACCTCTGGTTGTCATCTGGTCCAACACCCCTGCTCAGACCAATAGCCACCTACAGCCAGTAGCTCCGGGCCATGTGTAGATGGCTTTTGAATATTTCCAAGGAGGCAGACTCCACAACCTCTCTGGCCAACCTGTGGCAGTGCTCAGTCACTTGAACAATTAAGTGTTTCCTGATATTCAGAAGGAACCTCCTATGTTTCAGTTTGTGAGCACTGCCAGCTGTCCTCTCTCCGGCCACCAATGAAAAAGGCCTGGCTACATCCTTTTGCACCATCCCTTCAAGTATTTACATATATATTGATAAGATACCCCTGAGCCTTCTCTTCTCCAGACTAAGCAGTCCCCACTCTCTCAGCCTTTCCTCACCAGAAAGAGGCTCCAGTTCCCACCATCTTCCTTTACTTTCACTGGACACTGTTCAGGAATTCCATGTCTCTCTTGTACTGGAGGTCTCTGAACTGGACACAGTACTCCAGTGTGGCTTCAGCAGTCCTGAGGAGAGAGGAAGGATTACTTCCCTTAATCTGTTGACAGTGCTTTGTTTAACACAGCCCAGAATACCATGAGCCTTCTCTGCTGTAAGGGCACACCACTAGCCCATGTTCAACTTGGTGTCCAACAGGATCCCCAGGTCATAGAATCATAGAATGACTTGGGTCGGAAGAGACCTCATAGATCATATAGTTCCAACCCCCCTGACATGGGCAGGTATGCCACCCATTAGATCAGGTTGCTCAGAACCTCATCCAGCCTGGTCTTGAACATCTTCAGGGATGGGGCTTCCACAACCTATCTGGACAGCCTGTTCCAGAGATTCACCACCATCTGAGAGAATAATTTCCTTCTAATCTCTAATTTAAATCTCCCCTCTTTTAGTTTAACCTTGTCTGATCATCGTCTGCCTTAGCAAAAATTTGTTTCTTCATCTTTTTCTATAAACTCCCTTTTGAGTACTGAAAATCTGCAACAAGGTCAGCTCGGAGCCTTCTCTTCTGTGGGCTTAGCAGGCCCAGTTCTCTCTGAGTTTCTACATAGGAAAGGTACTCCAGACCCTAGATCATCTTCATGGCTGTCCTCTGGACCTGTTCTAACAGATCCACATCCTTCTTGTGCTGGAAGTCCCAGACCTACATGCAGTAGTGTAACCCCTCCAAGTGGGGCCTCACAAGGTCAGAGTAAAGGGGGACAATCATCTGCCTCAACCTGCTGGCCACTCCTCTTTTGATGGAGCCCAGGATTTAGTTGGCCTTCTGGATTGCAAGTGCACACTGTTGGCTCATGTCAAGCTTTTAATCCATCAGAACCCACAAGTTCTTCTCTTCAGGGCTCCTCTCAATGATTTTTTCTCCCATTCTGTACTCATGTCCAGGATTGCCCCAACCCAGGTGCAGCACCTTGCACTTTGTGGTGGTTTTACCGTGCTGGGCAGCTAAACCCCACAACCTCTCTCTCACTCCCCCTCCTTTAGATGAGGAGGGGGAGAAGTAAAGCAAAGAACAACTCACGGGTTGAGATAAGGATAATTTAATTAAAGGGAAATAATTATAATAATTAAATAAAGACTACCATGAACTAAACAATTTAACTAAGGGGAAATAAAAGGGAAAGGGGAAAAAAGGGAGGAAAACAAACAAACAAAATAAATGAAAGCTATATGGAAGTGCAGAGGAAAGAAATTACTCTCTACTTCCCACAAATGAGCGATGATTGACCACGTCCTTGAAGCAAGGCCTCAACGCACGCAGCCGGTGTTCGAGAGGAGGACCGACGTCTTCTCAACGAGAGCCCACCCCTCCCCTCTTCTTCCTGTTTCCACCTTTTATTGCTGAGTGTGACACCACATGGTTTGGAATATCCCTTTGATTGGTTTAGGTCAGCTGCCCTAGTGATGTTTCTCTCCTCACTTTTTTGCCCACCCCCTAGGAGGGTTAGAGAAAGGCCCAATGCTGTGCCACTGCTGCTCAGCGGTAGACACAACACTGGTGTGATAACACTGCTGTTCCTGCTACAAGTACAGAGTACGGCACTGTATGGGCTGCTGCCGGGAAAGCTAACATTCCGGCCAGACCCAGTACAACTTGGACTTGTTGAACCTCATACAGTTCATGTGGGCCCACTTCTCAAGCTTGTCCAGGCCCCTTTGGATGCCATCCCTTCTTTCTATTGTATCAATCACACCACTCAGCTTGGTGTCATCTGTAAATTTGCTGAGGGTGTACTCAATCTGCAAGAGTCCTCACTGTATTAAATGAGCAAGATAATGGTTTGCACAATAGTTTAGTTTAAATGTTTGTGTATATTTAAGATTATATTCTATATATAGTTACATAGAGAATCGTAGGATTGTAGAATATTCCAGGTTGGAAGGATCGTTACAATGATCATTGAGTCCAACTTCTGGAATGCTTATATATGATTTATATAATAATTTAAATAATTTATAAATTATTATGATTACATAGTTTAAATTATTATGAATAATTTTAACATATCACTTATTTATTCATTTATATGTTTATTTATTTATTTCCTCAAGGATTTGATTAAAGCAATATTTATGTCTTGATTTACCTAACTTTTTTGAGCCTCATGTACCTTCTCACGTCTGCTTTCCCAAACTGCCAAGGGCCAGTGATCAGATTTCTCTCTCTCTCTCTTTTTTTTTTTTTTTTTTTTTTTTTTTTTTTACTATAGTTGGTCAGAAATAAGGATACCTAGAAACAGTTAAAAATGACAGACAGTTTGCATTGTTTGGAGTCTTACCCTGTAGAGCATTAACTGAACTATTGCATTAAGTGAAAAGATCAACAACAAACAAATCAGCATATTCCAAAGGAAACTAATGCAACTAAAGTTTTTGCTCAAGACCACTAAAACATCTGATCATCTGATGTATGAGTAGGCTCCCAGGACTTCCAGCTTCTCAAAGGCATTTCATAGTTTCCAAAGATATTTTCACAGTTTACTAAGAATTTTGATATTATTGATTTGATTAAGACATATGGGAAAAACTGTGGGGGGGAAAAAAAAAAAAAAAAAAAAAAAAAAAAAAAAGTTCATAAAGTTTTTCAACCTTTTATATATATATATATTTATATTTATATTTTCCTTATTTATACCCTGTGAGAAAACATTTCTTTCTGTGAGGATATCCAAGCACTGGAACAGGTTGCCCAGAGAGGCTGTGGTCTTCCACTCTGGAGATATTCAAAACTCAGGATGCAGTCCTGCAGAGCACTCCTGAGAGCAGAGTGCTCTCAGGTGACCCTGCTTGGAAGGATCATTGGACTAGATGAACTCCAGAGCTTCCTTCCAACCTTAACCATTCTGTGATTCTGTGGAACACAGAAAGTGCATAGAGATTGATGTTCAAATCTAGAGGCTATTCAAAGCTGGTAGGTGTTAGCAAAAATGAAGCAGGAAAAAATTATGACACCTTGGGTATTTGGGCTCATTCTTTCTGTCTTGATAACACACACTTCAGTAGATCCAAGCTTTATCTCTCACAACTCTTTCAATTTATTTTTAGTCATTATGAACTGATGGTGGAATTAGAGCATATATGAGAAATTTTATAACAATTTTGCTCAACCTCTGTAGTCCTTTCACAATCTTCATTCACGCATTCTGGTGGGGAAGTTTGTTTCTGTTATTTTCCAAATTTTGCTGAGTTGATTTTGCTTCTTCGGAACTAGTGCTGCAGAACAGTGAACAGGATTTTAGAGACCAGGGATAAATGTCATTTATACTTTTGTCTCATTAACTTATAGCAAGAGTATATTCCCAAACAAACAAACCCTACTGTTACTATTACCTCATAAGAATATACCTATCTAGCTGATTTCTTATATACTTGACAATATACAAAGTTACATTATTGAACTTTTTATTGAAGTTATTAGACTTACATCCATTATTTTAATTTGAAATTGATAAATACTTTTACTATCTACATTCATTCAGTGACATAATGGAGTAAAATAGTCATCCTAGAATTTATTTTTTGGTAGAATGTAATATTTATTCATTGTACTCTTCATAAATCAATTCTTCATAAGATGTACATTATCAAGATGTATGGAAAATCAAGGAGCTATATACTTCAGAACACAGCTGCATTCTTTTGGTAACAGTTCTTGAAAATGGAACATAAATAGCTGACTTTAAGTACTGTAGTTAATTTGAATGGAGTTCATTTCCATGGTGACAATTTGGAGAAATAAACACATTATATGTGTGTGTATGTGCATATATATTTATATATTTATACTCTTTTTTTTTTCTTTTTTTTTCTTTTATTTAAATAAAATTAGTAAATAAATGGGGTTTTCCATTGTCTTGGAAAAAGTTAAGCAGCCAGCTGAAAAATAAATGTCTTTTACATCTTCATTTACTTCACAAATGTATCTTTCAAGGACAATTGAATTTTTCTTCTTATGAACTGCAAATACTCTATAGTGTTATCTGTTCCTTTGTGTTTCATTCAATTTGTAATGATTTTGACAGATATTCTTTTATATTATTTAATTGTTTCTGCTGTTAAGAGAATAGTACTTGAGGAAGAATGAGTGGATCCTGTGATTCTCATTGTGCAGTTTGTATCAGCAACAATGTTTCAGGTTTAACATCCTTAGGACACTCTTTGAGGATCAAGGGCTGCTAGGAAGAAGAGACAGGTCCACTTTACAATGTAGAGCAAAAGCATATTTTCCAAAAGAGTACCAAACCTTTTGAGAGCTCTAAACTAGAAATGACAAGGGAGGGAGATGATGACCCAAAATCAAGTGAAGTCACAGACTTGAAAAATAGAGGCTGCAGTGTGATGTGGAAAACATACCTTGAAAACAACAAACCAGGGCTCAAGAATGGACATCTCAAGTGCATGCACACAAGCAGGGAATTGCTGCTGTGAGGATGACATGATGGGGAATGTATTTGCCTGGGAAATCAACACAGGTGGACACCTCCCTGAAGTAACTGCATGCTAACATACACAACATAGCAAGCACAGAGAAAGAACTGAGGTCTTCACATGGTTGAGTACTACAATCTCATTTTGATCATAAACACTTGTTGAGATAGCTCACATGACTGGAGTGGTGCCATGGATTCATACAGGTTGTTTAGACAGGATCATCCAGGGCAGTGTGGAGAGCAATTGCCATTTATGTTACGAGAGCAGCAGGGATAAATGAATCTCTTCCTGGGTACTGTTGATGAGCTACATCAGAGTAAATATTGGATTAGATGGTAGACCAAACGTCAGCACAATGCTGGCATTGTGGTGGATGTCTGGTATAGACTGTCTGTTATGGGAGAAATGGATGAGGCCTTCTTCAGACAACTGGAAGAAGTCTTAGGTTCTCAGGACCTAATTCTAACTGGGGACTTCAATCACACTGGTATCTTTTAGAGGGAAAGCACAAAAAGGAATTAACAATCCAAGTCTTTTATGGAATTCTATGATAATAATTCCCCAATGCAGGTGTTCAAGCAGCTGACTAAATTATATTCTCTTCTGGACTGACACTTACAGACAAACAAACACTGATTGGGGACGTAAAAGTCAAGACATCCTTGGTTATGACAACCATGAGACTGTGATGCTCAAGATCCTGAAAGAAGAGAAGAAGAGAGACAGCATCACAACAGTCCTGACCTTCAGGAGAGCAAATTTTTTTTCATGCTCAGGGACATAATTGGAAACGTGACATAGAAGATGGTCACAGAAAGAAGAGAGATCCTGGCTGATTTTAAAGAATCATTTCCTCCAAGCCCAAGAAAGGTCCATCCAAACAGAAAATCAAATAAAGATCACCATGGATGAGCAAGGAACTTCTAAATGAACTCAGACAATAAAAGCAGTGGAAAAAGAGGTGGAAACAGTAAAAGAGGTGGAAACAAGGTCAGGTGATGCAGAAGGAGTACAGAGACATTGTCAAAGCATGCAGGGGTTTCGTTAGGAAAGCCAAAGCACACTTGGATTTGAATCTGTTAAAGGACATGCAAGACAATAAGAAGTGATTCGACAGGTATACAGCAGTAAAAGGAAGACTAAGGAAAATGTGGATCCACTGCTGAGCACTGGGAACAGGGGATCTGCTACTAAAAGACATGGACAAGGCCAAGGTAATCAATGTCCTCTTGAATATTTGCTGCTAAGTCTTGATTTCAGGAATCTAAGGTACTTGAAAGTGCAGGAGAAAAGTACAGAGCACAGGAGACCCTCAGTGGAGGAGGATCAGGTTAGAAAACACTTAAACAAATTTGAGATATGTAAACCAATGGACCTAATGGGGAGTGCCTAAGAATGATGATGGAATTGGTCAAGGTCAATTTGAGGTCTGCATCATTTGTATTTGATAGGTAGTGTCAATCAGGAGAGATTCATAAAAATCGTGAGAGCAAAAGTCCCAAAATCAACACATGGTATCAACATTGGTGGGGGCTGAGCAACAGCCTTGTCTTAAATCCCCTCAAGGGAGGGATAAAATGGTTTCCAACCTGAAGCCAGCAGAACTGATGGACTCACAAGCTAAGAGTAGCTGGATCCTTGTCTCTGCTTTGAGCAGAGTTAAGAATCTCCCTGTTGCCCCAGAAGTGCCCCTACACAACAGATACCATTCTCAGGGGCTCAATAAAGGAGTGGATGTCAACAACAATGGTAATGGTCAAGACCCAGGAAAGTGCAACTGTAAAAAGGTAGACCAACGTACCATTTCTTTAAGAACCAGTTTCATAAAAAAAAAGTGTTGAGTGTGTTGATAAATGGAGATTCTGCTCTGAGAGGCATAAGGCACCCATTTGCCACACAGACAGTATCTCCGAAGAGGTTTTCTGCCTGCCTGAGACCGGTATTTGTGACATCACAAAGAGGCTACCAAGCTTGATCAAGCCAGAGGGACTATCACCCATTTCTGTTTTTTCAAGTAGGGACAACTGAGCCTTAAGAAAGAGGCTATGAAACATCAAAAGGGCCTTTATGTCCCTTGCAAAAATTCTGAAGGGATCAGGAGCACAAGTACTGTTCTTCTTTATCCTCCCAGCTGGAGACGGGGACCCACAGAGATGGCAGCATATGGATAACTTGAATGGGTGGCTGCATAGCTGGTGCCATGATCAAGGTTTCGGGTTCTATGATCTCAGGTGTGTTTTTGAGAGACTGGACATGCTGCTACAGGATGGGACACACCTAATCAAATGGGGCAAGAGTGTTTTGGGCAGAAAGCTGGCTAGACTCTAGCAGGGCTTTAAAGTACATTTGATGGGGGAGAGATGATGTACCTTTAAGTGTAGGAGAACCACTGAATGCCAATACTTTATAAATGGCAGGGAAACACATGTGAATCATCCCACAGGAATTAGGAGGGACTCTAAAAAGGTGACATGGCCCTTAGCCCAGCTGAAGTGCCTCTACACCAGTGCATGCAGCATGGGAAGCAAGCAGGAGCTGGAAGCGACATTGCACTTAGAAAATGATGATCTAATTGCTATCACAGAAATGTGGTAGGGTGATTCACACACATGGAATGTTGAAACAGAGAGCTAAAAGCTTTAAAAGTGAGACAGACAGTGAAGGAAGTGTTGCCCTCTATGTTAAGAAATGGATAGATTGTGAAGAGTTCCCTCAGAGAGACAGCCAAGTGCAGATTGAGAGCCTGTAGCTGAAAATTAAGGACCAGACCAATGAAGGACATCCTTTGGTTGGGGTCTACTACAGGCCACCCTATCAGGAGGAGCCTGTTGAAAAGGACTTCTTGCTTCAACTACAGGAAGCATCATGCTCAGAGATTCTCATCCTCCTGGGGGGTTTCAACCAGCCAGATGTTTACCAGGAAAACCATGTGGTGGTAAGCAATCCATGATTCATGGAGTCCACTGAGGACAACTTTTTCATCCAGGTATTAGACAAAACAACCAGAGGAGAAGCAGTACTGGACCTGGTGCTCACCAATACAGAAGAGCTTATTAAAGAGGTTAAGACTGGAGGAAGTCTGGGGTGCAGTGACAATGGCCTGATCTTGAGGGATATAGGCCTGACTAAGAGCAAAGTCAGCACCTTGAACTTCAGAAGAGTGAACTTCCAGCTGTTCAAAGAATTAGTGGATGAAATTTCATGGGACATGGTCCTTAGGATCACATCAGAGCTGGATGTGATCCTAAAAAACCCATCAAGGATTTTTTTTCCTTAGAGAACAATAACTCTCCATTCCCCTGTGTTATAATCAGGAAGGGCAGAAAACTGGCATGGGTGAGCAAGGACCTGCTGGTCAGACTGAGGCAAAAGGGAAGAGACAGAAATGCTTTTCAGATGTGTAGGGATGGGAGCAGGAAAGCCAAGGCACTGACAGAACTAAATTTGGTGAGAGATGCAAAGAATAACAAGAAGGGGTTCTACGGGTACACTGACCACAAAAGAAAGACTAAAGAGAGTGTATCACTTCTGACAAATGAAGACAGAGAAATGGTAACAACAGATGAGGAGAAGGCAGAGGTACTTAAAACTTCCTTGCCTCTGTCTTCAAACTGGTCAGACTTTCTCCATCTCTTTTGTCCCCAAACTCCCCAAAATTCCTCTCTAGGCAGGGGCAGGAGGAGCAGAGTCCCCCCCACTGTAAGCAAAGAGCAAGTTCAGGACCTCCTGAAGTAACTAACTACAAGTCTATGGGCCCTGATGATATGCACCCCAAGGTCCTGAGGGAATTGTCTGACATAGTCGCCAAGCCACTCTCCATCACAGTTTAAAAATCATGGCAGTCAGGCAAAGTCCCCAGTGACTGGAAAAAGGGAAATATCACTCCCATATTAAAAAAGGGTAGAACAGAAGACCTGGCAAACTACAGACCAGTGAGCTTCACCTCTGTGCCTGCCAAGATCATGCAACAGGTCCTCCTGGAGGTAATGTTAAGGTGCATACAGGACAAGGAGGTGATCTGACACAACCAGCATGACTTCACCAAGGGCAAATTGTGCCTAACCAATCTGGTGGCTTTCTATGACAAAGTAACTGTATCAGTCAACAAGGCAAGACCAACTGATGTCATCTACTTGGACTTTTGTAAAGCCTTTGACATGGTCCCATACAACATCCTAATCTCTAAATTGGAAAGATAGGGATTTGTTGGGTGGACAATGCAGTGGATAAGAATTGTCTTGATGGCCACACCCAGAGGGTAGTGGTCAATGGTCTATGTCCAGGTGGAGGATATAGATGAATTTTGTCCCCCAAGGGGTCTGTCTTGAGACCAGTGTTTTTCACTGTCTTCATCAGTGACATAGACAATAGGATTAAGTGCCCCCTCAGCAAGTTTGCAGATAACACCAAGCTGAGTGGTGTGGTATTACATAGGAACACAAACCAGAATCTCTTCTGTTTACCTTGCTTTATTATTAAGTGATAAAGACATCATTAGAACAGTCTTAACATTTAGACAAGAACAGGAATAGCAGAAACAAGCTACACTCTACTGGGCAGAGGTAAATCTAACAGTATCAGTGCGACTTCATATTTTATTGAAATAATCCACAACTGTTCCTTTTAGACATAGCATTATACATTATCTTTCATTTCTTTACTTCTAGGGTCCGAGGTGGTTGGTTTTGATGGGAAAAGTTGTCTAATTTACACATTTAATCAAAAACTCATGAGTACACTGAAAGATGTGATTTCTCTGAAGTTTAAGACAATGCAAAGTGATGGAATTCTCCTCCACAGAGAAGGACAAAATGGAGACCACATCACCCTGGAATTACTTAAAGGAAAGCTGTCCCTTCTTATTAATTTAGGTAACAGCTACAGTCTCATAAAGTTAATATATATATAAAATATAGTTATTAGATATTATTTTACTAAAACTTATTTTATTTCATTAAGCAGATTTAAATATGATAAACTAGCAGTATATGATAAACTAGCAGTATATATTTGAATATTTATATTTTTATATGAAATTAATAATTTCTTATTTTTCTTCTCTCAAGGTGACGATAAAACTCATTCTTCTAATACCCAAATTAATATTACCCTGGGCAGTCTTTTGGATGATCAGCATTGGCATTCTGTTCTCATTGAGCACTTTAACAATCAAGTAAACTTTACAGTGGATAAACACACTCATCATTTTCATGCTAAAGGAGAATTCAATTATTTGGCTCTTGATTATGAGGTGTGAAAATTACCTTTCCTTTATTACATTTATTAACTTTGTTATAGAAATGCAACAACAACAACAAGAAACAAAGGGGATAGAGCTTAAGGAAGTTTTAATGGTTGAGACTTCAGGGATTTTCTACTTTGGAATTAACCAAAGAGAGACACTCTTAAATTATTAATATTGTGCTGGACCTGCAACTGAAAGTTTTTAATAGACCAACTTTTTCATCTCAGAATTCATTTTTTTCTTAAATATTTTATTTCAGTACCACTGAAAATGTGTTAAGCAATTTGTACATATAATTTGAATAAATTTATTTATTATTTTTACTTTAAAAATATTACCCTTTAATAAAAGCAATTAACCCTAGCTCTAAGTTATTATTCTTGGCTTGATGAAAATTACAAAATTCAGAACAAACCTGTGTCAGAGATGCTTGGGATAAAACTTGAATTCCTGTTAAATCCAGCAAATGTATTATGAAAGAAATCTAGTTTACGCAAATTGTAGAATGATGAAAAAGAGTAGATGTAATTTGCTGTGATAGTTTCCCACCTGTGAGAAACCATAGGAAACTACTATTTCAGTCTGTAATTTGAAGATGGGATGCATTATGTTTCCCCCTTCTATTTGCTGGAGGATATGATGATAGAGCATCATTTGAGCCTGCAGAATTGTATTCTTTTTTTTTCTCCCTATTCAATGTCTTAAGCAGTTAAGAAAAAGATTTCATGCTGTTCCATATCTGCAGTATCCTTTCTCAAGAATATCATTCACAAGATTGAAGTCATAATTTTGTTTAAAATTACTGAGTGTAAGCCACAATGCTAATACTTTGAGGATTACAACTAAATAAATAAATACGCTTGTTAATTTCAACTAAGTGGCTAATGTATCTATTTTACCAATATTATGAATTTATTCTTCCTCTCTTTCAGTACAAGGTAGAAAGGAAAGCAAAAACTGGAAAAAAGCCTGAAAATTTCCAAATGACTATGAAAAGCTGTATTTAGAATTGCATTTATTGTTACCAATATTTCTCAATTTAATAACTGAATGATGTTTATGCCATGATGTAGCTCATTCTTTATATATAGAATGATTGTAAGCATTAAGTGAAATTTCAGAATAAAAAGATAATTAGCTTCAACTGATCTTTCCTACAATCATTTTGAATGCCAAATGGAATTGCTTTGAAATGAGTGAGTTTGAAAGTTCACTTTACTGGTATCCTATGGTACCTAAGTGTGTCTAAGAGTGAAAAAATTGACCAGAGAATAGATCAAGTCATCTTTGTGGTGGTGCTTTTCTAATTTTATTATTATTACTATTTTTTAATTATTTAGTGTCTTGGGGATTTACTGAGACATACTGATATTTTTACATTTCTTAGCTTGCAATGGATTTTTATTTTTTATCAAATCTTACAATGTATTTCTGAACTTTGTTAAACCTACAGTATCATATTAAAGAATTGCACAGTCTAACTAACCATTCTGAGAAGAAAACATTACCTTTGCTTTGTTTTTAATCTACTCCAGACTAATTTAATTGATGTACCCTGGTTCTGTGTTGTGGTAGTTATGATTTACACATAGTGGAGAGATCAGCTTCAAATTTACTAAAGAAGCTAAAATACTCAGCATTGTCCAGCTGTGTCTGTACATACTGGACCTTGTCCTTCATTTTGCGGCTGTAATGGACCCATAAAAATGATAATTCTATATACGAAGTTACTGTAAAGAAGAAGGATCTATATATCTATATAGATATCCTATATATATTATATATATAATGCTTACGTATAACTTGATTTTATATATATATATTTATATATATATAAAATGCATATGTATAACTTGATATAACCCTATTCATGTTAGTCTATTCTTTTAATACACAAATGTCATACAAATAAATAGCCATGAAGTAGTGGATTCAGTACTGGACAATCTTTGACTTCTTCTCTTACATTATTAGTAACTTCTTTCATTAGAAAATTACTTAATAGTATTATTGATTTCTCTTCTCTTTCTAAGCTCAGCTTTGGAGGGATCCCAGTGCCTGGAAAATCAGGGGCATTATCACGCAGGAATTTTCATGGGTGTTTTGAGAATATTTATTATAATGGAGTGAGCATTATTGACCTGGCCAGGAGGCATAGATCTCAGATCTCCTTTGTGGTAAGAGATTCATAGTTCAAAAAGAATAAATAATTAAAGTAAAATAAAATAAAATAAAATAAAATAAAATAAAATAAAATAAAATAAAATAATAATAACAATCATCATCATTAAAAAAGAAGAAAAAGAAAAATAAAAACACAGCCACTTCCCTATTCAACATGTTGATATACAGTTCTAATAAAATCCTTGTTGTTCAATTAAAGAAAAATCAATTAATCACCTATTTGGAATGTTTTATCTCTGCTGTTGTAGATATTCATCCAGTAGATTATGCAGGATACATTTTATTCTCAGATTTCCAGCTAATATTTAGGTGTGTGTGATATCTCAAAGTTGTATTATAACTCTCTGTTTTACATGTACAAGTAACATTCAGCTATACAAGATGTACCTAAACTCTTCCAAACACTGTCTTTCACTTCTGTACATGACTAGTAAAAACATCACCAGTACATTTTTAAAGCTATTGCTGAGGATGCCATTCCATTCTGTTTTCTCTAGAGCATTGTAATTTGATGGATTAAGTTCTGCTTGTCAATTTATATTGTTCTTCTAAGAGCTGTAATTTAGGTTGTTGGGTTTAAAACATTTGTTGTGACACAGCCCACCGCTGTAGTAGACAAATCCCTACCATTTAAAGAAATGCTTTCAATAATTAACAAAATTCCTTCTGCTACAGAAGGTTTTCTACTAAACAAACAAACAAACAAATTGTTTTGTCCTTTGTTTCTTTTTTCTATTTGGAACATTCAGGGATAATCTCTGTTTTCACTATTTATTTATTCATCGATTTAATAACCAGCAAAAGAAGAGTTATGATGGAAAGTATCAGTTCAAAATAAATAACTAAATAGGAAATGTTATCAATATCCAAAATGTTTGATGTGGATTTCAGTTCACAAGATGAACAAAATCAGATCTGGTAGTCTGGCCAGGAAAAAAAAAAAAAAAAAAAAAAAAAAAAAGGATTGCAGGAAGTTAATCTCTTCTTTTCTGAACCTCATTGAAGCACTCCATAACTAGCTAAATTGATACCTCTGTATCCTGTCCATGATGATGATAGATGTTGGGAAGATTCTCTGTGGACTAGAGAATGAGAAACTATGAAATTGTTGGCAAGAAATATAATTGTTTTTATCTCAAATGACTGAACTCTTGTGCTACTCAAATCTATTTAGATGTTTTATAATGTATATGTGCCAGAAATTATCTGTTACTACAGAATCCCTATTAAACAGCCACTCTGCTGGTCTTTCAGGCAATTGTCCAAATAAAGAGGAGGGGGAATCTGCAGATGGAAATCTTTTAACCTTTGACGAAGTTTCTTAATCTGATGACTGCCTTTTTACTATGAGTCTGTTAAGTCAACTATTCATCTCTCTACAAATGAGTTTATTCATTTATATATTTATATAAGTTCCTTGAAGGAAAAGAAAACAGATAAACTTTAATGCCTTGCCGTGCCAGGGGCTAGTGAGATTTTTTCTTAGATTGATTTTATAGTTTTATTCTATAAGGTCAACATTTTATGTGCCTTTAAAAGTTTAAAAACTGTTTGTGTTGAAAAGTTGTTAGATGTGCTTTAAATTCTAAAAAGTTTGTTTTATCATCTGTTTGTTTTGTCATCAGTTATCATCTGTACAGAACTACTTAGTTATGTTTCAAATGATGGCAAGTCATTAGATCATAGTACATGTTTTATCACTGTCAGGAGTCATAAAGTATTAACATACTTTAACACCAGACTCAAAAAATATATCTGTCTTCTTATTTATATCAGTACAACTGCAGATACAACTAAAGCTCAGAGTCAATGAACTCATCCTCAGATTTATTTAAGCACCTAAGAACCAGAGATTTCAGGAACAGTCAAGTACAAAATAAAGGTTAAATAATTAAATATTAATCATAATCTGATCCACGTGGGCCGACTGGAAAATAAATAAACAGATAAAATAAGAGATATTTTTTATAAAGTATGTGTTTCATATTTGTAAGTAGTAAGAATTTATATGTGTAATTTTCACTGATTATTTCTGAAAATGAATACTGAGCTCAGTGAACATCTCCAGTTGCATTGAATAGGAATGACTGTTACTTGGTCCAGAATATTTTTTGTTTTTCTCTCTCAGATTTAGCACTGCCATAAACACAGACCTACCCCAGATTTCCTCTCTGCATACAGGCATTCAGGACTGTATATTTATACAAAACCTAACATTCTGTGGGATTTCATCTGAAATTCAGAAATTTGTCAAGATCCTAATGCAATTTTGACTGAGCCAAAATAAACTCAAAGTGGTGGTGTTTAACTACTGAAGGTTCAATCACTTCATTTAAGATCTTACATCATTCACTCAAGGGTTTTTGCCACTCTGCTTGGGCAGCTATGTCTGTTCTTGCCAAAGAATCAGGTAAAAGTTTCTCAAACTGGTGATTTTCTTATACATTTGTACTTGTTTTTTTTTAGACTAAGACATTCAAGAGTGTTAACTTCTATGCCAAATATTTTGAAACTATGTTGTGTCAATGCAAAAGTTCTCATGACAAGTTTTACCTAAATATTCCTAATTCCATTCTTGTTTCATTTCTTTCTAGGGCAACATATCTTTCTTGTGTTTAGAGCCACAGGTGATTCCTGTTACATTTCTGAGCTCCAGGAGTTACCTGGCACTGCCTGGCACTTCAGGCCAAGAAGAAATATCCATCAGTTTCCAATTTCGCACCTGGAACAAAGAGGGACTTCTGTTATCTAGTAAAGTACATCGGTCTTCAGGTGGTTTCCTGTTATATCTGAGTGATGGAAAAGTTAAAATCAATCTTCATAAGCCAGGCAAAACCTTGAGTGACATTAGTGCAGGTAATAGAAATGAAGGAAAAACAACAAAACAAAACAAAACAAAACATTATTATGGAAAAAAAAAAAAAAAGGAGAGAAAAAAAAAAAAGAGATAAAAAAAAAAAAAAAAGAACCACGTTAACTAAAACCTGTGTCATTGACTTGGCTTGCAAATTAACGATTCCTTATTTATTTATTTATTTTTAATTCTTTATTTTCTTAGCGATTTGTATATGCTTTTATGGTTGTAAGTTTATTTTAACATTATTTTTTCTCAGTGATTATTTGAGTAGAAATTACTTGTAATAATACAGGCTGCGAGTTTAGTCCTTAATTTGGGTATACGATATGTACAGTTCATGTGTATAATCTAAGAAATGCATGAAGCAAGTTTTCCATTTGTGAAATGTAATCAATTAATTTCTTGCTCTATGAAGCTATTTGTCAGTGCATTTAAAAGGTATCAAGTAACTCTTTTTTATATAAAGTTATATATTAGTACATATATTTTGTTTTCTATTACCTAGAAGTCTCAATTACAGAGTTTTCTATTACCTACATATAGAAAACTTGCCAAACACCAGGTCATGTTCCAGGAAGCTAAGGGCTAAGGCAGGCCTGAGTCTATATTAAGAAAAAGATGTATAGAAAAAAAAAAAAAAAAAAAAAATGAAGAAGTTGAGGAGACTCAATAATTGAGAACCAAAGATTTTTTTATTTTTTTTTTTGTAGTTAATCACTGAATTGAGATTAGATCATATGTTCTTAATAGTGTGTGTTGCAAAATAGCCTTCAGGGTGGAGCTGAGATTTTCAGCGAGCAATAGTCTTGTTCTGACTATTTCCCCACTGGAAAACTAATAGTATGTTTCAAGCCATGTGAAAGCAGGACAGTGTCAGCTGAGAAAGTCTTCATATTCTATGACTCTTTCAAAAAATGGAGAGAAGCAGTACCATGTAATAATATTAATACCTAGCATTGTTTTGTCAGCAGTATATTCTCCTCAGAATTCCAGCTGCTCATTCTTTGTGTAAACAAACTGAGTTTAAACTTTTTGTTATAGAGGGGTAAAATAGTAGTGCCAGAATGAGTTCTTACACAGGATAGGTAAGACTAGAGAGTTCAGATGGATACATAGAATTCCAAAGAATATTTAAAGATAGGAAAATGTCTCTGGGATTGGTGTAGATTCTGCATGAACAAAAAAGTTCCAGTTTGTCTTGAGTAATAATGAGTACAGTATGTAAATTAAGCTATTACTAAAATAAGTAACAGATAAACAAATAATCAAAATAATAATCACTAAAATTTCTTTTCCCCCAATCCTTTTTGAATCCCACAGCACTGAAAAAGTCTATGTAAAAGAGCACAAAGTATTCACAAAATCAATAATCAGTAATCAAGAAAAATCACTTATCATGAATAATGTCTTTGGCAGTATGAAGTAGATAAAGAACAAAATGCAGAGGCAAGTAGAGCAAAGAGACAACAGGATTTTAAGCTAAGAGTTCCCAAATCTTAGGTCCTTGCTATTATTATTATTATTATTATTATTATTATTATTATTATTATTATTATTGTAGATTGGTTCCTTACTTCAATTCCTGGTACAAAATGATAATTCTTTTGAAGGAAAAAAAAAAAAAAAAAAGTTTCTCACAATTCCAGTGTTTATTGTATCTCTACAGACACATAATGATTAAGCATAAAATTTTAAAAGTTAAAATTAAAATTTTAATTCAGGAAAGTAATGACCATGAATAATGTTAAAATTTACTTAAATACTTTTTTTTTTTTTTTTTTTTTTCTGTGTGTAACACTAAGATCAGCCTTGATATTTGTTGTAATCAAAAATAACTGATAGACAAAGAGTATCATTTTAATGACAAGTAGCTTCCTCGGGCTCACCATTTTAAAATGTCAATTTCTTAGCAAGAATGATGTGCAGTTAACAGGGATAAATTTGTCTGTTAGAAGCTGTTTCAATTGCAGTTCAGTTAGATGATATATGTTAAAGAAATTGGGGTCATGTGGCATCATTTTAACAGACCTGTTGAAGGTGGTGGCACTTTTAACATCTGTAGCCTTGTACATAGAGCAAATTATTCAAAGTTGCAATACAATATTAGCTGAAACACCCCACAATAAATCTTGGCAATTTGTACTGAAATAGAATTTAATGTTATCACAGAATCACAGAATTTCTAGGTTGGAAGAGACCTCAAGATCATCGAGTCCAACCTCTGACCTAACACTAACAGTCCCCACTAAACCATATCCCTAAGCTCTACATCTAAACGTCTTTTAAAGACTTCCAGGGATGGTGACTCCACCACTTCCCTGGGCAGCCCATTCCAATTTCTAACAACCCTTTTGGTAAATTATTATATTTCTGTTATTATTCTATATAAGCTTATTTTTCATAATATTTAGCAGAAGGAATTGTGGCTGACTTTATGAGGGCAAAGCACTGAAAAAAAAAAAAAAAAAAAAAAAAAAAGAGAGACAAAAGAAAAAGAAAGAGAAAAAGAAAGAGAAAAAGAAAATGAAAGAAAGAGAAAGAGAAAGAGAAAGAGAAAGAGAAAGAGAAAGAGAAAGAGAAAGAGAAAGAGAAAGAGAAAGAGAAAGAGAAAGAGAAAGAGAAAGAGAAAGAGAAAGAGAAAGAGAAAGAGAAAGAGAAAGAGAAAGAAAACCATCATATTTTCTTCTAAGAAAAAAGTTATCTAACAAAACCATATGCAGGACTTCTTGAGTTTCTGAAGTGCTTATTGTTGCCACACTCACTGAAGAAAATCAAGCCTACATCTAAAGACTGAGTAATTAAATTATGGATGGCTGGACAGGTTTTTTCTCCTACAAGCAGTCTTACGACCTGTCTTTCACACATATGCGAAATTTGATAATTAAATCAGAGCACATTTCTTTGTGCACAGTTCTTCAGAGATCTCTTCAGCCATATAAGAAAGAGGAGAACAGCTTATTAATTAATGAATGATTAAGCTATAATAAGTTATTTGCACTACTTAAGTATTAGTGCAATCTCCTTTATGGTAGGACATTCTCTTACCTAGTCTAACATGAATCAGGAAGACCAAGCAGATGAGGCCCTTCTATACAGACAGAAGCAGCCTCAAATTCACAAGCCCTGTTTTTTCAAGCACCCCAAAATCTGCTGAAGGGACAGCACAGAAAGGTGTAGGCAATCCAGAAGTTCCTGGAATGCATTGTTGATATCTTCCTTCTCCAACTGATAGAGAAGCCAGTGAGGAGAAGTGCTATGCCAGATCTCATTCTTACCAACAAGGAGGGATTGCTAGGGAATGTGAAACTCAAGGCAATCTAGGGTACAGTGACCATGAAATGGTGCAATTTAGGATCCTGTGGGCAGTGATGAGGTAGCACAGCAAGCTCACTACCCTGGGCACTTCAGACTTCAGAAGAGCAGACCTTCCCTTCTTCAAGGATCTGCTTGCTAGAACACCATAGGGTAAAGACCTGAAGGGAAGAGGGGCCCAGGATAGATAGTTAATATACAGGGGTCATATTCTCCAAGACCAGGAATAATACATCCCAAAAAGGACAAAGTCAGGCAAAAATGCCAGGATTCATGGATGAACAAGGAGCTCCTGGCCAAACTGAAGCAGAAAAAGGAGGTCTACAGAGGGTGGAAGCAAGGACAAACATCCTGGGACAAATACAGAGAAATTGTCTGTGCAGACAGGGTTCAGGTTAGCAAATCTAAATAGAGCTTCTAATAGGCTAAAGCCCTATTAGAATTAAATTTGTCCAGGAACATCAAGGGGAAAAAATAAAGGTTTCTATAGGTACATCAGCGATAAAAGAAAGTCTAGGGAAATTGTGGACTATCCCCAGAGGGAAGCTGGAGAGTTGGTTACCCACAATATGGAGAAGGCTGAGTTACTCAATTACTTTTTTTCTTCAGTCTTCATTGGCAAGAGCTCTAGCCACTTAGCCCAAGCCCAGAAGGCAAAGGCCAGATCTAGAAGAATGATGAACCACATACAGTATAAGAGAAGATTGGTTTCAAGACTATCTAAGGAACCTAAAGGTGTAAAACCCCACGGGACCTGATGGCATCTGCAGGAGAAGGGAACCAGTAAATGTAGTTGCTAAGCCACTAACCATCATATTTGAGAAGTAGTGGAAGTCTGGTGAAGTTCCCACTCACCCTAAGAGGGGAAATATAGCCTCCATGATTAAAAAGGGAAAAAAAGGAAGACAAAGGGAACTGCACACCAGTCAGTCTTACCTCTGTGCCCAGCAACACCATGGAGCAGATCCTCATGGAAACTAGGCTAAAGTATATGGAAAATAAGGAGGTAACTGGTAACAGCCAACCTGGCTTCAGTATAGAGAGATTATGCCTAACAAATCTGGTCCCCTTCTATGATTGGGTGACAGCACTGGTGGATGGGGGAAGAGCAAGTGACATTACCTACCTGGACCAGTGCAAAGCGTTTGAAACTGTCTGCCATGATATCCTTGTTGGAGAGACATGGATTAGATGGATACACCACTTGGGCAAGTAATTGGCTGGATGATCACACTGAAAGAGTTGCAATCAACAGCTCAATATCCAAGTGGAAGTCAGTTATGCATGGTATTTCTCAGGGGTCAGTATTGGGACTGGTACTATTTAACATCTTTCTTGGTGACATGGACAGTGACATTGAGTGCACGCTCAGCATCTTTGCGGATGACACTAAGCTGTGTAGTGAGGCTGGTACACTGGACGGAAGGGATGCCATCCAGAGGAACATGGCCAGGCTTGAGATGGTTGTGTGTGAACCTCATGAAGTTCAACAAGGCCAAGTACAAGGTTGTACATCTGGTCCAGGGCAATCCCAAGAAAAAATACAGGTTGAGTAGAGATTGAAAACAGGCCTGAGGAGAGGAACTGGAGGTGTTAGCTGATGAGAAGCTCCACATGAGCTGGCAATGTGTGCTTGCAGCCCACAAAGTAAACTGCATCCTGGGCTGTAGCAAAATAAACATGGCCAGCAGGGCAAGGCAGGTGATTCTTCCCCTTTACTCTGCCTTCATGAGACTCCACTGAAAAGAGTCAGGCTCCACTTGTTACATTTAATGCTCCTCTCCCCCTCCCTCCCTTCCCTTCTTTATCCTGACTGTAAATATACTGCATCTGTTAGTATCCTCATATGACATTTCTCATACCAAACTGCAAATAAAATTAATTGCCTGAATGTTATCAGAAAATCTGTGATTATGGTTCTGTACTTTCTGTGATTTCTATTAGAAGAGGGAATGGTTGCTTGAAGTGAAACACAGAGGTAATCTATGTGCCATGTTTTTTTATATAATTCCACCTAAGATGGGCATAAAGCAAAAGTTACTATTATTAGAGGATAAGGTTTCTTCTTGTATAGTCCCTGACAAATATACCAGTTGAAGTAAGGAAACAAGTCATATAAATGGTGCATATATCTAATATTGTATTTAATATATTACAGACACTTTCTAAATGATATTTTATTCGAATTTAGAAGTAATTTTAAGATTAATCTCTGAATTGTATGCTGAATTTCTGTGTTTAGACTGTGGTAGTTTGGAATATATGAGTCCTAGTTATAACGCAATTTAGTTGTTTGAACCCTGTCACTTTTATATTTTGATTTCTTTTCTGTCTGTATGAACAAATCTGTTAACTCTCAGAATATTTATTTATAGAATATAGAGCAAATTCTAGAGAGGACTATATAAATACATTAAATTTAAAGAGGGAAATCACATCACAAATCTGAGACATTGCAGTCAATAAAAGACTTTAAATAACTCAAAGGCTGTGTTCTTTGTAGTCTTCTGAAAGAAGTATCATAGTTCTAAAACCACTCAGGAACATAATTGACTTACACCACTTATGTAAAGATCGTAAGTGTTTATGTACTGACTAAAATAAAATGTATTTAAATCTATATATGCAGGCATGTTCCAGAACATGTTCTGTCACATAGAGACAGAAGTAATGTAAATTGGTGTTAGAGCCTAGAAAGTAGCTCCAAAATTTACCCATTTATTTCCAATATATTTTCCATATTTTCCAATATATTTCTAAGAGTAACTGAAAAATAATAATAACAAAAAAAAAAAAATGACATTGACATTATGCTTGATGAAGCTTTTTACATCTACATGGTACAGTTATTTTTCTGCATTGTAATGTAATTTACAATTATTTACATATAAATAGATTTACATACAATCTACCTTTGATTTTAAAAGATGAAGAAATACCTTGTGACAGTGCAATAAAAATGTGTATTATATGTTAAATACTGTATCAACCATCACAATAATGCCTTAGTAATAACCTCCTCAGATTGAGAGGATATTTTTCATAGTCCGTACATTAAATGTAACTTACTGATAATTAGGAGCATTACAATGGTAAAGCTTATTCACTAAAATACTTTTTTTTTTTTTTTTTTTTTTTTTTTAATCAGAAGTGAAGCAAGGGAATGGACAAAGTCTCTGTCTTCACAAAAGACATTTGTGTTCTTTAATCCTTTTTTTTTTTTTTTTTTTTTTTTCTCCTTTCATTATCTCCTCAAGTTGTTATTTCAGCTATGATTGCTACTGTACTGGTCTCTTCTCCTTTCTAATTTATAACATCCAGATAATATAACAAATAATGGATGTCTGTCCTTCATTTTGCTTTTTGTTTCCCTCCTAGGTGCTGGATTAAATAATGGTCAGTGGCATTCTGTATTCTTCTCTGCCAAAAGAAATCGTATCAGCTTAATAGTGGACAACGATATGACCTCATCTGTTCATGCCTCCATATCTCTGCAAATTTATTCAGCAGACACATTCTACTTTGGAGGTGAAATATGTTGCTTATTTATGCTGGCAATATCACACAGTTAAATGTAAATTTTTGCAGACATAGATAATCAAATAGCAAGAATGTGTTGGCTTGCTTCAAGCCTTTGTTGTCTAACTCAGATATCTCTTAGAGTACTGTTTTTTCAGGAATTGCTATGATATTTTGGGGTTCACATTTCTTCAAAATTTTTATCATGCTAAGTAGAATAAATTACCACCCTAAATCCTTTGTCAATTTCTAGAACATAGTTTTCTAGTATTGTGTCCTGATAATTAAATTTAGCATGACTGATAATCAACAATCAATCAAATAGGTACACAAGTCTCCTGTTATGCAGCCATTATGTTGCTTGTGTTGCTAAGTCTCTTTCTTTTTTTTTTTTTTTTTAATATATATTTTCTGAGAATCTTCCACTGGGCTGACTTCAAGACTTCACCTGAAGTGCATGTTTACTTGTGCAAATATCCTCTTTCTCTTTAGGTCCATACTTATTCATTGCACAATACACAATCATAAAATATAAGTAATAATAATAATAATAATTAAAAAAAAAAAAAAAATTGACCACCGTAGCACAACAATACTATGTTTGGAGAATATAACTTCTCTCTAAAAGGTTTTGAGGTGTCCTATTTTCACTAGAGGCCTGAGCATGAGCTGGCAGTGCACCCAGGTGGCCAAGAAGGCCAAAAGCATCCTGGCTTATTTCAGGATTAGTGTATCTAGCAAGACCAGGAAGGTGGTTGTCCCCTTGTACTCTGCTCTGGTGAGGCTGCGCCTCAAGTACTGTGTTCAGTTTTGGGCCCCTGAACACAAAAAGAACTTGAGGTCCCGGATGTCCAGAGAAGGGCTACAAAGCTGGTGAAGAGCCTGGAACACAAGTCCTAAGAGGAGTGGATAAGCGAACTGGGGTTGTTTAGTCTGGAGAAGAGAAGGCTCACGGGAGACCTCACTGCTCTCTACATCTACCTAAAAGGAAGTTGTGGGGAGCTGGGGGTCAGCCTCTTCTCACAGATAACCAGTGATAGAACTAGAGGGAATGGCCTTAAGTTGCACACGGGGAGGTTCAGTTTGGAAATTAGAAGACATTTCTTCTCAGAAAGAGTAATGAGGCACTGGAACGGGTTGCCCAGGAATTTGGTGGCGTCACCATCCCTTCAAGTGTTTAAGCAAAGGTTGGATGTGGCACTTAGGGACATGGTTTAGTGGGTGATATCAGTAGTAGGGTGATGGTTGGACCAGATGATCTTAGAGGTCTTTTCCAACCTTAATGATTCTATGACTCTATGATTCTATGATATTATTTTTAAGCATAAATTCATCAAATGACTTTGTCATTAATATGTTTATTGATATAATTGTACAGGTTGTGATAAACCTAGATAAGTTAGGAATGGAGTGCATAATAGCAACATTAGACAAATTATTTAAATACATTATTTAACTCTCCCTTAAAGCTTCGTCTCTTACTAGTTTACGACTAAATAATTTATTAAAAATAATAATAAAAAAATGAATGCATACAAATCAGAATGTGTATAAAAAAATAAATGCATCTGGACCAAGTCATAGTCCACAGATTAGTTCCCTTGGGGGAAAAATAATAATAATAATAAAATAAAATAAAATAAAATAAAATAAAATAAAATAAAATAAAATAAAATAAAATAAAATAAAATAAAATAAAATAAAATAAAATAAAATAAAATAAAAAATGCTCACAAGCAGAAAGTAAATCTAGGAATTGCTACCAGACCATCTGTGGATTTTTTAGATCTGGTATCTAGCCTTCTCTAGTAAAGACACATCCTGAACTGATTGATAATCAGAGAAAGATACAGAATATGGATGTTGAATGGCAAGAAAACTTTTTGTAGATATTTATTTCTATATGGGTCCAGGTTCCCACATTTCTGAATACACCAGTGAACATTTCCATATTCCACCATCAAAATGTGTACAGTGCATTTCCAAGTTTATACACATATTTAGCATTTTTCTGTATGCTGGCTGTTTAAATATGAATAAGAGTCTTCCAGAAGAGATGCTCTGGGGACACAATGGTCATTTTACTTGTTTTAAAGAATACAGAATATGCAAAAAAATGCAGAAATTTATCTGAGGAAATGTGATAAACATGAAGGTAATTTAGAATTATGTCAGCATAACTCCTAGTCAAAAATACATGACAGCTCTCAGATCATGGAATAATAACTTTGCAACTGTAAGGGAAAAAAGACATTATTTAAATTTGCAATAAGCACATAGATTAAATTTAATTATTAAACTATTTCTTTCTGTTATTAATATTTGACCCATAGTAATAAGGAATCTCACTTTCAGTAATAATCATTATACGTTGACTTTTCTCTAACAAATCTGGAAGACAACATTTTAAAAATACAGATTATAAGAAAAATCTGAGGCAAAATCTTTTTGAACCCAGAAGTTAGAGATGTAAACTTTTCCTGCATTCACCTATTTTATTTTATTTTATTTTATTTTATTTTATTTTATTTTATTTTATTTTATTTTATTTTATTTTATTTTATTTATTTTATTTTTTGGTATGGACTCCCCTGGAAGTCTTTCACTCTCAAATGAATGTCAGTTTTGGTTTTGTTTTTGTTTTTTACCAAAAATGACAGATTTTTGTTTGTTTGTTTGTTTTTAACATTTTATTATATAGTGCTATAGAGAATTTGTTTAAGACCTGTAATTGATTTATCAAAATGTTCATTATATTGTAAGGTTGCTCTGTTCCTGTTTAGATTTTAGCAAATCCACAGATTTGTTATTCTTACAGCAATATGCAAAGTAGTTAATATACATTTTCCTTTAGAAAGGTAATAACAGGTTTGAACAGTTTGGTACCTCACCAGAGAAAAAGACACCGAGAATTTATTTACTTATTTTACTTATTTTATGTCACTTAGTCATTTTATACTATACACTTCTTAAAAATATATCAATTTTATTTATGTTTTTGCATATTCCTTTGAATAGATGTACCAGTTTCCATTGTCATTTTGCTTCCTGGAAAAATAAATCTCTGCAAATTCTCTGCAGAACTTCAGAAAATACCCATTTGCTCTGTGAAACAAAAGTACCTTAACAGTCTCTGCTTCCAAACATCATGAAACAAGAAACTCTTTGAATATTGTAAAACAAACAGTAGTATTGTTTGATTAAGATCAAATATGGCCCTTGCTCCAGAATAAATATTGAGCTTTGGAAGAAAGACGAAGATAAAAAGGCATATTTTATCATACAGTGTTCAGCTATCATAGGGGAAAACTTCTCAATTGATACGGTTTAAACCAAATCAGCTTTTCTTAATAATGTTTATTTAATTGGTAATAAGCAAATTGCATTTCAGGATCGTTATCAGAAAAATAATATACAAATTACTGTATTACATACTTTCAGAATATCAATCATAGATAGTAACTCCAGAGGTTGCCTAGTCCAGTCTCCTGCTCAAAACCAATCTGATTATATCAGGATGTAGATCAGATTATGCACCTCTGAGCATGGAAATCTCTCTAACTTGTTCCTGTATTGAACACCTTCATGGTTAAAAAAAAAAAAAAAAAAGTTTATTTTTGCTGATATGTAATTTGAATTTGCCATTTCTGATTTTTATCTTTTTTCCTCTCCTCTAATCACTGTAGACTTCCAGAAAGAGACTGTCTCCTTCCCTGCATCTCCTTCTCAGATATCTTTACCTTTCCGTCTTAAGCCTCGTCAGACCCAGCTCTCTCAGCACCTTAAAATACATCCTGTCCATTAGGTTCCTTGACCATCTTTGTGACCTCACTCAAGGATATCAATGTATTTTGTTTATTGGGAAGTCCAGAACTGGACATGGCACTCCAACTTCTCACAGTTGCCAAGGAGAGGGAAAGACCACTTGTCTAGACTTGCTGGCACTACTTTTGGTAATGCCATTAGCCTTCTGTGCCATAAATGCACATTCATGTCTCATGGTGCATCTGTTGTCCATTAGGACACCAAGACTTCCTCTGTGGATCCGCCTCTTAGCAGTAGCCTACACTGTTGCATGGGCTTATTTTATCTTTTATCCCAGAAGAAACACCTTGTACTTGTTCTTGCTAAACTTTATGGTATTTCTGTCACCCCTTTTCTTCTGCCTGCCCAGTTGCTGCCTTGCCATCCAGCATATTTACCCCTTCCCCCAACTTAGTATCAGTCACAAGCTTTCTGAGAGTGCACTCTATCCTGTCTTCCCTACTGTTAATGAAGACTTTAAACAGACTGATGCCTGAAAGACCACTGAACATCAGCTAGACTTTCATCATTGATTGTCCACTTACCCACCGACATCTCATCAATCCAATGATGTGGAAATTACAGAAAAATGTTGATGGTTTTGCTAAAGTCAAGGTATATAGTGTTTACTGCTCTCCCCCCTGTCCACTGTGCCTGTTGTCAAAAAAAAAAAAAAAAAGAAGTTTTGTCAGGCATGATTTGGCCTTGGTTAATCCATGTCAGTTGTCTCTAATTACCTTTTTTGTATGTCACATAGCATATAAGAGGACTTGCTCCATGAACTTTCCAGGTAGTGAGGAAAGGCTGACTAGTCCCTGGCTCTCTGGGCCCTACTTCTTGGCGTTCTTGAAAGTGAGCGCAACATTTTCCAGTCATCAAGAAGCTCACCTAATTACCAAATTATTTTAAGGATTAAAATGTTAGTAGTTTAACTGTGACAACATTGGATGTTGTGATGATATTGGCCAGCTCTTCCAGTGCTTTCAGATAGCTCTTAGACTCCTTTTTTTTTTTTTTTTTTTTTTTTTATCTTCTGTGGCTACTACTGACCTACCTCATACTTTGTTGGGACAAGAGAAGTCTTTACCAATCAAAACTGAAGAAAAAAGGCCTCAGACAATTCTGCAGTTCCCACGGCCCTAGGTCCGTGTCATTTGATCCTCAAAAAATGTCCCTGAACAAACCAACATGGGCTCTTCTGAAATCCATAGCTGTACTTCTGTGTTTGTTTGCTTGCTTTCTCACTGTCTTGTCTGTGGATCTTAAACTCCACAGTCTCATGTTTGATGCAACAAAGACTAGCCTTGATATTCACGTCTTCATTTTTTAACTTGTCTAGGAGCAGAAGTTTTCAATAAAGCACCTTTCCTAGTTGGTTCATTGATTACAAACATATAAAAATTGTCCTCATTTTTCAGAAATCTTCTGGATAGTTTGATGAAGAAAACCCCTTGTACTTTGTAGCTCATTTCCTTTGACTTCAGTTATGACTTGAAATTTGTCCAGATCACAGTCAGCCTGCATTATAACCCAACATTTTGTGACTAAGATCATTTGGTGAATCTGTTCACATCTTGGTTCCATTAATTATTTTGGAACTGCTGTTTGGGTTATGCTGTACCCTGTAGCACTGATTTGCACATACAGTAAGATTGAACAGCCTTATTTCTTTACTCTTGCACAGACGTGCCAAATCAGAAGTGTTTCTGGATAAACCTGGCCACAAAATTTGTTATGCCTAAAAATTACCAAATTCTGGTATACATGTTATTTTCATTAAAATATTTTTCAGCTCCAGGATTTATGTTTCTCTCAGGCTGTCCAAACATTGGAAACAATTCTGAATGTAAAAGCTCATTTGGTGGCTTTCAAGGATGTATGCGGCTCATTTCTATTGGCAACAAAGCAGTGGATATGAATTCAGTTCAGAAAAATATTTTTGGCAATTTCAGCGATCTTCAGATAGATTTATGTGGCATTATAGACAGGTAAGAAAATTATATATATTTATTTATATACTTGATTTGTTGTTGTTATTGTTTCAAATACTGACCTCATGACCAGGAACAAAATGCTTACAAAATTGCATGCTTCTTTCACAAACATTCAATGGTACAGAAGATTTTCAGTATACATAGAAAAGCAAATAGAAGACGTTGTTGCACTGCAAATAAATTTCCAATATCTGAGGTTAAAAATATTTGATGTTTCTGGCTAATTTTTATTTTGTTGTTGTTGTTGTTGCTTGTTTTGTAACACTGTAGACACAAATCTCTGACATTTGAAATCTCATTCATCATTTGAAATCCTATGCTCTTTACAAATGATTGCTCTTTCTATATTCTACCCATCCAGAAACATAGTGGAAACATCCTCACAAACAGTGAGCAATCTTTATTTTATGCTCAGGTCAGAATTAATTGTAACTAGTGTGTACTATAGGGTATTTTTTATTTTTTTTTTAAAAAATGACCAGTTTTAATGCCTCCCTTTGGAAGGAGGAACGTCTATACACCTTCTCCAAAATAGAACAAGTGGCAGGAATTTGCTGGAGTTCAGTGTGGAGGAAACAGAATCTCTGTTAGAGATTTCTATTTGGAATATAGGATATGTTTCTTCTCAACTTTTCCTTACCCTACAGCCTTTTGATTCATTTTCTCATTTTTCACTTATTTCACCATCTCCTTCTTCCCCTTTCTAATAGCCTTTGTAACACTTCCTACTTCCTTCTAGCTTCTAAAGCACCATATTGCTGTATTTCAACACTCTGGAATAATTTTCATTACACTGTGTTTTTTGTTTGTTTGTTGTTGTTGTTAGTAGTAAGAATGAGGAGCAGAGTCAGGTTTAAAGAATGATATTCTTTAGTTGAACACTTAAATGGAGATCTAAACAAGAATTTGAATAGAAAATATCAAGAAATTGACTGATAAGTTAATTGGTACTGACTACTTTCTCTTTTTAACATAGATATTTGAATCTGTATGTATGTATATAACTAGGGAGCACTCAAAATGTTAAACTCAGAGCTGTGATTTGTGAACAATCATTTGCTCCATAATTAAAGACATGTTATGAAATAAATTCAGAGAAAGTGGTATGTTTTACATATTCTGGTACATAGTAAAGCATTTACTATATGTTGGTTTTATATAAAAAATATATATATATATTATAATAAAATAAAAAATTGTGACTTATATATATAAAGTTAGTGGGTCCTAGCACACAGAAATACAGAATTATTTACAGTGTTCCAGATGGCATGGCATTTGCACTGAGCAAATGTATTGTGTTTACAAGGCAAGGTTTTTGTAGTGAGGGGCTGCAGGGGTGGCCTGTGTAAGATGGGTCCAGAAGCTACCCCATGCTTGATAAGGGCCAGTTTCAGCTGCCTCCAAAGGAACCCACCACTATCCAATAAGCAATGTGGGTTGTGCCTCTGTGAGTGCAGATTTAAGAAAGGGAAAAAAAATGCTAAGCAATAGCAGCTGAGAGAGTGAGGAGAGATAAACAGACCAGCAGACACCAAAGTTAGAGCAGAAGGTGCAGGAGGGGCTTCACATGCTTTAGCAGAAGTTCCCCTGCAGCCTGTGAAGAAGCCCAGGGTGGGGCCTGCTGTCCCCCTGCAATCCATGGGTCCCACGGCAGAGCAGATCTCCACACTGCAGCCCATGGAGGAGCCCCTGGTGGAGCAGGTGGATGTGGCCTGAAGGAGGCTGCGGCTAATGGAGAGCCCCCACAGGAGTACGCGCCAGGCCTGAGCTGCAGCCCACGGAGAGGAAGCCACAGAGGATCAGTGGGGTCTGGGGGGGGCTGCCACCCACCTGTGCTAGAGCAGTTTACTCCTGACAGATGGCCCCCATGGTATGGATCCGTATTTGGAGCAGTTTTTGAAGAACTCCTGCGTGTTGGAAGTCCCCTCAGGATCAGTTCAGGAAGGACGGCATCCAGTGGGAGCGACCCCATGCTGGAGCAGGGACAGAGAATGACCGTGAAGTGTTGAGAGATGAACTGTGTTCAGAGATGAAGTGTTAAGGACTGACCACAACCTCCATTCTGCTGTGACACTTGGTGGAAGGAGGTAGAAGAGGTTGGATGGGGCGGGGAGGTATTTTTTGTTTGTTTTGGGTTTCTCAGTGCTCTAGCCTGTAAGTAGTAAGTGATAATTTTTATTAATCCCCTGATGCTCCGTGTTTTGCTTATTTTTTTATTTTTTTTTTCTTTCTGTAATAGTAACTGTTGAGTGATCTTATATTCTTATCTCAACCCTTGAGCGCTTTCCTTCATATTTTCTCCCCCTTTCCCTTTGAGGAAGGGGAATGAGAAAATAGTTGTGATGGAGTTGGGCTGCCCAGCTGAGTAAAACCACTATAGTAGTGATAGTAGTGCAAGTTTTTTTTAGAATTTTAGCCTACCTGTTTAACTTTTTGTTGCTGTACCAACTGTACTGTACCAAGAATGTTATATATATATATATAAATATATATATATAAAACATTCTTATCTTATAAGAAAGGCTATATATATACATATTTATATATATAGTGTAAGATTTTATATATATATATATATTATATATTATATTATATATTATATATATTTATATATAGTGTAAGTCTTTCTTATAAGATACGTTTTTTTTGTTTGTTTTTGTTTTGTGCGTGTGTGTCTGTCAAAAACATAAAAATATTTTGTTGTTGCTGTTGTTTGGGCTTTTGTATACCACTTAAACTTCCCAGTCTTTTGCACGATGTTTTCATTAGCTTTCTGACACAATATTAATCCTTTTCTTTCTGAATTTCAAATTTCACAATGATTGTCATATGCCTTCCTACCTTAACAAAATAGAAGTTAATTAAATTGATGAAAATAAATTGAATTATGTACATTATATTTTGTTTGAAAATAAACCATTTCTTTAGAAGCATTCTTGGTCTTGTATTAGCCTGTCTGGGAAAAAGTATTTCCTTCCATTTTCTTCACACGTCCCATTGCCTTTGCTGCCTGTTTGCTTCTGCAAAATGTGCTGTTTTGTTCCATTATCTGGAACAAAATTCATGTTTCTTTTTACGAAACTATTTCTACATCTCACCATAAACGCAGCTGATAACATGTATTCTCCTTCTCTTCTGTCACCTTTAAAATTTCTTACACATATTAACAGTTTTCAATAGCCTTTATAATTTTTTATATCCTATAATTTTGAGACAATGGTCTCACACTATAATGATTTCTACACGTCTTTAGTTTTTCAAGTACTCAGTGTTTTTGCCACTACGATCCAAATGGTAGAAACTTTTCCTAGAGCTGAGGGCAAGCATACAACTTACTTATCCTTGACTCATCATAAGCGTCACATTTTCAAGTTATTTACATTTTCAAAATATTGAAATGCCACCCAAATACTGGAGTTACTGATTGCTTTGATATTAGAAAAAGTGTTGAACAATTTTTTTAATGTTTTAATGTAATATAGTGCATGAATACAAATAAAAATTACCGTTCAAATAGTGATCTGAAATTAGTGAAAATAATTATAGTGATCTGAAATAAACTGAAGATAATTATATTGACTGCATTCTATATCTTTCATATATAAACATTCAGCATAAAGGAAGTGTTCTTTATATTTAGTCTTTATTGACATTTATTCATTTTCATGTATTATCCTGTTATTTTTAAACAAGCAAAAACTCCCAACCGTTTCCTTATTTTTTTTTCCTTAGATCCAAAACCTTTCTAATTCCTTCTCGTATGTTTCTAATATGATGACTCTCACATGCCTTCTTCATTTAGCCTTTTCATTGTCTAATATCTTTATATTGCTTCATTGTTCATATTCCTCTTGGGCATGCAAATAAATCTCTTAATATATTTCTGTTTAATATCGTTTCTCTCAGGTCCTTTGTCTATACTGGTTTAATAACTACTAATTGTGCATAAACAAATGATAAAATAACTTTAAATTAATAGGCCAAAATGTCATTCTAAATGCTTTACAAATTTAGTATATTTAATCTCTGAAGAGAGAGTACCAGATGAATCTATTATAATTACATCAAGCCTTGCACAGGAACATGATTTCCTATCGGGAGTTACTGCTTTTAGTGTCTTGGCAGCAGTATGTTGTATAAACAAACAAACAAATACACACCAGAATAGCAGGGTATTTAGTGATAAGACAAGGAGTAATGATTTTAAACTAAAAGAACATAAATTTAGATTAGATATTAGGAAAAAAATTGTTACTGTGGTGGTGGTGAGGCACAGGAACAGGTTGTCCAGAGAAGTTGTGGGTGCCCTACCCCTAGAACTGTTTAAGGTGAAGTTGGCTAGAGTTTTGAGCAACCTATTATGAAGGTGTCCCTTGTCATGGTGGGGGGAATGGGAGGGGAAATTAGTTGATCTTCAAGGTCCCTTTCAATACAAAGCATTTTATGGGTCTATAAAGTAATAGCTATGTATGTGTATATAAAAAAGACAGTGGCGCTGGGAATTTTTTCTCTTTTAATAAATAAATGATAAATATACAACAGTAATGAAATTTGTAGCAATTAATTGTTATTTCCAAAAAAATAGATTTTTCTTGGCATAGTCTCACAAGTTTATTGCATAATTAGTAACTTTCTGATAGGTAATAAGAATAGGGGGAAAGCTGAAGAGAAAATATTTTTCTAGTAGCGTTAAAGATATCTTCTTCAAAAAGACTGAAGAATATCTTAATTCATGTTGTTATATGTTATATGCAAATATAACATATGCAAAATCATGTTTCATGATTTTGCTTCTACTGATAAGTGTAAATGCCAAGTAAGAGAAAGGAAAACAGAGTGAGAATGCTGTTTGTTTCTCATTTTAGATGCTTGCCTAATTACTGTGAACATGGTGGAGAATGTTCACAGACCTGGAACAGCTTCTACTGTAACTGTACCAATACTGGTTACAAGGGAGCTACTTGTCACTATCGTAAGTATACGATTTTTCTAGCTGTTTTTGTTTGTCATAGATTCATCCTTGCCCTCTTTTTCTTTCCTCCTGGAAGTGTGACATCTGTATTAATCATTTATATTAGATTTTTTTCTGCCATGTAAAGAAAATGCCATGCCATTCAGAAGCTAGTTCAAACAAAGGCCTTGAGTATTCGAAATCTGTTAACAGAATAAACTCATTGTTTATTTGTGTCTGTTTCATGTTTTAATAGGTTACATGAGATGGTTGGTAATATCTTCTGTCCATAGTTCCACCATATGAATCAGCAAATCATTCATAATTCTGTTTAGGACAAGAATATATATACATATATATTATGTCAGTAGGACTACAGTCTTGTGTAAACATCATCACATGCATGAACACATAGTTTGTTGAATCAGTGAGCAGGTTAGGTGATATTCCAGTAGGGTGAATTCAGCAAAACTGGCATAACAAAGCAAATAAACAAAAAGATCACCTATTAAATCTTGCTTGGATAAACTCAACAACTGTGTTGACTTTTCAAATAGTACACATACTTTTGAATACCACAGTGCATAATCTATACCTATGAGAAGAGTAAACTGAAGATGAGCTTGCTTTTATTTTTTTTATTACTATTTTTTTTCAGTTTAGATGAACATTATCTAAACCTTATAATTATTTTTTTTTCCTGAATGTAGTGACTCTTTCTTTTTGATAGAGTATTTTCAAATCTTGTTGTTGTTATAGCAGACAGTCCAGAAAAGAATCACTATAATAGTATGACTTTGATTGCTATGGATGAGTTGGCTAATGTGGTCTAGTTGTGGAATTGTCATTGATTACATGTGTAATGACAGATTTGAAGTAAGTAGTTCATTTGATCATAAAGAAGTTGTCACAAACTTTTCTTCAGGAATTGACTGATATAAAACATAGATGACATGGGACTGAGAAGCTTCCATTTTGTCTGTTTATTTTGTTCTTTTATACTCTGATAATTTATTTACCATGACATTACTATGTAAAGAAAAAGAGAAGAAAACATGAACCATGAAAGTCAAAAAATACTAGGAAACAATTAGAATATCTAGTAACACTGATTATTTTTTGCTGTATGTAAAGGCATGTAAATAAATGTCAGATTTAATTGAGACTGTTAAAGCTTGGCTTCTCAAAATCTGATTCCCAGGGTCTAAATGATACTCTTAGCTTTCACATTAGATGACTGTTTCTAAACCACCCCCCCTTTTTTTTTTTTTCATTTTAAATCTATATTTCAGTGTTTCCTTCCTGAAATTTCCAGCCTGAAATACAGAAGAAAATACTCAAAAATGTTCCTTGTGATCATCCCTCTATATATAATTAAATGTGCTTCACAAATTCAAATGGAAGTAAAACTTCATGTGATTTCTTCTGTATTCTTTAGCTTTGAATGTACACAACTTCTTTCCCCCGTACAAAGGCCCCAAACATTTTTATTTTTATTCACAGAATAAAATATAGCACGATGCTATTGCATTTATGATGTTCTTTTACAGCTATCTACGAACAATCATGTGAAGCCTATAAGCACAGAGGGAACACTTCAGGCTTTTACAATATCGATTCAGATGGAAGTGGCCCCTTGGGACCGTTTCTTGTATACTGTAATATGACAGGTGAGGTGATAAACTGTGTTAACTCTCTGTTGGGTTACATGCTCATTATATTGAAGTAGAGTTTATTAAGCAAGAAGCCTCTGTAGCTCACAATTTTAACATATAGATGCACAACAAAATGAAGGTGACTCCTTGGGTCAGAATACCAGGCAAAGAATTAGGCATAGAAATTAAAATAATAACAGGATTTAGGCTGTAAATCTAAAACTTGTTGTTGTGCTTTGCATAAGTGGGACATTTGTTCCATAAGGAGAGAATGCCATGTTAGTTCATTTTTTTGGGAGCAGCTTTGTTTTCATTGTGGTTACAGCCTCTATGAGGACTTTTAAATAAATTAGGAACATGTTATGTTTTATGAGAATACTACTGACTTTTCCCTGAAGGCTTCTGAAAAATTATAATTCAGAACTGGCCTTTGTTTGATGTAAGGAATACAGACATTAAGATTCATTTTTCAGACAATTAGTAGATCTTTTGGAGAATGAAAATTCAACCAGTAAGACTCTCACAGCCTCAATTTCAAGCACACAACCTCCTTTTCTTTATATGTGACTACATCGCTAGAAGTTTTAGATGTCAGTTTGTTGTCAGTCAGACTGTTAACAAACAGTTTAATTTGTCTATGCATGCCTATCAATGTGTGTCCTTCCAATTAAACTACATTTAAATTTATTTTTGAAAATTAGTATTACTTTATTTGTAGTTGTTTCATTTTCTTTAGTTTCTCCTTATTTGATCTTCTTCCAGTAAAAAGGATTAAATCACTTAGTTATTTCATTTAAAAAGATACATTGTGACAATTCAGTTTTACATTTTTAACTGTACAAAAGATTACTTGAATAAGCTATGATTGAATTTGGCTCATTTATGTCCTAAGTGCTGAAATTTTACTTATAAACCATTTCATAATCTTGTGATTTGGGTTTTTAAACAATTTTTGTAAACTACATTTAGCCTGCTCTGAGGAACCTGCTTTGGCAGGGGGGTTGGACCCGATGATCTTTCGAAGTCCAATCCAACCCCTACAGTTCTGTGATTCTGTGATTACTGCAAAATAATCACAGTCACATGTATTTCTTGAGAGACTGACAGGACTGTCTGCCAATAGCATTAGTTGAATTTCACAGCAGTATAAAATTCTTTAGATCATATATATTTTTTAGATTTATACATACTGAAATAATAGAAATTCTTAGTTTTAATCAATCTGTGTAATTTAACTTGTCTTACCATCTCAGCTCCTGACTTTGACTTATGCAGTAGGCTATGTTAGCTCACAGAAAACACACTTCAGATTGGCACAGACCCTTAAAAAGAAATATCCTTGTGTTCTATGAGACTAAACGAAATGAAATAATCCTGACGGAAAGAAGTTTTTTTTGCGTTTCTTTTTTTTTTTTTTTTTTAATATGTGTCAGGTGTGTCTGTAGCATCTGATGTGTGTCCATGAACAGCTGTTACAGTTTTCCTCAGTCACTTCCTATTCATCACATTAAGAAAACTTTGTTGATCAGTTCTTCATCTTAGGATGCAGACAGGATGCACCCTTTCCCAGTTTTCTCATAACTGATATCCTCTTTTCCCACCAGAGGCAGGGAAAGCATATGTCCACATTTCTTGCAGCACTGCCTGGACATTCATGTAGATTTATATTTTGGCAGATGGTAGGCACCTTTCCCCACTTTTATTTTTGGAGGTTAATTTCAGTATGAAAAGCCAACAGCCCACAGTGGTAGTTAAGATGACACATTTTCAGTGATGTGTTAAAAATTAAAAAAAATTTCCTTTTTAATTTAGGGATTTGAAAATGTGTGTGAGTGTGATAGGTGATCAGTTTGTCTCTTAATGTTTGTATTCAGAATACCCTTTAAATATGTTTTTGTTCATGTGCATATACAGAAATAAATGTTTGCTTTTTTTTTTTTTTCATACCATGAGCATATGCTTAATAGTATTATGTAATTTGGCAAAAATTAGATAAGGATAAAGTTGTTCAAGTAGACCCCTTTTTGTATTGTATTTTTGAGCAGGTATCTCACTGTGATGTTTCCTCAAGTTTTCTGATGAATACTTATTCTTTAAGTGACCGCCAGTTCTTTGCTTATTATAGACATCTTCCAGTGTCGACCACGTGTGGTCTATAGGATATTAAATAAAGTACAACTCTGTGAAATAGTTAGAAATATTAAGTAGCATTCTAATATTCACACTAATATTGGAATTTTAGCAATTTTCTATAATTGAAGCCACTGATGATAGCAATATTGATTATAACAATTGAATCAGTATTACTACCATACTTAAATATATTTCTCATGCCTTCTTAAAATGCATTCTTTATTAAATTACAAAAATATCACAAAGAGGAATCTACGTTTGACTTGACTGCCCCAACCTGGCTTTACCTGAGAGCTTACAAACCCCTACCTTGACATGGATTTCAGTCATGGGGGTTAGATGCTCACAGGCACAAACTCAGTGTGTCTCTTCATACAGCATAAACTCAATATTTCTCTTTTCATAGCTAAGCAGACTTGTCCAAAGTACAAAACAGCATTAACATGTTAGTCTTTATCAGCCACCCATATTTGAGTTATCTTCCATTATATATATTGATATATTATTTAATTATATATATTTATATCAATATATATCAATATATACAATTATGTAATTGTATATATTATTACATAATATATATGTATATTACATATATATATTTGTATATATTATATTATACATGTATATAATATATACAATTATATAATTGTATATATTGATATATATATCTTATAAAGAAACTGAGGGAGTAATCTCTGTACACACAAGAAATGTGTCTGATATTTTTTCTCTGAACAAACAAGGAGAGTGTCTGATATTCCTCGTATGCAAACTATAAGTAAGGCTGAGTGACCAATGCATTCCTGTAGCCCTTCTTGTTGTTCTCGATGTCCTTGGACAGATGCGATTCTATGTGGGCATTAGGTTTACTAACTTTATCCCTGGCTGCTCAAACAATGTCTCTGGGTCCCTCTTCCTTTCAGGGCTTTATCCCATGGTACTCCACCAAGCAGATTCTTGAAGAGGTCAAAGTCTCAAAGTCTGCTCTTCTGAAGTCAAAGCATCCCCAGGCAGAGTTCCGAATACTCCAGCTGGTCACTGACATAGAGAGCAAAAACCCCTCCTTGTCTCCCCTGAACATCTTTCCAAAAAAAAATGTATCCTTCCATTCCAACACTCCAGTCATCCCACTATGTCTCTGTAAGGCCAATAAGATCAGAGACCTGTAGGCATATGTACTCTTGTTTATTCCCCATACTGTGCCTATTTGCGTAAAAGTACTTAAAAGGTGCACCTCAGCAGGGGCACCTCACTTAGGAAGCAGTGTTCCTAGAAAGTATTTGGGGGATTTCTCCATAATGGTTCCTTCTAGGCATTTCCTTACTAACCTTCAAGTGCTGGAACGTACTCTCATGGCCCTGAGGCTGGGCTAAAAATTCCAGTTCCCCCTGCTTATTACCATGATATGGGTATTTCTGTAGGGGCATTTAAATTGAGCTCCCGCTGAAACTTTTTTTCCTATCTATGGACAGCCATTGCTGACATCTTAACATTTCTTAAAATCATTAAGAAATGAGTGGGTTGATATTCCTCTCTCCTGGTGGATTTAATTTAAAATTTTCTTCATAAGCTTGGAAAGTCTGGAACTCAAGTTGTTCTTTCCCTCCTCCAAGAGATAGACCCCATCTGACCTCAGTAGACCATGTTTCTCAAAGCAAATCCCATGGTCTAAGTAGCCAAATCGTTGGCCATGGCACCAGTCCCATAACCATTTGTTGATGATTAAAGTAGTTAGCATATGGCTTCCAGTAGCTTTTAAGGCAAAACCTTCATATAATTGTGATGTTAGTTTTCGTTCTCATTGTTTGTTTTTGCATAGTGTTAAGTTTTTACAATTAAAATTCTTTCAACCATTATTATAGAAAGTTAAAAGACTTCTAATGCAAGACTATCAGTGACATCAACATAATTGAAAAGCTATTAAACTGCTTGGTTGCTCAATGCAGTAGAATAGCTGCAAGTTAGAGAAGGTTGATTTCACAGCAGACTGCATACCTTAACACGTACCTTTTATAAGTGTACAATGTATTGTTTATCATTCAAACATTTGAATTATATTTATATGCAAGTATTTTCTGCTCTTTTATTATAAGAGCATCACACTAGAAGATATACTTATATATATTAAGTAACATCTGGGGTACTGAATATTTGCTACTAGTTCATGAAAAACAAACAAACAAAAACTCATAGAAACAGTTCAATTGCTTCTAGAATAAATATATATATATTTAATATTTTGTATGTTCCCACTTTAAATGAATCTTAAAAGCTTTCTACACAATGCCATAAAGCAGAGAGCTGCCTTACCCAGCAGTATCTGAGCTATGTGTTTTTCAGGAAAATGCAGCTCTTAATTCTGAACTACTACTTCATCGTGTTACAGTACTGAGTCAAAAAGGCATAATTTAAAGGGTGCCAAAAATCAATATTACCTTGGGTATTTTGAGGCGTCTCTCTATTGAACTATGAAAGCTTTCAGAGGGGTTTCTTAATTCTTGACTAAATACAGATTTTGAATAGTATTGCAAATAAAGATTAACATTTGATTTTAGATGGTTAGAAACACTTTCGTATGACCCAAGTTTTATACTAAATACAGTATCTGCAAGCTCCTTCTGCTTCTTTATGTAGCCGCAAGACAGCATGTCATTTATTTCAAGAGGAATCGCTTAATTTCAATTTTAATGTCAAATGTACTATTGTTTTAATGTGGGATGGAATTTAGTGTTATTTCATAAACAATTTAAGCCTAGAAAAAAATAATAGCGATAGTAACTGGCCTTCTTTCCTTCCTTCTTCCCTTCCTCTTTCCTAAGAAAAGAGAAAAAATTGTCTTTGTTTATTGTTTTCTTTCTCAATAAACATAACAAGCTGAATGCCAGTTACAGACACAGTGTGGTAATGTACATATAAATAGAAGCAATGATTAATTGGTTTCATTTTTGCTACATGATTTATGTCTCTGTTTCATAATGCACAAATGCATTTTTTGTAATTAGAGAAATCTCTTTCAAGTTTGGTGTATTTGATCATACTTTTCTTTATTTTTACCATTACCAACTTATGCAACTACTTCAGATTCTTTATTATTTTTCACGTGTTTTGAAAGATGCAACATGGACCATTATACAGCACAACAACACCAACTTAACCAGAGTCAAAAGTGCTAAGCGAGAGAACCCACACACTGTGTTTTTCAAGTACTCTGCCAGCCTAGACCAGCTTCAAGCTGCAATTAACCATGCAGAACACTGTGAACAGGAGCTTGCTTACCACTGCAAAAAATCAAGGCTTTTAGATAAGACAGGTAAGTAAAGCAGACAAATCGTGTTATGGTGCATACTGTGTTTTATTTCACTGTCTCTAGTAAAGGTATTTATTTCTATCAAGGGTATGGCTTTTTGCTACACTGGAATAAGAACAACTTCATTAAGCTAGTACTCAGAATCCTGTAAAATACTGAGAGGTATTTGCACAGGAAAAACACTACTACTCTGGTAGTCTGATTTCCAAGTGTTTTAAATATTACTGAGGGAATTACTTAGGAAACATCTCTTTCAAAGGACACAAACTAAAGCATAGATATCAGCAGTTAATTGCTGAATGTTTTTTGAACAGTCATTGTCTGTATAATAGGTGCTTTATGTAAAGCACTGATAACATTAAATTTCCACAGTCCAATAAAATCAATCATAGGAAAAGAAACGATAGATAAATTGTGGATGAATGCAAATATACAAACAAAAAAAAATAGATATGAGTGGGGTTCCTCTGATATACTTCAATAAAAAAATAAGGTATGTAGTCTTCTTAAGTCTTAACATTCATTGACTCACAGCTGAGGTTAATAAAAATCCTTTTTAAGTACTATATATAACATGGACATAAAAATGCATTTTTTGATGATTTTTGAAAAATTAAGCCAGATTATTTGAACTGACTAGAAACTCTGATGCATTTTGAGTTAAATTATTAGAATTGTTTTCTAGTAAGCAGAAAGTAGGGCTCAGAGTTCAATTTATTTTATTTTTTTTTTTTACTTAAACCATTTCTTTACATATGCTTCATCCTTATCTCTGTCATGGACATAGATGGATTTTTTCTTAGACTAGCATTCACTCTTGGCAGAATATCTGTTCCAAAATGACCCTGCAGCATAAAAGATGAGCCTACTAAATAAGGTGTTCCATTGAACTTCCCTTTTACTTGTCGACTCCAAATTCAAGTTTTAGTTAGATATTTGAAAGCCTGGCTTACATCAAGCAGAAGGTTTTAAGATTGTGTTGTCTAGGTATTTCACTTTATTTATTTATGTATTTATTTTATAGCTATTACTCTGTTACACAGCGTAAGTTAAGAAAAAAAAAAGTCTTTTTCAACTCACCATCTTCCTTGGAGAATTCAATCTGTAAATCATGAAAAAAGGGAAAAATTAACAGGTCAGAGAAGGAAGCAGGGAAAAACTTACAGAAGCAGAGATACACTAAGACTGCACAGCTATGCAGCTTTTGTTAGAAAGCTAAAGGAGCACAATCAGTTGCTAAGCCATCTAACATTTGGAGGTTTGAATGGTATGTATAAATAACCGTGAGAAAGTTATTTGAACGTTCTGCAGATTCTCTGAAATCACTATTTTTTACCTTTTTAAAACATTAATACAGATTATGCTAAAAGCAACTTTTTTGAAGAGTAGACTTTAGTCTGTTCTGAAGAAGAAAAAAGAAAAAAAGAGATCTCAAGAGAGTGTTGAGGTAAAAGAAAGCTAGAATCTACTGATTATCAGTCTTGGATTTGGTATGAAGGTTGTTTAAAAAAGGCAACCCTGTGTTTTTGATAGAGGAATGAACAATGCCTATTGAAGAGAACTTTTTTTTTTTTTACGTTTTCAGTTTGAAAGCAGGCAGAGGTGCATTTTTATGACTTTTTTTGAGGATGTATTAACTTTGCATACCTTTTTAGGCAAGCTTAATTAAATCACTTCTTCAAAATAAAATTCAGATGTTAGTGGTTGTAACATTAGTTGCTGTTCAGGTTAATGAATCACCGTTAAACTACATAGACTAAATACCTAGCTTAGCACAGAACTGTCATGCAGAGCTATCTGCAAAATTAAATGCATGAATACTGCTGAGTTATCTTTCTCAGAGATTTCAGTAAGCTCTTAGAAACAGTTAAGCTATCTGTTGTTAAGCAAAATGGGCAGTGCCTACATCAGTTAAACACCAGTTAAAACCTGGATGCATGCTGATTAACTACAAGTACCATGTTGTAAATATATCCTAAAGTATTTTTAGACTGAAAAATATTTTTCATCTCTGAACACCACAAAATGTAAATCCTGGACTTTGTCTCAGATGCTGCAAGAGTAAGAATTCCCAAATCCTCAAATTTGACATCCTTTTCTTTCTGTCAGTATAATTTTTCAGCTTGCTTTCATGGAAGGAGAAAAACTTAGAACTCTAACACCTTTTGAAAATTTTATGGTCATCTCTGCATGAAAGAATTCTCTCATTTGTCTCCTGGATTTCAGAGAGCTGTGGGGTTTGGAGGGCAAAGGAATTAGGGATCTTTTCTTGTTTTCATTTTATTCTTCAAAATCTGTATTTCAGTTGAAAAGAGAGAGAAGAGAAAATATTATTTGTTCTTGCTGTAGAGTAGTGATTTTTTTTTTTTTTTTTTTAACTGTTGCTGGAAAATACAGTTCTGGTCTTCTGAGAACTTTGAAATATATTTGTCACATACATTTATGTTAAATATGCCATTTTTATCTTGTTTCAGTAGTTATGAACTCTAACAAACATTTAGGATCTCAGTGTGACACAGTACCATAAATTCATACATTTAGAAGTTTAATTAGAAATTTTAATAATGATGTTGCACTTATAAATGTGAATTATAATTAAATTTGATAAGATGTTCATCCCATTTTGAAGAGTTCGTAGAGCTAAATAAGAATTTTATTTGGAAAATAAATGTTTTTAAAAATTGAGGAAGCTTTAGGAAAGCAAAGTGATCTAATTTGCAAATTTGGAAGGAATAGCTTGCTGACTTAGATATTATTTCATCTGTTCAGCACCTGAATGTGGTCTTAATTGTGGTTTAGCCCCAGCAGGTAGGTAACAGCTACCCCACAGCTGCTCACTCACTCTCCCCAGGTGGGATGTAGGAGAAAAGCAGAGAGGTAAAAGTGCAAAAATTCATAGGTTAAGGTAAAAATGGTTTAAAAAAGCTATGTGTGCAAGAAAAACAAAGCAAAGAACTCATTCACTACTTCCCATCAGAAGGCAGATGGTCAGTGACTTCCAAGTAAGCAGGGCTCATCACAATTAATGGTTTCTTGGAAAGATAAATGCCATCATTCCAAATGCTATATCCTGTTCTTCCCCTGGCCTCTCCTGGATTCCCCTGCCCTCCCTTCTCCTTCCCCTCCCTTTTTAACCCAGCTTTTACTGAGCATGGTATCATATGGTGTGGAAAATTCCTTTGGCCAGTCTGGGCCAGCTTGCCTGGCTGTGTCCTGCTTCTTGTACACTCAAAACCTTCTCACTGGCAGGGCAGCACAAGAAGCAGAAAAGTCCTTGGTTCTGTGCAAGCAATTAACTGTGACAGCTGAAAAGATTTCTGTTCTAGCATGTCTATTTTAATTGAAAATCCCAAGCACAACATTCCACCTATGAAGAAAATTCACTCTATCCCAGCCAAAAGAAGGGCAATCTTCACCAAGTCTTCCTGCTGAGGATCACCTTTCTGAATTTATTTGTTGCTTTTTATAAATGAATCTTTGAATTACTTTAAAGTCAGTATTGAAAAACAAAAAACAATCACAAATAGCTAACAACTGAAGTAAACCTGATATTGGAACAAAATTAAGTAACATTTTACTGCAAATTACTTTTTTCTATCTCATTGATTATGACCACAATGAAATATCAGGATTTGAAATATAAATATACACATTAACAAATTTTCTGCTGAGTTTAATCCCTACCACTTGTGTGATCTATAATCTTTGCCATCTGTTCCTGTTGAATAAAATTTTGATTATTATCACATGAAATATTCTGGGGACATGCAGGCCCCAGTAATAGTAATTCAGTCCCCAGATAGTAATTCTTATATGACTATTCTTAACTAAGAATAAATTATATTAAATCAGCCTAGATAGCATTTGTAAACTATGTCATGAGAAAACTTACATGTTATTATATTAATATAGTTGTTATGAAGAAAGTTCTAACCCTTTTTACTAATAGCTTTATTTTGATTAGGCAATGTTTAGAGATAGAAGAAGAATCACAATCTGGACTAATCTGTATTAATTTGCAGTATTTCAGTAAATACTCTTTCTCACCCTTCCATAAGAGCAAACAACTGAGACCAGCTTTTAAATACACTTCAATATCCCTAGCCAAAGGCTGGGAATATTAATTCAAAACTACAATGTAAAGCTAAAGCATCCTGTTGTTACAACAGAAATGTACTGTTTTTTACAATTCTAGTTGGAAATTTTTGAAATGTTGTCTGATAAATTATTTATAACCTGTCACTAGGTTTTCTTTCTCCTTTGATGGCTTGCAAACACAGACACTGATATTGGACATTGATGTCATTATGCAAGTTTGACTTTTCCAGAAACTGTTTGCATTCTTTTTTTGGCCTGCTGGACTGACAGTTATGTGGTAATGAATGTAGTGAATATGTTTATGAGCTAAGAGATTGTCAAAATAACAAAGGTCTTATCTAACAGTAAGTTTTAATAAGTAGTGATTGTTGCAGGTAAAGTTGAAAGAAGGATAAATTCTAGCTTGCTTGTGCTTGTGGGGACTGCTTCTTGGAGTTTGCAACAAAAGCAAAAGGAAATTTCTGTAGGAAACTCTTTAATTTAACTGTACTTGACTTCTTCTCATGCTCTGACTTTAAGACATGGCATCTTTCAGCCTTCTTTATTACCTGAGATGTTTTTGTCTTTCTGCTTCATATCTTTTAGGCATTGTCTGTTCTTTATATTTTTTCTGTCACTGTGTTTGCTTGATGTAACACATCAAGATGGGGAACATCTCCAATCTTCACCAGATACATCAATTTGCCTATGAGGTTTAGTCACTAACATGATTTCTACTGTCTCTGAATATGTAAATTCTGAATCTGCTATATGTGATTAATGTCTGTTTTTGGGCATTTCTGATTAACACATAGTACTATTCACCTGTTTAATGTGCATCACAGATACGAGTAGTACTCTGCAGTATTCTTAGCAGTGGAACGAATTCATCTCTGTAAAGCTTTTCTGTAACTCTCCTGATTCTATTTCTGGTACTTCCATGATCTAGAATTGATCTTTACTTGGGACTTTAAACTACTTTGATTTCTAGGGTGATGATATCTCCTTTTTCATGTACCATTTATAAATGCATTTTATAAATGGACTGCTTAAGATAAATGATTCTAATATCATGGCTGGCTGAGCCATGATAGGACCATTAGTTCCTTTTTCCACTAATGTAAGCAAATACCTGTGACAGTCATTTAATACCTGATAATGAAGTATTACAATGAATAATTACTTATCTAATGAAAGTGATAACTTTTTTTTTTTTTCTGTTTAAAGTTTTTATATTTGAGGGATGATTTTTCTATGGATATTTTAGAAACTTGTTTGTATTAAAAAAAAATAAAAAATAAAAAATAATAAAATAAGAAGAGTCAAAGATAGGACTGGGCACTGATTTTCCCAAACCTACCTTTTAGATGGGTTGCCATTGAGCTGGTGGATTGGAAGGACCAATGAAACACAGACATACTGGGGAGGTTCCTCGCCTACTGTTCAGAAATGCGCTTGTGGCATAGAGGGGAGCTGCATTGACTCCCAGCATTACTGCAACTGCGATGCTGACAGAAATGAATGGTGATTATTTTTATTATTATCATTGTTTATTCACAATATATTGTCTTGGAATATAAATAAAGAAATAAAAACCTTAGCAGATTCTTAATACCAAAAATGCTGTAAGTATAAATTAGTATAGTGACACCTGTTCTTTTTTTTTTTTTTTTTTTTTTTTTTTTTTTGAGATATAGAGCACTGTCTTAAAAAATATTGCTACATATATTAAGTGTTACTGTTAATTCTTTCAATCTGAATTTCAGGGAGTAGGGGAAGGAGTAGGAGGAGGAGTTCATTTTATGCAGAGATTTTCTAGTTTTAGAAAATATGTTATATTTTAAGATATCAGTTTTTGTGTTTAGTATAACTTCAGCTATGTATTTTAGAATGGGAAAAATAATCAAAGCCAATCTTAAAGGTATGGGGGGGGGAGGGAGTTGTTAAAATTTCTAGGAAATTTTAAGCATAATTTTTTAACTCTACATTTAAGTTTAGGCTTTTAAATTTTTATTATTATTAAAATTGGACACCCTTGTTATCAGCACAATTTATTTATTTATACATTATACTACCTATTGTAAGTGAATGGAAGTTTCTCTATGATGTAGATGTTCCACTTGTATTTGAAATTCATCTAATGTTATTTATGGTCCTATTAAAATAAGTAATATCACAGAAAAGTCCTTATCATGATGTCAAATTTGAACCTGGCTTTAAACTTCAGATTATCAGTGTACCAGATCCAGCTTTTTTAATAGCAATTCTAGGACAGTATAAAGCAGGCTGATACTTTTCAAATAAAATATTTTCCATTGAATAAACTTTTATGTCTTTAAACTTTTAAAGCATATCTAACATTTATAAGTCTTATTCAATGAGTAAGCTAATATGTGCACATTAATAAATGTATCGACATCTGCAGATAGAAAACGTTAAGAAGGTACATGGGAAGCTTCATGTCTTCATCTGTGTATGTACACATATGTATACAATGTGCATTTTCTCCTCTAGCTTTCCTTTAAATGAACAGCTAGTGAATTTGTTTGGAAAATGATCCTATTATCATGAGCAAATACAAAAATGAAAATACAATGAAGAGTTAGTCAAAGAACAATTAACTTACAAGTTCCAGAAGTTTCTGTAGGTTTGCATGGGAAAAGAATTGTCATCCACAGTAAAATTCACAGTCATACCTGCTGTATTCTTCTCATAAAGGTCTTATACAAAAACCCAGAACACTAGAATTTTTCCTATTACTGTGTTGCACAGCAGCACAAGCAATTTTTGATTTCTAACAACAAAAATGTGTTAAGAAATTAATATATTTTGAGACAGGCTTTTGAATATTTATTAGCATATGCAATATATTCTTGCTCATTATTTTCACTCACAGTAAATACTCGTATACATAGATTAATTTACAATGTTAACATACTTATGAATATAGTAGTTAAAGGATGACATAAGTACAAATCAAGGTAATTAGTGTATGTTGGTAAGTGAATCAAAAAGTTGTTGATAAGTGAATTGAAAATATAAATTGAAAATAGAATGTGTCCTGTTTTATGTTTCTGTATGTATCCACACTTGTTGCTTTAATTTTCAGTTTAAGAGGTAACTTATCCCTGTAAATCCAATGTTACGAATTTTATGGTATGGTATATTAACCAATGTTATGGTATTTACACTTACTTTGGTAGTTGTTCTTAATGTTACATTTGCCTCCCCAGGGACTACTACAGATTTTAATCAGTTGCTTCAATTCTGATGGTAGATGAGAAAAAGTAGGCAAAAGTTTTGTTAGAGATGCTTTCTGAGCACACAGAAACAGAGTTACATATATTGTGGTTTTGAAAACATGTTTTTTATATCCTATGCTCACAGTGAAATCTAACTTATTTCATAAATTGGATATGGGTTTAGATCTGAAAGTCCTTGTCTGGGTAATCAAAATATTTATAAAAATCTCCAATCAAATATTATATATATATAAACGTGTGTATATATGTTTCTGCAAATCTACAAAAATGCAGGCAGGCTAATTTCTATTCAATTCTCCTTTAGCTTAGTTTTAGTGAAGCAAACTTTTTTTTTTTTTTTTAATGTTCTAATTAGAAATGTGCAATATCTTACTTCATCAAAAGTTAACATAAATATTACTTTCAAATGTTTTGCATTCCTCACTTAAGAAAAAATAATTTAAAAAAATGCTTCTTGAAAAATTGCAGCTATCTGTACACTCTGTTGCAAAACAGATGAACAAAAATTGTACACACACACACACAAATTTCATTCAGCTGAGGAAGGAATTTTTTCCCATTCTCTCAGCTCTAGTGCACAGAGTGCTGAGAGAGTGCTTTGCAAAGCCTAGCCGTGTTCCCAGAGATGTTTGCAAGTTTGCTTGGCACCCAGTGCTTGCTGAGTTGCTTGTCTTGTGTTTAACCTCTGAGCAGAGTGAATTCCAGATGGCCTCCCCTCTCTGAATTCATATCATTGTCTCTGAATTGTTGTGCTTTAAGGGATGATTCAGTTAGACATTAATTGAATGGACATGAATTGAATGAATTTTCCAGAATGGACTGAATATTTCCACGGTTTCAAAGGAAGAAATTATAGGGTCAGAACTGGTGTTTTCTGAACCTTAATAGTTCAGTTCTTACACTAAATTAACAAAGATTTTAAACAGTGAATTCTAAGATTAGAAGTATTCTGTGTGTGCTCAGAATATTAGGCTATATTTTTCCTTTCCTGTAAAATACTTATTTAAAGTAGATGCTTCTTTTCATGTACGCTCAGAATGACACTGTATTTTTCTGTTTGACTTTCTCTTTATTTACATTATTCAATGATGAAGACACAGGCCATTTTAGATACAAGTAACAAAATTAATGACATGGGCGTAATGACATGATGTTGTTTTATGCACCCAGATTCATTCATACCCATTTGTGTCAAATGCACAATCATAAACCTGCCCACTTTTCATGATTTTTTTTTCAGTCCTGTCAAATAATCATGAGATTAATACCAAAGCATATTTTTTTTATTCACATGTGCTTCTGTTAGCTTCATACTTACACAGATACTTTCAGAATGTAATTATTTCTTTTTCCCCAGCAATGATAACAAAATGTTTATCAGAAACACATGACAGAAATGTGGCTTTCATGTTATCTTTCCAGGACTAATGATACTGGGTTCCTTTCCTACAAGGAACATCTACCAGTAACAGAAATTGTGATTACAGATACTGACAGACCAAATTCTGAAGCAGCTTACAGACTAGGGCCTTTGCTTTGCCGTGGTGACCGTAAGTAACAATAAAGAGTTTTGCTAAATAATGATGGCTTTTGACTAAAAAAAGAAAAAACAAAACAAAACAAAACAAAAAAAAAAACTAAATTTTACCCAATTCTTTTAGTAGCTAGAAAAGAAATAGACAAAGTGTGATGTTCCATTTCAAACTAGGGTAGAATTGTAAAGAAATATTTTTTTGTGTATAAACGTAAATAATGAAGACTGGCATGGTTAGTATAGTTTTTATAGTTCTTTGCATCAAATGTTATCCTGTGGGTTTCTTCTTTAATATAGTCTCATATTATTATCAGTTATTGTTTTATTTGTTGTCTGATATTTGTCTTTCATCTTTTTTTTTTCCCAATTTATTTTTAGCTTCTACTAATAAAATGAAATTATCACCAGAAAAAATAATAAAAATAAATGAACACCAGTAAAAATCTGCACTTTTAGGCTCAGTTAGGAGACTGCATAAATATATAAATACAGGTTAACAAATATTTATTTTTATGTCTTTGATTCCATTCCTCTGACTTGTCAGAGTAATTAGGAAGAGTTGTTAACAGATGTGTGCTACAGCAGTGCTTTCTAATTTTCTTATGAAAATTTGTTAGACATGGGGGAAGAAAAAAAAAAAAAGCAAAACAACAACAAGAAGAAAAACCATTTGGGTGCTTCCTTTTCACATCTCTTGTCACTCAGCTGTGAATAGTTTACATTTGTTGTCTGTCATAGAACTGTGCAATCACGGGATTATGATACAGAACCACGGCTAATTCTGACTGGAAGAGACCTAAGGAGGTCTCTGCCCATACAAAAAAAAAAAAAAAACAAAAAAAACCACTCTTGAGTAGCCCATCTATTCTTTACTTTGCTGTATACTTGTAATGCTTTTGAAATAGTGAAGCTGTACTCTCCCAAGGAATCCATTCTGATTTACTAAGATAATTCAAATGCTTCATTGAAGCTGATTGTATTATTACTTCACTGTTTCTGCTGCTGTTCTCTCTCTTCTAATTACTAGCAATGTTTTACCAGTTTTGTATAAATTAGTATTATTAAACTTCCTATTGTGCTTGAATTACTAGTAACAGCCAGCTCATTGTTTTCTAAATAACTGTTACATACTTGAGTCATAATTGTGGTGAATTTGGCTCTGTGGGAGCTGTGACCTGGAACAGTTGAGAACAGTTTTAAAATTGATCCTAAGATGTTAAGGCGCTTCCTTCAGCTAATGACACTTTGCATAGAATGATAGGCTTCCTTCTGCAGTGACACCAAGTAACCCATCAAACAGCACAAAAGAGCAAAGACATGTTTTTCTCCCCCAGCCTCAGCCACCTGTTCATGGCTCTGGCCTACCATGTAAAAATTGTCCTGATGCTAACTTTTGATGGCTGGCAGTAGTCTCAGGTGGCAAGTGTCACAGCAAGAAATTACTAGAATATATATAAATATCCTGCCATGATGGTTTTCTAGGTGAGGGATCTGAATTCTGATTAAAACTATTAGGTCAGGAAGGATGAGGGAATGGACTTCGATTTTACTGTGGTATGTGTTTCAGGTCTTTGTTTGGTTTTGTAGGTGAGAGAAACTTGTAAATTTCTCCCCACACACACACATACACACTTATTTTATTTTATTTTATTTTATTTTTATTTTTTTTTATTTTTTTTTTCTAAAAACAGAGTGCCTGAAGCAAAAAACATAGTTGAGCATAAGATTTAGAATCAGATTACAGTATTATCAGGAGAATGTGCACAGTCCTTGTTCAATTACATAAGAAGTCATTGAATACCTCATTTTATTTAAAAAACAATATAGATTAGTAAAGAAATACAGATACACCTGAAAGAATTCAGCAGCAATAACAAGGTACTTCTAGTTGAACAGCATAAATGCAGATTATGTTCTTATTATAAGAGAATGCTATTAGAGATTTTATATAAGCTTTTTATTAATGAAGATAAAATGCAACAAATTATAATTAAACATGAATTTAAGGAAATATAAAACCAGGTAAATATCTTGTAACATTTTGAGTAAAGTTTATATGGATTTATCATGTAAATAAGAATTCATATGAATTTCTAAACTGTAGTCAATTAAAGAAGATATGTTATCAGAATTTAAATATTTATTTCCTTCTATGGGAATTACTAGGAGCTGTATCTTATCTTCTTTATGATATCTGGCAAAACTTGGCTAGAGTGCAACAATGGCACAACTCCTTTCCTCTTTATGTGAGAAATGCATTTAATGACTCTCACAGTAATAATTTAGAATGAGTATTAGAATTAGAATAGTTCAGGTGGAAGGGACTTCTGAAGATCATCTAGTCCAATTGCCTGACCACTCCAGGACTAACCAAAAGTTAAATCCTATTATTTAGGGCATTATCCAAATGCCTCTTAAACATTGAGAGGCATGGTGCATCAACCACCTTGCTAGGAAACCTGTTCCAGCATTTGGCCACCCTCATGGTAAAGAAATTTTTCCTCATACCCAGCTTGAGCCTCTCACAATACAACTATTTGCCATTCCTACACATCCTATCATTATTTACCAGGGAGAGGAGAATGGCGCCTCTCTCTCTATTTGTCCTCCCCAGGAAGCTGTAAAAAGCAGTGAGGTTACCTCTTAACCTCTTTTTCTCCAAATTTGGCAACCCAAGTATCCATAGCCTTACAGCCCTGTAACCAGCTTTGTTGCTTTCCTCTGGTATTTTCACATACCTCAATATACTTTTAATATTTGGAAGCCCAGAACTGCACACAATATTTAAGGTGAGGCCTCACTTATTTTAAATATAGTGGGAAAATAGTCTCTTTTGACCAGATGGCTATGCTGTAGTTAATGCATCCCAAAACATCATTTATCCAGGGCACACTGCTGGCTCATGTCAGTCTTTCTGTCAACCAGCACCCTTAGAATCCTTACGGGTTTCCTAGCCAAATTTCTCTGAATATGTACTTCTGATTGGCATTGCTCTGTCCCTTGTGCAGAATGCAGCATTTCTGTTTGCTGAATTTCATGCTATTGGTGACTGCATAAATTTGCAGTCTACTTAGATCCTTCTACAAGGCCACTTGTCCCTCAAGAGAGTCAAGAGAACCCCCCAGTTTAGTGGGGGTTCAGATCACTAAACTTGTTAAAGATCCATTCAACTCCTGTACCCAGGTTATTCAGCCAATTCATCACTCAATGTAGCATGTACTTGTTCACCTCACAGTTGGATAATTTGCCCAGAAAGATACTGTAAGGGATGGATTCAAAGACCTTACTAAAATTCAGAAAGATTACATCCACCACCATCCCCTTATCCGCCAAATGGGTGACCTTATCATAGAAGGAGATCAAAGGCTTTCCCTTCATGACCCCATGTTGACTATGCCTGATTATTCCTTTAAATTCCTTTCAGTAGTACCCAGGGAAATCTCCATAGCTTTTCGAGGTACTGGAATTTATACAAACAAAATTTATATATAAATATAAAATTTTGTTTATATAAGATTTATATAAACAAAATTTATACAAAAAGGTATAGTACTTTGTTCAAAGTTGCTGTATCTGTTCCCCAAAAGAATACATCAGGCCCTATCTGGACAATCTAGTTGAGATTCCAGGCATTTCATTTCCTATTAACTGAGTTTTATTGTTGGAGCAGAGCTTTTTAACCTCTGCTGTGGTTTAAACCTTCAGGCAGCTAAGCAGCACGCAGCCATTCACTCACTCCCCACACCAGTAGGACTGCAAAGAGAATCAAAGAAAAAAAAAAAAAAAAGGAAAAAAAAAAAGTGAAATTTTTAATTGAGATAAAGACATTTTATTAGCATGGAAAAGGAAGATAAATTATTTTTACTATGATTGTATTCGTAGTAGTAGTAGTAATATAAAAGAATGACAATAATAAGAGGAAGAACAATAATAGTATCAAAGTAAGTGATGTACAATGCAATTGATGACCACTATCTGACCAATGCCCAGCCAGACTCCCAAGAAGTAGCTGCTCCCTTCTCTGCCTGCCCATACAGTTTTATTGTTCCACATGTATTCATATGGTACAGAATATCCTGTTGGCTAGTGTGGGTCAGCTGTCCTTGTTCTGTCACATCCCAGCTTCTTGTGTATCATCAGCCTGCTTGCTGATGAGAAGCTACAAAGCCCTCGACTTAGTTTATAACATATCAACAACTAAAATGTCAGTGTGTTATCAACATTATTCTCATCCTAAATCTAAAACGTAGCACCATACCAGCTACTTAGAAGAAAATCAGCTATATACCCATTGAAACAAGGACAACTTCTCGTACTGAATAAATCTTTTGTGGGGATCCCATTTTTTTGTATTACCAACTAAACATGAAGCCTCTGTGGAACTCAGGTGCTCTTAACACTGAAAATCCCTTGTAGACTTAGGTACTTTCCTTTGCTTAGTTTGTTACAAAACTTATACTAGCAATATTAGACAACATTGTATTTTGACTTTAACATGTATTTTGACAAACAGGAGCATTTTGGAATTCAGCATCGTTCAACACAGAGACATCTTACCTGCATTTCCCCACCCTCCATGGAGAACTCAGTGCAGATGTATCATTTTTCTTTAAAACTACTGCTTCTTCAGGAGTGTTTTTAGAAAATCTGGGAATTCAAGACTTCATAAGGATAGAGTTATACTGTAAGTAACACCACTGCATTGTATTATTATTATTAACATTAATATCATTAACTATTACTATTATTATTTTAGTTTTCAGTAGGACTATGTTAGAGTTAACTAATAGGAGGAATATTTAAAAGTATATTCTCTATTTTTATTACAGTTATTACTTTGGTAGCTTTATCATTCTTCTCAAAATCCCATCACTGGAATTAGATTTAATTATACAAATATACATTCAAAGATAATTTCAGCCCCAGAGCATTCTTAATCTCAGCAATCAGCCTGTTACTGCTCAATCAGTTCCTACTTTACACCCCTCACAGCCAGGCACTACATGTGGCTGTTGCGAGATTCATTCAGTCACAATGTGTGAGTCAGACCATCTATAGCATATTACCCTAACTTTGTTATATCTTTTCCCAAATTCAATATCAGCAATCTTTTTATCATTATGATTTCCTTCATACATATCTAAAAACTTAGATTTTAGCACATAGATATTTTTTTTTTTACAAGAGAAAATTAAGTTGTATCATTGAATTCAGTAACATGACTCGTGTAGAATTTACCTTAGTTGTCTCAATGTTTTTTTAGTCTTATATTGTTCATTATTAAAAGGGAGACTATTTAAAATGAATAATTACTGTTTCAAAATATTTTGGATTTATTTGAAATTACAGATCATTTAAAAAGTTTTATAGTTGACAGGTGCTTCTGAGACTTCTTTGTAAAAGTTGACATTGGACATTTCCTTATTTTGTACAAATACATTGATAATTTTCTGGTGTATACATAAATAGGTACATGTATTTTATATCATACAAAATATAATTTTAGAAACACTAGTGCATCTTTATTAAAAAAATAAAATATTTTTCTTGCATTTTTTCCAATTATAATGTTTCACATTATTTAAACAAACAGAAAAGCACTTACTGCGTTGTTCTGTTGACAGGTGAACTATGGAATATTGTGTAGAATGCTTTCTCAATTTGTTTTTTTGTTGTCTCAGGCTGTATTCAAAAGATACTCTGTTTTCAGTAGTGTCTTTACCAGGTTTATAAGGAGTGTGATAAACCTGTTAAAATTTTGTGAACAGGTGAAAACACAGTAGCATAATAACCTCGGTGCCAACGAATACAGAAAATGTGTTAGGTCACCACTTCAGTGAATCTGAAGCCAATGGGTCACTACTTCTCTGAAACAATTATAATATTGTTTCATAGCAACCTGTTTTCCTATCTCAAAATAAACCGTTAAATTACAGAAACATTACAGGACTATTTCTGAGAACTAAATTCATCTATGCAGTTGGCAGAAGACCATCACTATTTCTTCATGATAATAATATGCAGAGAAGCTCATGTCACTGGTCCCATTCATTCATATGCATCCTTCAGTTGCACAAACTTGTATTTTTGTATATAGGAATACTTGTATATATATATTATTTTTCTCTGTATGGCTTGTGACTAACATAAGAGAAAGGCTGAATTTGTCCATTATTACAGTGGACAAATTCAGATATTTCTTCACTTCCAGAAAATATCATGAATTGTTGAATAGGTATACTTATTATTTTTTGATAGGTAGGATTGTTTGTTCTGGAGCCAGAATTGTGTATTTATACTAAGGGTAATATTGTTCGGTAATTCATAATACATTATCTTATCACAACTACCTTAACAAACAAACAAACACATTAATCACCTTGATATCATATTATATATTACATATCATATTGTATAGTATCATTTAAATTTCATTATATACTCCTTTGCAGTAGATTTGAATGTAAATCAACAACCTACACTTCATATGCTATTTATGTTTCTACATAAATCAATGGCTTTGATTCATGTAATAGTAAATAACGATAATGAAAATGTCAGGTTACATGTTTAAGATGAAGATGTTAGAAATTATATGATTAATATTTGGCATACAATACTAGATAACACTGAGATTTTTCTTAGCATTTTATTTTTTGATTGTTCTCAAGCTTTATATCCAATGCTTTTATTTATGCTATAATAGTCTGTAGACAATTAAGACTAACTTTACCAAGGCAAAAGTGCCAGATCAAGCTTATTAGGAAAGGTGAAGTTTAAAGCTGTTTGGTTTTATGAACATCTATAAACACTGCAGTGCATACGTGACATAAAAAGCTGTTGCAAAAATATAGTTATTTATCCTAATCATATTTTAAACACAGAAAACTAAATAGTCTTAGACAAGATATGATTATTTTTATTTATTTATTTATTGTAAGCAAATATAAAAATAAAATAAAACCTTGAGGCTTTGACTTTTCTTCTGAGGTACTGTAATGTTCTGCAGACTGTTTCAAAGCCATAAAGGATAATTCAACTCTGAAAGTTTTCACAGTACAGTGTATTAAATAGTTATATGACTGCAAATTATATCTTCTAGCCAGAAGTCTAAGTTTCTATTTTATTTTTTCCGAGTGCTCACTGAAGGATTATTTCCAATTTAAATACAAAAAGATAAACAGAATTTTAAAGTAGGAGCACAATTATGTAGTAATTTAGAGGGCCTTCTGAGGAAAGAACTATTGGAAATAGTTCTGAAGAGTTCCGAGTATGAAGCTGTGATAGGCCCCCTTCTGCTCAAGTTCACTACTTATTGTCCAGGATGAGTGGATTCATATTTTTTTTCTAGGGAAAGTACTTAATTATTGTATTCTGTAGCATATTACTTGGTAATTACTTTATGTTACTGCATATAATGTATATGTCTTGGTACTCTAAGTAGTTCTTGTTGGCTGTGCTTTCTGTTAGTCATTTTAGCTACAGCTAGTCACTGATCACACTCCATGATCACTATCAACTGCATCTTCCACTCCACTTTGCCAGTCTGTACCTGTGCTTTGCCTATGTTTGAATTCATTAGCTTCAAGAGTCCCTGCAATGTCTGGATTTTTTTTTTTTTTTTTTGTCTAACACCAAGTTAGGTAAGGACCACAAAGTATTTATTCATTAAAAGAGCTCCAGGACAGAGCTTTCTCATGCTACCAAGAAAATGATGAAAATGTTCTTTGTCGTGGTCTTTCATCACAAGAGGACGAATTTCAGAACTCAGTCAGCATCTCTCTACATCCTGTGGCACACCTTCTGCAGGTGGTTTGACCACTGGGCTCATAATTGCCAAATTCCTTCTAAACTTGCAGTACTATTGTTTTAACCAGAGTTGATTTAAATACAAAATATAAACTGATTATATTTATCTCTTTTTCTGACATATTCTGGTCAGTCTTCAGACAGTCCACCAGATGCTAGTGGGGTCATCATAGCTCTTTAAAACTCCATCTTTGCAACTTCTGGGACTGGTTCTGTTTTTCAAGATTACATTACTCTTTAGTGTTAATAACATAATTAATTATTTCATTGGTTATTTCAAAAGCTATATGTGTTTTCTTACCTTTAAAATCTCATCAGTCACATTATTTATCAGATCTGTCATTCTGATATGCTATTTAATAGGCACATTCAGTGAGTTCAAAGCAGAATTTGTGTTTTCAGGCTTCACTCCAACAGTATCTGGAGGATTACAAAGACCTCCCTACAGAAGGTAACATTCAGCAGAAATTCTCTTTACCTAGTCACATGGAGTTTCTGTAGCTTTTGTTCTCCTACTGTTTTGTTTTTGTTATTTTTTTTTTTAAACCCTTCAGTACAGGGAGACTGAGCTCTCAACTTTATCAAATGACACAAATTATCCAAAAATTCATTTTAATGATGACAAGATTTTAGGCAACCATTATTTCTTATTATTGTATACAACACTGTTGATTTTTAAGCGGAAGAGATCACTTACTACAAAAGGAGTTCTGGTTAAAACTCAACTGCACATTATGTCTTATTTTATTTGAAAAATCAAATGTTGTGTATATTTTTTTCTCTCAGATTAAACTGTTATAGAAAAATACTTTATAATAATCAGATTTGGATCAGATTTGGAGGTAACAAGCATATGGCATTATTCAGTCTAAAGATTGGCCAAAGTGGATGTAAATTTTCTAAAATTTCTAATGTATCTTTTAAAACTGGAAAGAAAATGCAAGTATTTCACAATTTCACTGTGATTTTTAAAAAATGTATTATTCTGTAAATTAATGTTTGATAACATGTTTGAAGGTCTTTCATGTCCTCTGATCACTTCTAACCATCTTGCTTTTCTCTGAAAGTCTAATGACATGAATTGGAACCTTTAATGGTTCCAGTTCATGGAGACTTCTCATCCTCCAGTCTTTTTTTCTAGTAATAATTTAAAATGCTGGTAATCTCATGTTTAGGGATCTCTTCATATGTGTTTATCCTTTAGTATGTTAATTGAGCAGTTTATAACTTCCAGATTTTTGATTTCTGGCATATTCCCCATCTGAACAACAAGATGCTTTTCTAGGCAAACTATCATGCAAATGTTGCTTAGGGAACGACGCGGTTGACTTCAACATATAAGCTGAAGCGTATTGTGTGAATATGGTTACATTAAAAAAAAATATATGAGACTTTATTGAGACTTCTCAATATATAAACAAGGCTTATAATAAAGATGGAGAAAGGCCTTTTAGGAGAACCTGTAGTGGTAGGGCAAGGAGCAATGGCTTTAGACTGAACAAAGGTAGATTTAGATTGGGTATCAGGATGAAATTTTTTCATGATGGTGGTGAGACAACAGAATAGGTTCCCCAGAGAAGTTGTGGATGTCTCAATAATGGAAGACTTCAAAGTTGTGTAATACAGGGCTTTGAACACCTTCACCTAATGAAAGATGTCCTTACCCAGGGCAGAGGGGGTGGACTAGATTGTCTTAAGTTTCCTTCCAAACCAAGGAGAAGACCATCACATATCTCATTCTGCAGTATTGCAGACTAGTGAATATTCTTGACAGGCATCAGTTTTGATGTTAATTTATTTATTTATTTTACTTGCAATGTCGTAACAACCTCTATGGACATTTTAGACAGAAAAGTTTGAAAATCTTGCAAGAAATCAAAACATGGTGCATACATTGGAATCAATTTATTCTTTTCAAAAAGTTGTGTTACTGATTTTGAAAATGACTTGAATCTGTGTTAGGACAGATATTTCCTATTAGTCAATGCTGCTTTCTAGATCAAAATTTGTACTCTGATAATTGTATGAGTTGTGTGAATAAATAAGGAAAAAAAAAAAAAAAAGAAGATAAAACCTGATGAATTTTAATTTTGGTGGTTGAAATTTAGCTAACAATGGTAATCAATTAACACGTAAGTAGGGTATATCTTTTTTATCCAAAATGAAAAATAACAAAGCTAGTACATTTCACTGTTTCTTGACTTCGATACTCTCTGGGGGGTGCAACCAGTTTGACTTTCACTTTGCTGGCAAATCATTGTTCTCAGTGTCAGTGAGTGTGAAGAAAGAGCTTTGTAGATAGGACTCCTAAGGTCTACTTTTCCTCCCCAAAAAATTATCTTATCCTGCCAGAGGAAATAGTAGACTAGGCCTGAAAATAGCTTGTTCTGCTGTTTAATGTTTGTATGACCTAAATAACTATGGAATAATGCAAGCAATTACTTAAATATCGATGTCCTCTTTATAGCCCCATCTGAAGTGATTTTTTCATTCGATGTTGGAAATGGACCTAGTGAAGTTACAGTGCAGTCTCTCACTTCCTTAAATGACAACCAGTGGCATTATGTCAAGGCTGAACGAAACATCAAAGATGCATCCTTACAAGTAGATCAGCTTCCTCAAAAGTTTCATGCTGCTCCACCTGATGGCCATATTCGGTTGCAACTCAACAGCCAACTTTTTGTAGGTAGGCACTCATTTAACAGAATCTTTTCTAATTATCATCATGAAAATGTGAAAGGGAAAAAAATAGCAACAAAAAGTAACTGGGTCTTTTGAAAACAGCTTATATGGTAGAACTTTGGTGTACTTTTATGCTGTCTATTCTAGAAACATGTAAAGTCTCTCCTACCTTCACAAAACTTTTTGTCTAGATCTGCTGTAAGACACATTGTACTAAATGAACTTATTTTTCATTTGCTACATCTTAGGGAGGAGGGAAGTTAAGGGGCCTGGTGTTACTAAATAAACTGTATCTTTAGGAAAAGTTGAAAGTAGATCACTTAGAATTTATGTGATCTGACCTGTGAAGCAAAACAGAAATTCCACAGTTGTTTATGTCAATATCAAGTCTAAACAGTTTTCTAATGATAATTATCCAAAATCTTTTTCCAAATGATCTGAAACTGTACTAACCTGATTTAAGAGTAGTACTTCCCAGAAAATTTTGTCAAATAATTGGCTACTGAATAAGGTGATCTTTTTAACAAATGAAAAATAAATAAATAAATAATAATTAATATGTATATATATATTGGCTGACTTTGTCAAACGGTTTACACATCTAGTATAGATTTATGTATATTTGTGTCTTATATGGAGGTGTGAATTTAAGATTTTGTCTAGTTAGTTTTTTTCAGATAGTTTTCAGAGATGAATAGTTTACATTGAAACAGAGATTCTATTCTGCTGCTTCTGGTATTTTTTTTTGTGGAAGCTTTTAGTCAACAGCTGCCTGGAAATTCATGAGGATTGTGGCTGGCAACCTTTGATATTGTGAAGTATTTTCTGTTTTTCTTTGTAAAAGAGAAAGAAGGGGAAAACAGCAACAACAACAACAACAACAAAAAAAAACAAGACAGCAACAACAACCGAAACAGGAGATATCATAGTAAATTCTGTAACATAGCTTAGGAGAAAAGATATTGTGCATATTGTACACCTTGCTAAGAAATCACAATGAACAAAATGTTGGCCGTCGGGAAGTGTCTTAAAATGAACAGTCATAATAAATGAAGAAACAATTATTATTACCTTCTGGATTTTCCTATTCATTTACATATTTTCTTAACATTTACATGTTTCATAGTCAGGACGGACCAGCCTCTTCACTCAGCAGAGAAGGGAATAGATTCAAGACTGGACACAGCTTCTACCACAGGACAAAATATGCAATCCCAGACATGAACTCTGGGATATCATGATCCATACCATGAGACAGACATATAGACAGACATGCAGAATAATTGAGCAGTCAGCAGAATTTTGAAGAAGTAAAACTTTACTCTTCATCACCCTCCCTTAACCTTTTCTCCTTTATTTTTATTTTTATTTTTATTTTTATTTTTATTTTTATTTTTATTTTTATTTTTATTTTTATTTTTATTTTTATTTTTATTTTTATTTTTATTTTTATTTTTATTTTTATTTTTATTTTTATTTTTATTTTTATTAATTGTTGTGTATTTCTTCATCTTTCCTTCTCTCCCTTTCTCTCCCCTTCTCTTCTCTTAAAAACAGGCAAACAAAACAACAAAACCTAATTTCTGGATGTTACTCCTTTGTGAATTAATAACAATATGCATCATTGCTTGGTATCTTACTGTGCTGTGCAAAATATTTTTTTCCCATTAAAAGCTTCAGGAGTTTACTGTAATTACTTGAGAAAAAAAAAAGCATAAACGTATATATCGGAAATTCATCATAGACTGTTCAAGGGCTGTAAAATATACAGATGTTGTTCTAAATCTACAGATTGGTTCTTTTTTATTTTTGAAAGCTCATACGAATTTATTTCAGGTGGGACGGCATCTAGACAGAAAGGATTTTTGGGATGCATTCGTTCATTACAGTTAAATGGAATGGCCCTTGACCTGGAAGAGAGAGCGAAGATAACACCAGGAGTTGAACCAGGATGTCCTGGACATTGTAGTAGCTATGGTAACCTGTGTCACAATGGTGGAAAATGCAGAGAGAAATACAATGGATTCTCTTGTGACTGCAGTTTCTCTGCCTATGCCGGGCCATTCTGTAAGAAAGGCAAGCATGTCTTTTAGCTTCATCAGTTACTGAAAATAAGAGCATGCAGTCCAGAATAAGTTCTTTAAGGATAAGTCTGAATGGTTACAAATCATTTGTTTCACCTAGTGTAGACAAACATTCAGTTTAATTTGCTCAGTATGTGTAACTAGTTTTATAAACACGGTCTTCCAGAGTTATACTCTACACCTTATTTTAACACCATTAAAACACCATATGTGAGAGAGTCACTATGTTTTCTTTAATGTTATATAGCAGCTTTCATATTTTAATATTATAGTACAGCTAGGAATTTTTTTTATATAAAATATATATGTTTAAAAAATATGTTTATATAAATATGTTTGTCAAGTCTTAACTAGGACTAAAGCTATGAGTAAATTTGGAAAACAAACCAATAAGTAATTTTTTTCTTTGATTGTTTGTTTTTTAACTGCAAGAGGAAAATGACATTATGGGGAAAAGGAGCGAACCCATCTTTCCATCCATTCTAATTGAGTTCTTCACTAATAGTGTTATACTAGTGGATGATAAACAGTCACTGAGTTTGAATTTTAAGAATGGAAGTTCATTTAGAAATTAAATATTTTCAAATCACTCTAATTTGTTAAAAATTGCTTTCTTCCTCCATGTATTCTGCAAAGTACTTGCTGGCTTAAATGCCATCGCTCCAGGTTTCTCTAAATTCATGAGCATTACATCTACCCAGCCACTACTGCCACCAAAAAAATAAAAGACTCTTGTGAAGTCCTTCCATATGCATATCCCCTGTGGCACTAATGCTACTGAGTGTCTTCCATTCATTATCATGATGTCTTCCAGCTCCACAGAAAATAGAAGAAGAATGGTCACAATACAAGCTTATTATTCTTCAAGTGATTGATTAGTGGATCCTGTTGCTGAAAGTGTGGGATGACCTTTAATAATTTTAATCACTCTCTTTCAAAAATACTGAGCCACATTACAGTAATTTACAGATTTCTATTTATTTATTAATTTATTTATTTTCTGAAGTCTGTGTGTGATAATGGTATAGTCTAAGAGTTGTTTTAATAGGAAGCTGTTGTGAGATGTTCTGGAGACACAGAGGGCCTTTATATCTTCTCCCACACACTTGGGCATAGAAAAGTTTAGTCAATGTGTTAGTGTGTTAGGATTTAAACTCCTGCACCAATTTTTCTGTGTGTGCAGTGTACTTAGGAGAGAAAACGTGGACTTTAGGACATAAATAAATAGGAAAAAAAAAACAAAAAAACACACACACACAAAATTTAAAAAAAATAAAAAAACACAGAAGCATGCTCAAAACCAGACAAGAAGAAGCACATCTTCATGCAACAGATATTTACGACACATGCCTAATGTGGTTTTGGTCTAACACAGTCTTGTTATTCTCTATAATTCTAGGTATTATTTCTGTTAATATTTCTTTCAACCGCATCACAACAATTAAGAAAACTTGTTCTTGGTTTTGTTTTTTTTTGTTGTTGTTGTTTGCTTGGTTTTGTTTTGTTTTATTTTCCTGTTTTTGCTGTTGTTTTGCATCATATTTAAAATTTGAATTGTTTTTTATTTCAGAGATCTCTGCCTATTTTGGAACTGGAAGTTCTGTGATATACAATTTTCAAGAATACTACACCTTCACTAAAAATTCTAGTTCTCATGCTTCTTCTTTCTATGCTGACATGACACTGAGCAGGGAAACAATCACACTTGCCTTTCGAACAACACGGACACCAAGCCTACTGCTTTATGTTAGCTCCTTCTACAAGGAATATCTCTCAGTCATTCTAACCAGAAATGGTGAGTGTTCAGATTGGCTGTCTGGAAATGCTAATGAGCTGTCAACTCAAATTCATCCTGACTCCCAGAGCTGAATCACAAATTAAACATTGTCCTGTTGTTGCTTAAAATGGTATCTTTATTTTTCTGTTGTTACAAGCAATGCTTTCCATCTCAACATAATTCTTACTGTAATACCAACTTTTACTGCATTTTAACAGTTTTGGCAAAATTAATTATTTCTGGAAATCCTTTAGTGTTTTTTGGTGGTGGTGGTGGTGGTGTGTTTTTTGTTGTTTTGTTTTGTTTTTTTCTTTTTAAGACTTGAAACGAAATTCAAAATATATCTGGTGGAAATCCACATTATATAACAAATGGACAGATGGGAATTTACCTTTTTCTATTTAAACTAAGCATGAAATGTTAGTTGGATCTTTGTTTTGCATTCTTTCATCTTGTCTACTAATTTCTTAATGGCTATTTTCCTTCTTTTACTCCTAGATATTTTTTTCAATTAAGAAATTTAATTACAGAAAAAAAAAAAAACAAACACACACAAAAAAATAACATGAATATTTGAGTGTGTTAAAGACTGTTTGCAATCGTACTGGCCCTGTGCTCAAAGAGACTGGCTTTTCCAGTTACATTAGAACATAACTGTAGAGTCCTGATCATGTGAAGTAGAACATGTTCTATGACTGGCCTGGGTCTGGATGGGGATTTGCTTTTCAAAGGACTAGTACAAAGTTGTAGTATATCTATATCTGATATCACTCCTATCTCTGACAAGAAAACCATGGAGCCTTTGTGTTAAAAAGTCTTTGTGGGGTATGCGTAGAGACTATAGTAAGAGTTAACAACAAGAAATGAAAAGTGAGATAGAAATGATTCATTGTATCTTTCTTGACAGTTGATTGGTCAGAGATTTACAGTCTGACAGTGTAAATATTATTCAAGAATAGTACTGGTAAGGTAGAGAGTTTTATTTGATAAATCACATTGAAATAAGCTACCAGACCAAGCCTTTCTGAGATATACTAAATAAAATGCCGCAAAACCTTTAACTCATTATGACAGGTTCACAGTTTATACAGATTTGTCACAGTTTATAGCTATATTTGCTACATCATCCTACTTTCAAAATTGTTGTTACCCTTCCTATTTTCTTCTTTCATTTTTCACTTAAGTCAATTTCTCCTATTTGAGCTAATTCCTTATATAAATTAAACATTTGGTTTGCTCTTCAAATACATATGTGAAGAGGGAGATATTGTATATGATCTACTCTGTCTTTTGTGTACCCATTGTACTATACCATTTGAACTATCTATATCTGCAGGAAGTTTACAGATCAGGTACAAACTAGACAGCCATCAAGATCCTGATGTCTTCACCACCAATTTCAAAAGCATGGCTGATGGACAGCTACACCATGTGAAGATTGACAGAGAGGAGGAAATGCTCCTTGTAGAGGTAATTCAATTCAATTCAAACAAAATAATAATAATTAAAAAAAAAAATAAAAGGGGGGGGGAGGAGTATTACCAAAGAATATAAGATCCAAAACAAAATGAAATAAATAGTTAAACCAGAAAACTTACCCCAAAATAAACTGTGTTTTAATATCTTAAATAAATAAGTAAATAAAGCAAAGCTTAGCAGACTCAGTAAAAGTCAAGTTTAGGAATTCTCTTTGGCTTTCTTCTTGTCTATTTTAAAAAGGCAATTTATCCTCATCATTTTATATGAATTGTTTTATTGTTAAATTTATATAATTGGATGAATGCTGTCATTAATTTGGGATCTTGTATTTTGATTTTTTTTAATTAATCAAACAACAATACACATATTTTTATATCTAGAAAATAACTTAAGCCTACTTTCCTATTTCTCACAAGTCCTTTTTACATCAATGGAATATTATTATTAAGAAAAAAAAATATATATATATTATTTTTTTTATTTTTGTGTATAGCAGATGATAAAATAGAAATACTTAATTTACCAATTAATCATTAGATTATTTAGAATTGCTAGAATTGAATTAATAAAACCTCAATTTTTGAATTTTTTTTTTTTATATAAATAATGGATGTTTCAAGTTAACAGTTTAGTGCAAGAGATGAGATTCCTTAATTATGCATTGGTACAAGGCTTGAAGTCAAGCTATTCTAGAGGTATACTGGCAGGCAGAGTATTTACAGTACAATACTTGAACTTCAAACATGAAATAAATGTTGAGTGACTTTTTTATAATGAAAAGAATATTTTCCATTGTTTTGGATGTTTACCAATGTTGTTTATTTTGATAATAACTAAGAAGGAATCATCCAAATAAATTAAACAAATACTAATTTATTAAGCATTTATAAATGCTTAAGAAGTATCACAGCTATAATCAGTGAGCTTAGAAAGCTATTTTTTTTTTTTTTTTAAAAGATGCAATTAACAAAGGTTTCACTCAGCTTTTTTATTTATTTATTATTATTATTATTATTATTTATTTATTTTGACTCACATCTTACCTGTTTTCTTTCAAAATTTAACTAAAGTCATTTCCATTATCCTGCTTTGCTCTTCAATACACCATTTTGCAGGTTAACCAGAATGAAAGAATGAAATTTATTCTGTCTTCAGGCACAGAATTCAATGCAATCAAGTCTCTCATACTTGGCAAGATTTTAGGTAAGTGAAACACCACCTGGTTTTCTAAAGCGTAGATCAAAATGTCGCCATGGCAAACTGTCGTGGTTTAACCCGGCTGGCAGCTAAATACCACGCAGCCGTTCGCTCACCCTCCCCCCTCCCTCTCTGGGACGGGGGAGAGAAATGGAAAGTGAAGCCCGTGAGTTGAGATAAAGACAGTTTAATAAGACAGGAAAATAATAATAACAAAATAATAATAACAATAATAACAATAATGTTACAATGGTGATAATAGGAAAATAATAATAATATGTACAAACAAGTGATGCACAATGCAATTGCTCACCACCCACTGACCGATGCCCAGCCTAACCCCGAGCAGTCCGGCCCCCTTCCCCCGGCTAGCCACCCCTATATATTGTTTAGCATGACGTCAGATGGTATGGAATACCCCTTTGGCTAGTTTGGGTCACCTGTCCTGGGTCTGTCCCCTCCCAGCTCTTACTGCACCCCCAGCCTGCCTGTTGGCAGGACAGAGCAAAAGGCTGAGATGTCCTTGGCTTGGTATAAGCACTGCTCTGCAACAATTAAAACATCGGGGTGTTATCAGCACTCTTCTCATCCTAAGCCAAAACACAGCATTCCACCAGCTACTAGGAAGAAAATTAATTCTGTTTTAACTGAAACCAGGACACAAACTTAATAGCATTGAAAGACATTTGTTGTCTTGTAATTAATTAGATGCTGAGTTACAATCAAGGTAGGAACTTCAGTCCTATTGGAGTACAAATATAATCATGTGTAAGTACTTCCTGAAAAATGAGCAAGTGCATTCCATTAAAAGTAATTTTACACTTATCTCTTCTATTTTTGCAATCAAACATTATGAAACACAACTTTTTTTTTTTCCTCTCAGGAAAAAATAATTTATCATCATATCATACACAAAGACCATAGAATGCTATTAATCTTAATGTATCTTAAATATTTATAAGTTTGTAAGGCATGATGTTGTCATTACTATTTTCTACAAGTCTTTTAATTTTTCATAAAAACACATTCAATAAGTTATGAAATTTTATAAAATAATAAAAAAAAAATACTTGGAAATTAAGTGGCTAACTTGGTGTCTCACAGAATCACAGAATTTCTAGGTTGGAAGAGACCTCAAGATCATCGAGTCCAACCTCTGACCTAACACTAACAGTCCCCACTAAACCATATCACTAAGCTATACATCTAAACATCTTTTAAAGACTTCCAGGGATGGTGACTCCACCACTTCCCTGGACAGCCTGTTCCAATGCCTAACAACCCTTTCGGTAAAGAAGTTCAGCCTAACATCCAACCTAAAACTCCCCTGGCGCAACTTAAGCCCATTCCCCCTCATCCTGTCACCAGGCACGTGGGAGAATAGACCAACCCCCACCTCGCTACGGCCTCCTTTGAGGTACCTGTAGAGAGTGATAAGGTCACCCCTGAGCCACCTTTTCTCCAGGCTGAACAAGCCCATCTCCCTCAGCTGCTCCTCGTAGAACTTGTTCTTCAGGCCCTTCACCAGCTTCGCCGCCCTTCTCTGGACTGTATTAAGCACCTCGATGTCTTTCTTGTAGCGAGGGGCCCAAAACTGAACACAGTACTTGAGGTGCGGCCTCACCAGAGCTGAGTACAAGGGGACGATCACCTCCCTAGCCCTGCTGGCCACACTGCTTCTTATGCAAGCCAGGATGCTGTTGGCCTTCTTGGCCACCTGAGCTAATTAATTCTGTGCTAACTGAAACCAGGACAACACTGCTGGCTCATATTCAGCCGACTATCCACCATCACTCCCAGGTCCTTCTCTGCCTGGTAGCTCTCCAATCACTCATCTCCCAGCTTGTAGCTCTGCTTGGGGTTATTGCACCCCAGGTGCAGGACCAGGCACTTATCCTTGTTGAACTTCATACAGTTGACCTCAGCCCATCGGTGCAGCCTATCCAGATCCTCCTGCAGAGCCTTCCTACCCTCGAGCAGATAGACACACGCACCTAACTTGGTGTCATCTGCAAACTTACTGAGGGTGCACTCAATGCCCTCGTCCAGATCATCGATGAAGATATTAAAGAGGACCGGCCCCAGCACCAAGCTTTGGGGAACACCACTAGTAACCAGCCTCCAACTGGATTTGACTCCATTTACCTGTAGTTTCCCTGGTCAGTCCTCCGGCCCTTGTTGTAGATAGGAGTCACATTTGCTAGCCACCAGTCAACTGGGACCTCCCCCAATAACCAGGACTGCTGATAAATGATGGTAAGCGGCTTGGCCAGCTCCTCTGCCAGTTCTCTCAGTACCCTTGGGTGGATCCCATCTGGCCCCATTGACTTGTGCACATCCAAATGCCGTAGCAGGTCACCAACCAGTTCTTCATGGATAGTGAGGGCCACATCCTGCTCCCCATCCCCTTCCACCCACTCAGGGTACTGGGTATCCAGGGAGCAACTGGTTTTGCCGCTAAAGACTGAGGCGAAGAAGGCATTAAGCACCTCCATCTTTTCCTCATCTCCTGTAACTAAGTTTCCCCCCACATCCAGAAAAGGATGGAGATTCTCCTTAGTCCTCCTTTCTGTGTTGATATATTTATAAAAACATTTTTTGTTATCTTTAACGGCAGTAGCCAGATTGAGCTCCAGATGAGCTTTGGCCTTCCTAATTTTGTCCCTGCACAGCCTCGCTACATCCTTAAAGTCCTCCCTAGTGGCCTGCCCACTTTTCCAAAGATTATAAACCCTCTTTTTTCTCCTAAGCTCAAGCCATAATTCTCTGTTGAGCCAGGCTGGTCTTCTTCCCCGCCAGCTCGTCTTTGGGGACGTGGGGACAGACCGTTCCTGCGCCATTAAGATTTCCCTCTTGAAGAGTGCCCAGCCTTCCTGGACTCCTCTGCCCTTCAGAACAGCCTCCCAACAGACTTTACCAAGCAGTGTCCTGAACAGCTCAAAGTCAGCCCTCCAGAAGTCCAATACAGCGGTTTTACTGGTCCCCTTCCTGGCCTTGCCAAGAATAGTGAACTCCATCATTTCATGGTCACTCTGCCCAAGACAGCTCCCGACAATCACATCCTCCACCAGTCCTTCTCTGTTTGTGAAGAGAAAGTCTAGCAGGGCGCCACCCCTGGTAGGTTCACTAACCAGCTGCGTCAGGAAGCTATCTTCCACGCAGGAACCTCCTAGACTGCTTTCTCTGGCCTGTGTTGTGCTTCCAGGATATGTCAGGGAAATTGAAGTCCCCCACGAGAACAAGCACTGAAGATTTCGCAACTTCTGTTAGCTGCCTGTCGAATTCCTCATCCGTCTCCTCATCCTGGTTTGGCGGTCTATAACAGACCCCGACCAGAACACTAGCCTTGTTGGCCTTCCCACTGATCCTAACCCAAAGGGATTCAACCTTATAATTCCCAGCCTCGAGTTCTACAACATCGAAAGACTCTCTAATATAGAGAGCCACACCACCACCCCTTCTGTGCTGCCTGTCCCTTCTGAAGAGCTTATAGCCAGGCATTGCAGCACTCCAGTAATGAGACTGGTCCCACCATGTCTCCGTGATGGCAACCAAGTCGTAGCCTGCTTGCTGCATGATCGCTTCCAGCTCCTCCTGTTTGTTACCCATGCTGCGTGCATTGGTGTAGATGCACTTCAGCTGGGCCATTGCCTTATAGAATCACAGAATCATAGAATATCCTGAGTTGGAAGGGACCCTTAAGGATCATCAAGTCCAACCCTTGACACCGCACAGGTCTACCCAAAAGTTCAGACCATGTGACTAAGTGCACAGTCCAATCTCTTCTTAAATTCAGACAGGCTCGGTGCAGTGACCACTTCCCTGGGGAGCCTGTTCCAGTGTGCAACCACCCTCTCTGTGAAGAACCCCCTCCTGATGTCAAGCCTAAATTTCCCCTGCCTCAGCTTAACCCCATTCCCGCGGGTCCTGTCACTGGTGTTAATGGAGAAAAAGTCTCCTGCCTCTCGACACCCCCTTACAAGGAAGTTGTAGACTGTGATGAGGTCTCCCCTCAGCCTCCTCTTCTCCAGGCTGAACAGGCCCAGTGACCTCAGCCGTTCTTTGTACGTCTTCCCCTCCAGGCCTTTCACCATCTTCGTAGCCCTCCTCTGGACACTCTCCAACAGTTTCATGTCCTTTTTATACTGTGGTACCCAGAACTGCACACAGTACTCGAGGTGAGGCCGCACCAGTGCAGAGTAGAGCGGGACAATCACCTCCCTTGACCTACTAGCGATGCCGTGTTTGATGCACCCCAGGACATGGTTGGCCCTCCTGGCTGCCAGGGCACACTGCCGGCTCATATTCAACTTGCTGTCTACCACGAGCCCCAGATCCCTCTCTTCTAGGCTGCTCTCCAGCGTCTCATGGCCCAGTCCGTACATGCAGCCAGGGTTTCCCCGTCCCAGGTGCAGGACCCGGCACTTGCTCTTATTGAACTTCATGCGGTTGGTGATTGCCCAGCTCTCCAACCTATCCAGATCCCTCTGCAAGGCCTTTCCACCCTCATTCGAGTCCACAACTCCTCCAAGTTTGGTGTCATCAGCAAACTTGCTCAAAATACCTTCTATTCCTGCATCTAGATCGTTTATAAAAATATTGAAAAGTACCGGCCCTAAAATGGAGCCTTGAGGGACCCCACTGGTGACCGCCCGCCAGCCTGACGCAGCCCCATTTACCATAACCCTTTGGGCCCTGCCCGTTAGCCAATTGCTCACCCATCATATGATGTTTTTATTTAGCTGTATGGTGGACATTTTGTCCAGTAGGATCCTATGGGAAACCGTGTCAAAAGCCTTGCTGAAGTCCAAAAAAATCACATCAGCTGGTTTCCCTTGGTCCACCATACGGGTGATCTTATCATAAAAGGAAATCAGGTTAGTTAGGCAGGACCTACCCTTCACAAACCCATGCTGGCTGGGACCAATGACTGCTTTGTCCCCCAGGTGCACTTCAATAAGTTCAAGAACCATCTTCTCCATGATTTTACCAGGCACTGACGTGAGACTGACAGGCCTGTAATTGCTAGGGTCTTCTTTCTGACCCTTCTTGAAAATTGGCACAACATTTGCCAGCTTCCAGTCTACCGGGACCTCTCCAAATTCCCAGGATCGTTGAAAAATAATTGAGAGAGGTTTCGTGATGACGTCCGCCAGCTCTTTCAGCACCCGGGGATAAATCCCATCCGGACCCATGGACTTGTAGGGATCCAGGTGGAGTAGCAAATCCCGCAAACGTTCAGGGTCAGTTGGGAGTTTGTGATCCCCACCGTCCCGGTCCTCCAGCTCAGGGCACCCTGGCTCCCGAAGCCCATCATCGGCATTGAAGACAGAGGCAAAGAAGGCGTTAAGCGTCTCTGCTTTGCCTATGTCATTGTCTGTGAGGAGACCTTCCCTATCAAGGAGCGGCCCTATGTATTCTTTAGTTCTCCTTTTTCCATTCACATATCTAAAAAAACCCTTTTTATTTTCTCTCACAGACACAGCCAGCTTCAACTCTAGCTGTGCTTTGGCCACTCAAACTTTCTCCCTACAAACACGAACAGCATCCCTGTATTCTTTCCATGACGCCTGGCCCTCCTTCCAGTAGCGAAACACTCTCTGTTTCCGCCTAATCTCCATTAGAACGTTCCTGGTCAGCCACGCCGGCCTCCTGCACCGCCTGCCTGACTTGCGATATTTAGGAATTGCCTGATCTTGTGCTTCTAGGAGGCATCGCTTAAAGAGTAACCAGCACTGGTGGACATCGAGGCCTTCAAGAGCAGTTTCCCAGGGGACCTTGCTGACTAGTTCCCTGAGCAGCCTGAAGTCCGCTTTCCCCATATCTAGGGATGAGGTTTTGGTGGCACTTTTCCTTCTGTCACCGTAAATTTTGAACTCAACCACTTCATGGTCGCTATGACCGAGGCGGCCACCAATCACCACATCTCCCACCAGACCCTCTCTGTTTTCTAGCAACAGGTCTAGGAGGGCACCTTTCCTAATTGGCTCCGTTCGCACCTGCACCAAGAAGTTATCATCTAGGTGCTTCATGAACCTCCTGGACTTGCTCGTGTCAGCCGTGTGGCACTCCCAGTTAACGTCTGGCAAGTTGAAGTCCCCCATAAGGACAAGGGGAGTTAATCTCGAGGCCTCTCTTAGTTCTGTAAAGAATAATTTATCGGCGCTATCGTCCTGGCCAGGCGGTCTGTAATAGACTCCCACAACGACATCCCCTTTATTTGTTCATCCCTTGATCCTTACCCAGAGGCTCTCAACTTTGCCATTGCTGACCTGAAGTTCCACACAGTCCAGCCCCTGCTTCACATACATCGCCACCCCACCACCTCGCCTACCCTGCCTGTCCCTCCTGAAGAGCCTGTAACCATCTATCGCAACACCCCAGTCACAGGACTCATCCCACCAGGTTTCGCTTATGCCGATGATGTCGTAGTTGCGGGACTGGGCCAGGACTTCTAGCTCATCTATTTTATTCCTCATACTGCGTGCGTTCGTGTAGAAGCACTTCAGGTGCGTCTCCTTACACTCAGCACCTTGTGGATCTGACCGAAGGACCTCACTGGCACACAGCCCCTCTGATTCTAGCGTACCATCCCTTAGGTCTTCACCGGTGTGCCTGGTTTTAGCCCCTTCCCCCTTCGACTCTAGTTTAAAGCCCTATCTATCAGCCCTGCCAACTCCTGACCAAAGATCCTTACCCCTCTCCAAGAGAGGCGCATCCCATCCGGTGCCATCAGGCCCGGTGTAGCATAGACCTTCCCGTGATCAAAGAACCCAAAATTCTGCCGGTCACACCAGTCTCGAAGCCACGAGTTTATGTGAACAGCACGCCTTTCAGCTTCGATCCCCCCTATCGGAAGGACAGAGGCAAACACAACCTGCGCCCCTGATCCTCTAAGTAGTTGCCCCAAATCCCTAAAGTCTCTTTTGAGCGCCTTCGGACTTCTCATTGCTACTTCATCGCTACCAGCCTGAAAGACCAGTAGCGGGTAGTAGTCAGTGGGCCGTACCAGGCGCTTGATTTTCTTGGCAAAGTCTCTCACCCGAGCCCCAGGGAGGCAACAGACTTCTCTGTGGGTTGGGTCCGGTCGGCATATCGGTCCCTCTGTCCCTTTCAGAAGGGAGCCCCCCATAACAATAGCCCTTCTTTCTTTTTTGAAGGATGATGTGGCAATGCGATGTGTAGGTCGCCTTGTCTTAGGCGCCCCCTCCAACTGGGACGGGTTTTTATCTACTTTGTCATTCAGATTGTCTTGTTCTAGTCCTTCATATCGATTATTTAAGGGTAGATGAGAAGGTGAGGTGGGCAGAGAGAGGGCTCGCCTACCACCCCGCATAGGCACCTGCCTCCATCCCCCCCTTGATCTAGGTCTCCTCCCGCTGCCTGGCAGGACAATCCTTGCTTCAGCCCCATCCCCCTTCTTACCTAGTTTAAAGCCCTCTCAATGAGCCCTGCCAGCTCCTGGCCCAGGATCCATTTTCCCCTAAAAGATAGGGACCCATCTGCGGCCATCAGGTCAGGTGCCGAGTAAAGTGCCCCATGGTCGAGTGCCCCATGAGGCACCAGTCTCTTGAATATCTAGACAGTAAACTTTCTGCAAAACAGTGGTGTTTTCTCATCCTTTTAAAATCCTTCTAAGTAAGTTTCTAGGTTTCTAAGTAAGTATTAAGAAAGTCATTATTATTATTATTATTATTATTATTATTATTATTATTATTATTATTATTATTATTTCAGTAATAAATTCAGAGAACTGTGATATATGGCATAGAATTGAGTTTTCATCTTAAATGAGTATAGATGATATATTATTTTATCTTGCTCTCCAAGGATTAAGGCAACTATTTACATGTTTCATATAAAAGCTATTGCGAAAAGTAAGTTATAAGAAGTGTTTCTGCAGATTCATTTTTATGTAGTTTAATTTAGAGGAATTTTATTACTTTGTAACTCCGTTGCCTCTCTAGGATCCACATATCTACCACTTTTTCTGTACACACTCTCATGCCTGGAGTGCTGCAATGTCTGGCATAGGCTCTTCAGAAGGGACAGGCAGCACAGAAGGGGTGGTGGTGTGGCTCTCTATATCAGAGAGAGGGTTTTTTTTGATGTCATGGAACTTTAGGTTAGGAATTATAAGGTTGAATCCCTATGGGTTACGATCAGTGGGAAGGCCAACAAGGCAGGCATCCTGATGGGGGTCTGTTATAGACCGCCGAACCAGGATGAGGAGACGGATGAGGAATTCGACAGGCAGCTAACAGAAATTGCGAAATCGTCAGCGCTTGTTCTCGTGAGGGACTTCTACTTCCCGGACAAATCCTGGAAGCACAACACAGGCCAGAGAAAGCAGTCTAGGAGGTTTCTGGAGAGCGTGGAAGATAGCTTCCTGACTCAGCTGGTTAGTGAGCCTTCCCGGGGAGGTGCCCCACTAGGCCTTCTCTTCACAAACAGAGAAGGACTGGTGGAGGATGTGATTGTCGGGAGCTGTCTTGGGCAGAGTGACCACAAAATGGTACTTCTTTATTCTTGGTGAAGTCAGGAGGGGGATCAATAAAACCGAAGTCTTTGACTTCCACAGGGCTGACTTTGAGCTGTTCGGGACACTGCTTGGTAGAGTCTGTTGGGAGGTGGTTCTGAAGGGCAGAGGAGTCCAGGAAGGCTGGGCACTCTTCAAGAAGGAAATCTAGGTTGCTAGAAGGCAAGGGTGCATGTGAGAGCTGGTCTACATTTAAACAGCACTTCTTCCAAGCTCAGGATTGGTGCATCCCTAAGAGTAGGAAACTGGGGAAAGCAGGCAGGAAACCTGAGTGGATGAGCAAGGAGCTCATCAATAAGATCAAAAGAAAGAGGAAGGTTTATGAAATGTGGAAAAATGTCCTGTCCTCTTGGGAAGAGTATAGAAGTGTTGTCAGGGCCTGCAGGGACACAACAAGGAAGGCTAAAGCCCACCTAGAGATAAGTCTTGCAAGAGATAAAAGATAATAAGAAGGGTTTTTTTTGTTTGTGTTTTGGTTTTTTTTAAAGTATGTAAACAGTGAAAGGAAGACTAGGGATAATGTGGATCCCTTGCTGAACGAGGGGGGCGTCCTGATAACAGGAGATGCTGAGAAGGCGGAGATACTGAATGCTTTCTTTGCTTCAGTCTTTGCTTCAAGGACTCCCCCCCAGGACTCCTTGACCCTGGTGGGAGGAGAAAGGGGCTGGGAAATGGAGGGCTCCCCCTGGTTGATGAGAGAGTGGTTCGGGAGCGTCTGAATGGGCTCAATGCACACAAATCCATGGGTCCTGATGGGATGCATCCACGTGTGCTAAGGGAGTTGGCAGAGGTGAACCGCCCTCTGTCACCTTTGAAAGGTCCTGGAGAACAAGAGGTGCCTGAAGATTGGAGGATAGCTAATGTCACTCCAGTCTTCAAGAAGGACAAGAAGGAGGATCCAGGAAACTACAGGCCAGTCAGTCTCACTTCTGTCCCTGGAAAGGTGTTGGAACAGCTTGTTCTGGATGCCATCTCCAAGCAATTGGAAGAGAAGAAGGTTATGAGGAGTACTCAGCATGGATTCACCAAGGGGAAGTCGTGCTTGACCAACCTTGTTGCCTTCTATGACCAGCTGGGTAGATGAGGAGAGAGCAGTGGATGTCATCTACCTTGATTTTAGCAAGGCTTTTGATACTGTCTCCCATGACATCCTGATAGCAAAGCTGAGAAAGTGTGGGATAGAGGAGTGCACAGTAAGGTGGGTTGAGAACTGGCTGAGCTCAGAGGGTGGTGATTGGCAGCTCAGGGTCTGGCTGGAGACCTGTGACTAGCAGTGTTCCCCGGGGGTCAGTGCTGGCTGTGGTCTTGTTTAACATCTTCATCGATGACCTTGATGAGGGAATAGCGTCCACCCTCAGCAAGTACACTGATGACACAAAGCTTGGAAGAGTGGCTGAGATGCCAGAAGGCTGTGCTGCCATTCAGCAAGACCTGGACAGGCTAGAGAGATGGGTAGGAAGAAACTAAAATGAGGTTTAATAAAAGCAAGTGTAGAGACCTTTACCTTGGAAGGAACAACGGGACATATCAGTACAGGCTGGGGGATGACTTGTTGAAGAGGAGCTGTGAGGAGAAGGACCTGGGGGTCCTGGTGAATGACAGGTTGACCATGAGCCAGCAGTGTGTCCTGGTAGCCAAGAGGGCCAATGGGATCCTGCCATGCATAAAAAGGAAAGTGGCCAGCGGGTCAAGGGAGGTGATTCTCCCCATCTACTCTTCCCTGGTCAGGCCTCACCTGGAGTACTGTGTCCAGACCTTATTGCTCTCTATAGGTACATTAAAGGAGGCTGTAGCGAGGTGGGGATTGTCTATTCTCCCATATGCCTGGCAACAGGACAAGGGGGAATGGGCTAAAGTTGCACCAGGGGAGGTTTAGGTTGGATATTAGGAAAAACTTCTTTACCAAAAGGGTTGTTAGTCATTGGAATAGGCTGCCAGAAAGTGGTTGAGTCACCATCCCTGGAGGTCTTTAAGAGATGTTTAGATGTAGAGCTTAGTGATATGGTTTAGTGGAGGACTTGTTAGTGTTAGGTCAGAGGTTGGACTCAATGATCTTGAGGTCTCTTCCAACCTAGAAATTCTGTGATTCTGTGAATAAGATAACAGTTTTGGTAAATAAATTTTTCTGACATTGTAACAGGTCTAGAAACACTTTCCTGACTACCAACATAGGAAATACTGCTATATATTTGCAGAGTCTCCTATTGACAAGGAAATCGTTATCTAAAAGTGTCCATCATGTTATTGGTCGGAGGCAGTAAGTCTGTCTGTCTCTGATTTCTATCTACATTCAAATAATGTAAATCGACAGCTAAACATGTAATAAAGCAAAAAGAGTTTTCTGCTTTATTCTGAGTAGTAATGAGAGTTTAGCTCTCACACATAGACACACGCATGCACACACATATCAATTTCAAATATAACCTCTCCTATATGTAATCTTAGCTAGAAAGGAAGAAAAAAATATTAATGAAACATTCAGTTAAGTTTGAAAACTCAGATGCAAAATTAAAATGATTTCTGATTATTCTTGTTTAGATAATTAGATGCACATGGGGATTAACTGAGAGAGATTTGAATATTAAATCTTAAGTGTAAGTAATGTTGAAAGGCTAATGTAGAAGGATGGTTGTGTTTCTCAACTCAAGAAGAACTGGAAGAAATATTTTGAGTATACAATAAAATGAATACAGTCCTAATTGTTTTCATATTTCCAGTAGCTGAATGATATTTTAAAACATATTAAATAGTTACATTCAAAGATCACATTTATAGGTCTTAAAAAAAAAATAAAATTATTGATTGTGATTGTCTGAAAGAGTCACAGTGTATTGATCTGTTTTCTGTATAGAAAAATAATTAAAGGACTTCTAACATGAATAGAAATGTAGTACTATTGAAAAATAGATGTTTTTTATACAACATACAGTCCAGAAATGTTATGTAGCACGAAGAATGGAAAAAAGAATGATACATTTACACATATATTTAAAGCTATATTACTTAAAATAAACTGCTACATTAAAAATGTTTAAAATCTTTCAAAAGTTCACATATTGATGATAAAACGAAATAAGGAATTGATATTATTTTTATGAAGTGTTCTATTGTGGTCATTCACAGATATGAGTAATACCACAGTGACCATTACAGAAGTAAAGGATTTAATGTCTCTTTTATGAAAACCCATACAAAAGTTTGTATTATTTTACATTTCACAGAATCATGGAATGATTTAGGTTTAGGTCATCTTGTCCACTACCCTTGCTCAAGCAAGGCCATCTAGAGCCAGTAGCCCAGGACCATGTCCAGATGGCTTTTGAATACCTCCAAGGACTCCACAACCTCACTAGGCAAGTTGTCCCAATCACCCACACAGTAAAGAACTGGTTCCTGATATTCAGAGGAAACTTTTGTGTTTCTTTTTGTGCCAGTTGTGTCTTGACCTGACACTGGGCACCAATTAAAAGAGCCTGGTTCCATCCTCTTTGTGCCTTCCCTCTTTGATTATCAATTGCTATTGATAAGACCCATGCTCCCTATCTTTCTTCAGGCTGTCAACGTCCCTCTCTGTTGAAGCATTAAATTTCAGTGTATCAGCCACTCCTCCCATTTTTATCATAGAATCGTGGAATGGCTTGGGTTGGAAGGTTGAACCTTAAAGATCATCTAATTCCAAATCCCCTACCATGTGCAGGGACACCTTCCACTAGACCAGGTTGCTCCAAGACCCATCCACCTTGGCCTTGTGTTTCATCTGGTGATAGGGCCATAACTTCTCTGGTCAACCTGTTCCACTGCCTCACCACCCTTGAATGAAGAGCTTCCTCCTAACATCCAACCTAAATCTTTCAATTTTTAATTTAAAACTATTACTCTTTTGCCTATCACTACGTTTCCTGACAAAAATCATAGAATCAATAGAATCATTTAGGTTGGAAAAGACCTGTAAGTTTATCTGCTCCAACATTTAACCTAGGACTGTCAAGTTCACCACTGAACCATGTCACTAAGCACTACATCTACACAGTTTTTGAAGACCTCGAGGGATGATGACTCAACTACTTACCTGGGCAACTTGTTTCAATACTTCACAACTCTTTCAGTTATTTTTTTTTTTCCTAACATGCAAAATAAACTTCCCATTGCACATCTTAAAGCCGTTTTCTTTTGTCTTATCACTGAATGCTTGGGATAAGAGCCTGATCTCCACCTCCAACTCCTTTAAGGCTGCTCTCCTTTTACGTACTGGAAGGCTGAAATTAAGTCTCCCTAGAGCCTTCTCTTCACAACTTTCTGAGCCTGTCTTCATAGGAGAGGTGCTCCAGTCCTTTGATCACCTTCCTCCTCCAGACTTGCTCTAATATGGCCATTAAATTGTTTTATGTCATCTGCAAATTTGCTGAGGGTACACTCTACCCCACCATTCAAATCATTTATGAAGATGTTAAGAAGGACTGGACCCAGTACTGACTCTTGGTTAAACCAATAGTCACTGGCCTCCATCTCAACCTGGCACCACCGATCAGTGCCCTCTGGGTCTGGCCCTTCAGACAGTTTTTAATCACCTTCCTGTCTGCCTATCTAGCTCATACATCAACAGCTTGTCTATGAGGATTTTGTTCAAGACAGTGTCAAAGCCCTCACTGACTCTAGGTAGACAATACTCACTGGTCTCCCCTCATCCCTCTGGCTGGTCATTTCATGGCTTATCAAGTTGGTCAAGCATTGATTCCCGTTGGTGAATCCAAGCTGACTACTCCTGATGATTTTCTTGGCCTTCATGTGCCTTCATGTCCTTCAAAATGCTTTCCAGGATTAGCTGTTCAACATTTAATTCAATATAATGGAATGTACATTCTTAGAAAAATAACAATCTCTTTTGATGGGTATTTCAAAGTAAAGACCAATGTTGTCTGTTCCAAAGAAACTACGTGTAAAAATAAATAAATGGAAGAGAGCAAAACCATGTAATAACAATGTAATGGGTGTTACATCACCCCTCCCCCCCCAAAAAAAAAAAAAAAAAAAAATCTTGTACTTTAAGATGTCACTTAGGAAAAACCCTCAAATCTTAATGTAAACCAGAGAAGTATGTATTTTCCAAGGATTATCTTCAGTTGGAGAAACAGTTTTCTGAACTCTTCTACAGTTACACATAGCTCGAGATTTTGTTAAAAACAAATCTAAGAGTTAGCCACTTAACTAATTTTTAATTCACATTAAATGAAAGAAAATATAATGAATATAAATATATAAAATTAAATATAAAATGAAATACAAAATAAAATATATAAATATATAAAATGAAAAAATGAAATGAAATGAAATGAAATGAAATGAAATGAAATGAAATAAAATAAAATAAAATAAAATAAAATAAAATAAAATAAAATAAAATAAAATAAAATAAAATAAAATAGAAAAAAAAAAGTGATCTTTCTCACCAGAATTCAAGAATTCCAATTTAAAGGCTTCTGAATATATCTTTGTCGTGGTTCCACTCGAGTGGGCAGCCAAGCTCCACCACAGCCGCTCTCTCACTCCCCCTCCTCAAAGAAGAATGGGGAGAAAACACGATGAAAAGGGCTCAAAGTTTGAGATAAGGACAAGAAGATCATGCAGTAATTATTGTAACAGGCAAAACAGACTCTGCATAGGGAAATAGTAAATTTATTTACAAAAAAAAATCTTTATTAATAATTTTATATACTTTTATAAGTAAATTATTTAATTTTAATTTAATTTAATTTAATTATAAACTATTATAATAAGTAAAATTATTTGTATAATTTTATAAGTAAATTATTTATTTAAAAAATATTGCTTATTACTGAAAAGCTAGAGAAGTGAGAAACAAAGGAAAGAAACCAAAAGCACCTTCCCCCCTATCCACCCTCTCCCATCTCCTCCCCCCAAGCAGTGCAAGGGAACACTGGAATGGGGGTTATGGTCAGTCTACAGCTCTTCTTCTCAGCCGCTCCTTCTCGGTCACTCTCGTCCCCTGTGCTGTGGGGTCCCACCCACAGGATACAGTCCTTGATGAACTGATCCGGCGTGGGCTTCCCACAGGCAGCAGCTCGTCCAGAACTGCTCCAGATATGGGTCTGTACCACAGGGTCCATCCCTCAGGAGAAAACTGCTCCACCCTGGCTCCCCTATGGGCAGCAGCTCCTGCCAGGTCACCTGCTCCTGAGTGGGCTCCTCTCCACGGGCTACAGGTCTGGCCCAGAATCTGCTCCGGCAGGGGTCTTCTACAGACGGCAGCCTCCATCGGTGCAGGGCCACCTGCTTCACCATGGTCTCCTCCACGGGCTGCAGTGTGGAACTCCATGGGGGGACATCCTGCTTCACCATGGTCCTCACCACAGGCCGCAGGGGACTTCTGCTCTGGCACCTGGAGCACCTCTCCCCCTCCTTCTTCACTGACCTTGGCACCTGCAAGGCTCACTCTCACCTCACTCCTCTCACTCTCCCAGCTGCTGTGTGGCGCAGCGTTTTTTTTCCCTGTCTTAAATATGCTTTCACAGAGGCACAAAACAACATCGCTTATTGGATCAGCTCTGATCAGCAGTGGGGCCCTTACCAAACATGGGACAGCTTCTAGATCCTTCTCACAGAAACCACCTCTATGTCCCCCTGCTACCAAAACCTTGCCATGTAAACCCACTGCAATCTTACATAACGTTATTACAAAACAGTTAGACAAATGGAGTGTTTGGTGGTTTAGTCGTGAGGGAAAATAGAGAAGTGAAGAGGATAGAAGCCAAGGGGTTTGGGGTTTCTCTTACTTGTTTTGTTTTGTCTTGTTTTGTTGTTTTTAATGTTTATTTAATTTCTAAGATGATACTCTGTCTGGAAGCACCCCACACCGCAGGAAAGCTGTCAGTTCTTACAGTTCTCACCTGATGAAGTTGTTTACTTCCACTGAGTAAAGTCAAAGTTACCCAGGAGAGTTTCCTAGGTATCCCCACAATGAGTGTGGATTGCTGTGGGGGATGATATTCTTCAAGAGCAGTTGTTAATCTTTCCATGACAACTAAAATAAGGGTATGCTTCCAGTAAGTGTTGCTTAGATCTGATTTATACAAAAAGTTTCACTGGTTTAAAAATAACGTGTGATTTTTAAGCCAATTCATGTAATATTTATAGTCATTGCAGGAATAAATATACATGTATTTTTTCCACTGCTGAAGTGACAGAAATGCTAAAAAATAGTTACTTAAAAAAAAATCTTATTATTTCTCTTTATGAAGCTTTTGTTACAATTTGGTATTTCAAATAGATCTTTTAAAGGTGTTTTAGAAAGCCTTTAATATATGCCTGTTAGAGTAAAATATACATTCTTTACACAGCTCCCATAAATTTATGTACATTTAATTGCAGTCCAGAAAATTTATTCACAGAATCACAGACTTTCTAGGTTGGAAGAGACCTCAAGATCATTGAGTCCAACCTCTGACCTAACACTAACAAGTCCTCCAGTAAACCATATCACTAAGCTCTATATCTAAATGTCACCATCCAGGGATGGTGACTCCACCAAACCAGTTCAAAACATTTAAAAATCTATTGTTGTCTGTTTGTTTGTTTTCCCACCAAATTTTTAATTTAGCCAGTCAAATTTGTCAAAGCTTAGTCCCAATAAAGATGCTTTTCAGGATAATCATTTGGGGAAGACCATTCCATGGTCTTATGATCTTATCAATATTCAGGGACTGGTGGTGATAATTTACTTGGTGAAATAATTGGGCTGCCAAAATATTTTCCTTCTAATGGTCTATTTCTCTGTTTTTATCATTTCTATTAGTTTGAATATATGGATGGATGGATGGATCTCTATCTATCTATCTATCTATCTATCTATCTATCTATCTATCTATCTATCTATCTATCTCAACTTAGCAGTGTGACAAATGACAGTTCCACAATTAACTCCTACTTGTGACTCCTCATTTCTGGATTTGTACTGTTGAAAAAGCAACAAAAAGTTTCAATGAGAGAACTATCTATTGCTCCCTGTTAGTCAACTTGATTTCTTTACTGAACTTTTTGTTTGTTTGTTTGTTTATTTTCATCAGTAAACTGCTGAGATAAAGAACAAATTAAAGGAAAGGCCTCTGAAGTGTTCTGAAGTGCTCTCAAAGGATATATATATATATATATCTCCTTATATATATATTTGTAACAAAAAAAGATATTTTTTGAAATATTTTTCATTAAATTTTCCTCTGATCAACTATACGCAGTTAACACCAACATCAAGGATGTGTTGAATCATACAAACTTTTTGATCCCAGTATGGAAATGTGTTACTTTGAAAAAACACTATCTCCTCCTGCTCACTTCAGTTTGAATCTAAGTAAACAATAGTAAAATAATTTTGCATTTCTTTATGTTCTAAAAACAGTATAGTGGCATTTATATTACCATACATTTACCAAAGGAAAAAAAAAAAAAAAAGATAAACTCGTATGATTCAATGGAAATCTGTGAGTATATGTATAATTACTTTTAACTCCAATAAGTACTTTTAATGCAAAAATCTTGGTCATCATAAAATGTTCATACCAGCAGAAAACTATTGAATAATTTTAAAATTTTATATCAGTCTGTTCCAAGCACATTGTTAATAACTCCAGCTGAAAATTTAACTATGAAAGTCAAACGTGTATTATGTTTTCCTACTAAGAAGATTGAAATTAAAAACCTTATGATTGAAACAAAGACAACTGGCAGATTAGGAAAAAGAAAAAAAAAAAGAAAAGAAAAAAAAAAAGAAAAAGCTCAACAATAGATAAAAGACTTGATAAAGTTGATAAAAAGAACTTGAAAAAAACAAACTGAAATCTTCAGCATCATAACAGTAGAAAGGTCAACTTATGTGAAATAACTTCTGTTACTTTATTTTCTACATCTGCATTATGATTGTATTCTGTTCCATTTGATTAACAGAAAACAGTGATGTAGATGAGGAGACAATGAAAGCAAACTCTCAGGGTTTTACTGGATGCCTCTCTTCAGTGCAGTTCAATCACATCGCTCCTTTGAAATCTGCATTGCACCATGGCAGCTCAGCCCCCATCATTGTGAAGGGACGCTTTACTGAATCCAGCTGTGGTACTTTAACTGGAGCTGACTCAACATTAAGTGAAACTACACATTCATTTGCAGGTAGCAAATGCTCAGTTTTTATGATCTATGAAGCAAAATCTAGAGTACTCATGACAATTTCTTTTACTTTTCCGGCCTGCTACTCCCCTACCCCACGGGTTATCATGGGTAGTTTAAAAACTAGTTCACTTTTATATATTCTTACTTTCTGGTTTTTTTTAGACTTTATATTTTCCTCTGAATGTTTACATTTTTCATCTTTATAAAATATTATCTATATCACTGTTCTTTGCAGTTGTATAGTTGTATACTACTGCCATTGTACAGTATGTGACCTGTAACTAGTTCAGAATTTATCAAAAACCTGTTTTTTCTGTAATTTCTTTTTTTTTTTTTTTTTTTCCCTGCAGATCATTCTGGACCGATAGATGAGGGAGAGCCCTTAAATAATGCAAGCCGAAATGACTCTGCAATTATTGGAGGTAATAGAGACTACAGTCTTGGAAAAGACAAAAATTAAGCAGTGTTTTAAAATGCAGTCAGAAACTCTCATATTTTGTTATTAAATAAAAGTATGCCATAAGTGTTGCTATACATTGGAATATTCTGTTGAAATACCTGACATGCAAGGTACTAAGAGGTTTCCAAACTGTCTAATGTTAGTATCTATGACTTAAATTATTTGGACATGTTGTGACAAATAGCCTATATTTAAGAAAGAAAAATCATTGGTCCTTGGCTATGCCAAAGCATTAGTCTTTGCTACACAATCAAGTTCAAAATGAAGAATATCTTCCTTAGTAGATCTGAACAGTACAGCTTCTTCTTGGGAAAATTGGTTTTGCATTGTTTGGGTGAATCCTTTGACACCTCAAGACATTTCATTAAGGTTCTGCATGTGGAAAGGAATGTACTCCTGTACAGAGTAGCATTTGTTCAGTAGACTGATAATCAGGATACGCATTTTCCATTACTGTGTTTTCCTGACTGATCATCCTTGAGCAGAGATCCACCTCTGTTGCAGTGGAGAACCCTACCTGTTCTGTTTATTTAGAAGAAACTAAGAGCTCTCAAGAGAGCCTTAAGAGAGATAATTTGGGATCACAAGTCCTCAGGGGAATTTCAGTTTCTGCCACCTGTATTATATATATTATATTACATATACCTGGGGCAAGTGTATGGCTTTGACAGTTTTAATTTATTTATTTATTTTTCCGTTGAGGAATAGCGTCGTCTCTTGTGAGAATTTTTCCCCTATGGGAATTTCTGTTTGTATTTGATTTCTTGGGAGAAAGCGAGGGAAGAAAATCCTCACCTCTACTTTCCATTCATGGAAAAGGTATTTTTGCTGTATAATTCATTGATTAGATTTCCATTAGTTACTACAACAGGAAGAAAGTTTGGTTAGGGAAGGGTCATCCCCCTTAAGCCTTTAAGTTCTGAATGGGTTTCATTTTATAGGTTTTCAGAGTCTCAGCAGACAAATGGTGTAGTTGGGTTCAGCAGAATAGAGCTGACAAGGCTTCCTACAGAGCATAAAAGCATTTAGGACTATGGAAGGTGAAGTTATATCACAACCTGCACTCACCTGTCTGTCTGCCATTTAAAGAATTATACCTGTTCTAGTCATTACTTGCTAACAGTATGTTGCATGGCCAGACAAGAACTGACCACAATGGTGCTAAAGCTACTAAAATAAGAGGTAATAAAACCTTGTAGATTCCATGCTCATACAATGATGCTTATGTCTGTATATTTTTATATATGGAAACTTTAAGAATTTTACCATTGAATTCATTGAGGTCACAACTTAAAATACAGCTTCTGAGTTCTATTTTGTGTCTTAATTCTGTCAAAAAGTACTTTGCTGTTTCAGGAAAAAAAAAAAAAAAAAGATAAGGATTACTTTATATACTAGGCAATTTGGTGTGAGTGAGGATTTTAAATTGTACTAAAAACAGTTGTTTTTGAACTTCAAGATACAATAGTTACATTTTTTGTTGTTTTGTTGTTGTTGTTTTAAGACAATAATAACCTTGCGATTGTATTTTTATTAAGACATTTGGGAATATGCACTCACAGTTTTTGTACTGTTTAAAAGTCAAAATAAAGCAAACTATACAACACTTAGTACAAGTCAAATATAAGTACCTTTAGAACAATATAACAGAATTGTATGACTTCAGCTAATTCAGTCAAAGCATGTTTTTAGACAGGCCCTTACAGGTACTATGAGTGTGAAACAAGAAACATTTATTCAGATTTTAGATTCTGTTCCAGAGAAAGAGATAACACACACACATAAGTCTGTGTTCCTAACTTTAAGGATGGCTGCTCATATGAGAAAATTAAAAAAAATTGGCAAGTGCTATTTTTTTTTTTTTGAAAATGGACAATCTGTTCTCATTTACAGAGCTAAGGGAGTAGGTATTTTTATTTTTCTTGCAATAGTACCAAGGCTATGCAGAGGATTGTTCCTTCATCTAGCACATCTGAGTCACTGCATTACAACTGTTTCTCATGCTGTTATTTTTTTTGTCCCTGAAGCCTAGTCTTGCTTCCTGCTACTTTGACAAGCACTTTCTACTTCCCTTTTATTTCTTTTCTCCTCAAATTCCTCTCCTCAACCTCTGATACGTGAACTTGAGGGCCTAAGCCCATCATGAGAGGATGGATGAGGAAAGGGAGGAGAGGGCTAGAAGTCCATAAACTTACGCTTAGCTCTGTGGGAAGTATCTCTTTCCCCACTATTCCTAATCTGCTGGACTAGGAACAACATACCCTGGTGCTTATTCCACACAGTGTCTTGTTAGGTATGCGATACATATTGGCAAATTCCTATATAAAGCTTATACATATTTGTTTTCTATCTCATCAACTAGAACAGCATAGTACAGGTGGCTGTATTGATAATTATTTTGCCCTATTAGATGGAGTTGTTAAAGCTGTTGGAAAAGAAAGTTTACACAATGCCATCTTTCTAGGCAGGAACCCTATTTATTTAGGAACCCCAGTGCATGTAGCTATTGAAAAACACACCTAGTATGTCGGATCAAGTCCCACAGACCTAAGAGGAAGGAACCAAATCTATTTTATCTTGAACATGAAGTAGGCCTTGCTTTTTATATTTTATTATTTTAACTTGTATCTATTTATTACATAAGACAGAGATAAGAGCCCTAGCTGATACAGATCATGAAAGACTCTTCATCCCTTTATAATGAAACAAAGACAGTCAAAGACAGTTGGGATTTTCTTCTACAAGGCAAAATAAGCATTAGAATTTCTGTCCCACTTAGTCTGAAGATAGGCAGCTATAAACACTCACCGGTTTCCACAGTAGTCCCTGTGATGAACTGTTCTACTTTTCTTTTGTAAATTCTTCTCATGAACTGCATTGTTTAGTTGTGACTGTGATGAACTGCCACTTGTCTATAGTCTGAATTAATTTGTGTGTAGTATTGGATGTGTGGATATGAATGGGACAAATTCTGTGCTACCATTTTTACCATGAAGTGTCTGTGGCTTTTCTCTTCTGGTGTACATAAACAGAGCTGATATGAGGATCTGGTTCAGAATTCCAGATTTCTCCTTTTTTCTTAACCCTTTTCTGCTCTGTCTCTCCCTGATCTATATGATTTTACTTGCCTATGCAATTACTTGACTTTTTTTTTTCCCCCCCAGGTGTGATAGCAGTTGTGATATTCATCGTCCTTTGCATCACTGCTATAGCCATACGCATTTATAAAAAAAAAAGCATATACTCAAAAAATGAGACAAAAGAATCTGAAAATGAAGACAGTGCTGAATCTGCACTGAAAAGTGAGCTTAGTACACAAAACACTGCCAGTGAAAATCAAAAGGAATACTTCTTCTGACTGACATTCATGATTTAATTTCATGTGATAATGTGACTTTCTTGATAAGCCAGGGGATCTCAATGGACAAGAAAGCTCTTGCACTCTACAGTAAACACAAAGGATTTGAGACCTGTTATATTGCATAAATACAGTCTCAGTAATTGGTATAGGGGCTTAAATTACATGCTTTCCTTAGCTATTATACTGTAAATGCATTTTATGTAACAGTGGATTAGATATTGTAACCAATTTCATTGTTGGTAGTTTCTGACTGTTCTGATGTGACCTTCTGCAACTGAAGTTTAATGTACATCCTGAATATTATTTATAAATGAGAAAATTGCTACAAAGCTGTTCCAATCCTTCTCTTTACAATATCATTTTGGATTTTTGGTCAAGGTGAACAGTAGCTTCCAATAGTTTGTGTTACTAAGGAAATTCTTTTTATGTTGCATTATAGTGATCATACTTCCTCAACCTGAGAATGCCTTTTGAACTGCTGTTGGCTTGTTGCAGAATCTGTTTGTGAGCCATGGATTTATGTGTCCACAATGAATTGTACTTCTTTCCCCTGGGAGGTGATCAGTGCCACAATTTTTTTGTTTGTTTGTTTTTGTTTTTTTTTTGCTGTTGTTGTTTGACAAGTCTAGCAGGACTTAAAACAAAAGAGTGTACAGTGTGTTGAAATGCTGTAAAATCTCTTTTTGGTTTTCACTCATAGTCAAGCGATGGAATCAAGTTAGACTCATACATATTCTAAGAATTTTAATTCTTAATATAATTAAGATAGTAATTAAGAGATAATTCTTTAAAAAATAAGAATTAGATAAAGTTAAGAATTTTAATAAAACTAGGACCAAAAAAGACAAAACTTTTATTTGTAAATATAAATTAAAATATTAACAATGGTTAAATTGTCATGAGTGACAGTACATAATGATGACTGATATTATTCTCCCTAGAAATTAGTAGAGTTTCTTCTGTGAAGTTGTAGTGGTCTGTACATCTGGCATGCATTCCCTGGAAACATCGTGTGTGTGTGTATGATCTACTCCAGACCTCAAGGTTAAGTTGTTCAAAATTATAGAATTTGCTTATGATTATTATGATAATGAAATAGGGAATTTAGAGTCTAGCGCAGTGGCTGCTATTTTTTTTTTTTTTTCATCATCCATAACTGTACCTATATTAGATGAGATAAGGTCTGATTGTAGCACCAAAAACTAATCAGATGCTTACTATCCTGACAGAATAAAAAATATGTGCTTGTGATGTTATATAAACTAATTACTAGATATGAAATACAAGCTTAAGTTATCTAAACAGAAGAATGTAAAGCTACTATTGACACCACAGGGTCTCTGAAATATCTATGTGGCCTTGTAAGAATGTCACAAGATTGACTGAAGGTATGTGTCCTGTGGAAAAGACATCTGGGAATGAAGTAGAATACCTCAAGAAATCTACAATATACCAACATTTAGATAACTAATTCACAAAAAAAGACTTTATTGATTTGTTATTGTTGTTGTAATGTTCTCCATAGAAGACTGTACGCTTAGAGATAGAATCTAAGGAAGGAATCAGGACTTCTGTGTCCCTGTAGACTTGGAAGTTTAGAATTTAAGGTGTTTTTCAAACTGATTTATATCTATTTCCATTGAAAGCAATGATAATGGTCACTGATTTGCTCCTCTTTCAGAAATAGAGTTAAACTTAGGCTCCGAGGCTTAGAAAATGTTTCTCATAGATGCCCAAAAATATTATAGAAGCACTTAGACCTGGCATGGTGTTTACATTTCTTTCCATATATAGTAGTTGTATATAGAAATGTCCTTCACATTCACACAGAGTGTGATAATATATTTAAAAGCTTGTTTTCTTCTACCGATCTTTATTTTTGATTCTCAGAATTTTACGCTCCCTTTTCTGCTTCATTCTGCTCATCTTCACTTCATTTTTAGGAATAAATTATTTCCCTTTTTTGGTACTTGAAAGTTCTTAAATCAGAAAATTTTCAGCTTGGTATGCACTGTTTCACATTCTTCTGAATTTTGCAGTTCTAAATGCATCTGTAGTTTAAGACTAAGGTTGAGTCTGAGGATCTAGGATCAAGAATTGTGTGTATATACATCACTGTGTTCCATGACACAGTGGTGGGTCACACAGCTAGGAAGGTAAGGGAAGAATGCTTCTCAAATTATGAGAATGGATGAGGATGTTTTTTATTATTATTATTATTTGTTTTTTTTTTTTAGATAATGCACTTTTAATTTGCTACTTTAGTTCCTGTCAGTCTAGCTAGACACTTTAAAGAGAGAATTATGACCCCTTCTCTTCAAGGATCTAACCTAAATTGTATTGAATTAAAGAAGAGTCCTTCCATAGTCTTCTCTGAAATTCAACCTTCAAAATCTCAAGGGCCTATAAAAGTTATGGCAGTGTACTCCTTTTTGTGTGACTCGTATCAACAATACTATTGAAAGACATAAGAATCACAGTTAACAATTTTAATTCATGTGGGATATAATACCTGTGTGGTGGGATGTAACACCCATGTGGGACAAAACTTTTATGGTAGTGGTGATTATACTATATTTGATCAACAAAATAGACATTTAAAATGAATTATGAGACAGAGAGAAAGAGAAAGAAAACGTATCTACATGAGGACAGGTTGGAAGTATGTAAATCTAACTTTTCAGTCACTTGATTTAACATCTTTTTTTTTTTTTTTTGCTTATTTTTATTGTATTTCTTGATGGAGAGAAATCTTCTCTGGAAGATGGAGAGAAAATCTTCTGATTTTCCTCTAAATCAATAATTGTTTTCTTTCACTATTCTTTAGCATTTTAAAAGGGAACAGGAAGTCAAAAGCAGAGTAAAATCCATATTTCACTAAACAATAATAGTAATAATAATTTTTTTAAAAAAGTAAAAAAGTGTGTATAATTACCTGTGTGAATGGCATTTTATTTCATTTAAAGACCTTTTTGCAGCATTTTGTTTTGTGGAGGATTCTAAGGGGATAAACAAATTAATTTTGTAGAATAAAGATCTATCTGCAGGTTTGTAACATACAATAGTTACATCTCTCTGAAAATGCAAATGCTCATTTTCATCTGTAGAAAGAATGACCATTATATGTCACCTGGATTCAAAATATACAGGTTTCAACTACTAACAAGTATATAATTAGCAACTACTTGATGCATTTCTATGGGTACAACAAAATGGTAGCACTGAAGTACATTAAGACATCATACAACATTGTGCTGTCCCTTTTTTGAATCTCTATTCCAATGTGTGACCTTTCACCTCTCTGATAATAAAAGAAACTTTTTAAAATAAGGTGAGGAAAATATTTTTTATAAAATTTGTATTAAGAAATATAAAACTGACAACAATATACTGATTGTTTTAATGGTAAAAATATGTAGAAGTGCACATAATATATTGGTGTCTGGCTATGTATATGTAATAGAACAAAGTGCTAATGTAATGAGAACAATGTGTTAATGTAATGAACTTTGTATGTATTGACACAATTTCTGTGGCAAACATTTTTTCTTAAGCATACAAGAAAAAAAAATAGCACAAATGTTTGTGTATTAAAAAAAAAAAACAAAAACAAAAACAAAAAAACACCACCTTTCTGTGAGCACTAACTAGAAAGGGGTCATAATATATGCTTAACATTTAGCGCACAAGTATAATTTAGTTAGGTTTTGTAAAAAACATCTTCCACTATATCCACTGTAGATTAATAATAAGTAACTAGCTAAGTGAATGATTTAACATGAAATGTAATAATATTCAATATAAATTTGCAACACCATTATTTATGACAGCGGCAAACAAGGAAAAAAATGTTTGAAGGAAAACATAGTCTTCTAGAGAAGAATTAGTTGCAGATTTAGATTTAGATACCAGTGTGAGATAAAATTAGAAAATGCAACTACTGAAGATCTGCAGAGGACCAATAGGAAAATATAGTTTTGAAATAAAATTAATTACCTTGAGAAGTAATTGTAAATGTTTACACAGGAGATTGAGTTGTAGGCATGTGATGCACAAAGGAACATTCATCTTTGCAACAGAAAAGTATCTGTTAAGTCAGAAAAACTGTTTTTAAAATGTCAGAATAATAATAATAAAAAAAAGTAGTGCCCTATTCTCTGTGTGTAAAATGCATATTATCTCTGATAAGTATGAAAAAAAATGTGTCACAATTGACGCTTTTAATATTTCATCAAATTAGACTCTTGACGCCTAAGAATTGGTATGTTGTATATTGGGAAGTATACTGAATCCATAGTGTTTCTGATCACTTAATGAGATCATACATTTTTATAAAGAACAAGAATTAAAAAAAATATATATTTTTTTTAAATACAACTGAATAAAAAGGTACAGGTATGAAGACATCGAAGTAATCTCAGTGTTTTTTTGTTTTTCTTGTTGTTTTGTTTTGTTCTGTTTTAAACTTTTTCTCAAGAACATTGTTAAAAGAATAATTAAATGAAAGGATCTCCCATTTAAATTTACTCTTTTCTAGTAACTTTTTGTTGGTAGTAGGAAGGAAGGGTGTACTGGTTTTCTAAAACTCCTAAAGCTTCCTTTACAGAAGCTTTACAGAGGAAAAAGAAAAAGAAAAAAATAAAAGTGCTTATGGAACATGATTTGCTAAGACGCTACACTTCTTTCTCTTTTTTTAAAGGGTTGTCTGAAAAGTAATTTTTGACGAGAACTGGCACTGTTCTTTGTATACACTCTTCAAACCTCTTAATCCTTGATCTCACCAAAGTTAAAGAAATAAATGAAACATTATTCCTACATTGCAGGGAGATGAATGCCTTTCCTACAAACACTGACATACAGTCAAGTTTAATTTCATATAATTTTCTAATTTCCTGGTCTGATGAAATTTTAATATTGTTAAGAAGATATAAATAACACTAAATAAATAATGCCTAAATTCCTTATTAAATAGTGTGGTGTGTCCACAGGGGAAAAAATAAGAATAAATTAAAAAAATCTCTACACGTGAACAAATGGGGACAAACACTCGTAAAAGAGCTATGTAGTCAGAGCTAAGATTCTTTCATTTAACTATTTATATTGTATCAAATACTGAAAAGTAGTCCAGAGCTGAAAAACACTACCCTCACCAATGTTGAAAAAATACCTAATCAATTTCACAAAATAGTTAACATTTCACAGTGGTTTTGTTTTGTTTTTTTCAATGGAATAAAAACACTTGAGCTGGTATTTTCTTACAGAACAGTAAGAGGTACAGAACTAGTGTTCTGGGATCTCTTATGACAGAAGAAAAGGTTACAGTATCTCTCATGAATACTGACTGTATATCTCTCCCTCTTTTCCCCTCCCCACCTCCCTTAGCCCATTTACCCCACTGCAGCATCTAGGACTTGAGAAATGATTTCACTGATTTGACTGATCACGAACTACAGTCATATTACTTCCTCCCTGCATATTTCACATACTGCATACTGAAATATGCAAATAGCATATTTCGGATACTGCCCAATATTTGTCTTGGAAAAATACTAATCAATTAGTAATGTTTTAATCGACTTATATTAATTCAGAAGAAGCATATTTTTTTCCCATGTTGTTAACTGGCATTTAGGACGTATCAAGACTCACTGCCTTAGGTCAGGTAGGAGAATGGACATCGGTGAAAGACTCATAAGTCTGTGGAGAAAAAACAGATACTTTAAATAGTTCTGAAGTCCAAGAAAATTTACATTAGAATTGTCGATAAGTGTTACATCAGACTCCACAAATATTCATTTGTCATCAGGAACCTAGTGATCACATTGCGTGAATCATTAAAATAATACATGTATTACTCAGTAAACTAATAGATAGGACTTGGTAATCTTTGTATGCTACACATTTTGATACAAAATGATCTTTGTTCCTCCATGTTATTCTGATATATGCAAGAACTTATCATTTTAAACCCAATGCAATCTTTTTGGAGTCTAGGAGCTGATGATTTTTATTGTTGTTGTTGTTTTGAAAAGAAGAAGTGCCTAATTCATAAAGTCACTCTTTAAAGGTCCAATCATAAAATTTTCTGAGTTAAAAAAGTAAAGGTTGCAAAACCAGCTATCACTACATAATATGAATTCAGTGATGGATGACTGTTTACAAATTATTTAAGTAATTAACTGTCTTTCAGCTCCTTTGTGCGGTAACAGATATTTCTGGAGTGATCTCTAAGAAGCTCAAGAATATCTACCCCACCCTTTATATGTATGGCCTTAAAAAAATAATAAATGAAATTTAAAATAAAAAAAAAAATCCATTTCAGTTTCTTAAAAGGGAGAAAAATAATGAAGCTTTGACTATACTATATTAATATACATTATATTAATATTTCTAAAGCCCTTTGAAGGTAAAAACCTTTATATAAATGGGTAACATCATAATAGAAATGAGATTCAATCTTTTATTGAGCAAAAAATGTTATGGTAACTAACACTAATTATCTCTATTTATTTTAATACATTTATTTCCAGCGATGGTCCTTTTTCTTTCAGTCAGAAATAATAACACTTTCCTGTTCTTTTATATATAAAGATAGAATGTCAAATGAATAAAGTGGAGAAAAAAGGACCTTTTGGTGTAGTACAGATTTGGTTGCATGACTTTCATCAGCAAATTAGAACACAGAACATTTTCATTGAACTAGATGGGTAACGGTTAAAGTAAAAAAGGTAGGTGTTATATAAATAATTCAAAATATGGATTATAATAAAGTCTGTATTCTTGAAAAATGTTTCCTGCCAATTAATTAACCCTATGTTAACATAATACTTATGCATTTTAAGTGGAATTTCTAGCTCCTTACTAGCTTTGGCTGATTCATTACTTTTTCTACTTTTTAAAATTTATTTTTATATTTTAAAAATTATTTATTTACCAGGGTGTTAATATCATAACCACTGGTAACTGCTAGATGTACCATGTCTTACCTTTAGATTGTAGGGTAAAAATAAAATAAAATAAAATACTACATTCTAAAACCTTTAAGACTATTGCGTATGTAAATACTTCTCTACATTAAAACAAAACAAAACAAAACAAAACAAAACATTTATTTATTCACATGCATGTTTTATGTATTTTTTTAAAAAACTTTTTCTTTCTTTCTTTCTTTCTTTCTTTCTTTCTTTCTTTCTTTCTTTCTTTCTTTCTTTCTTTCTTTCTTTCTTTCTCTCTTTCTCTCTTTCTCTCTTTCTCTCTTTCTCTCTTTCTCTCTTTCTCTCTTTCTCTTTCTCTCTTTCTCTCTTTCTTTCTTTTTCTTTCCTTCCTTCCTTCCTTCCTTCCTTCCTTCCTTCCTTCCTTCCTTCCTTCCTTCCTTCCTTCCTTCCTTCCTTCCTTCCTTCCTTCCTTCCTTCCTTCCTTCCTTCCTCCCTCTCTCTCTCCCTCCCTCTCTCCCTCTCTCCATCTCTCCCTCTCTCCCACTCTCCCTCCCTCCCTCCCTCCCTCCTTCCCACAAATTTTTACTTGTGATTGCAATAATAGAATCATAGAATATCCTGAGTCGGAAGGGACCCAGAAGGATCATCAAGTCCAACTCTTGTCACCGCACAGGTCTACCCAAAAGTTTAGACTATGTAACTAGGACAATCACTTCCCTCGACCAACTAGCAATGCCATGCTTGATGCAGCCCAGGATACAGTTGGCCCTCCTGGCTACCAGGGCACACTGCTGGCTCATATTCAACTTGCTATCAACCACAACACCGAGATCCCTCTCTGTGGGGCTGCTCTCTAGCATCTCATTGCCCAATCTAGGCTAGAATTGCCCCTTCCCAGCTTCAGGACCTGGCATTTGCTCTTGTAAAACTTCATCCAGTTGGTGATTTCCCAGCTCTCCAATCTGTCCAGATCCCTCTGTAAGGCCTTTCCACCCTCAGCCAAGTCAACAGCTCCTAAGGCCAGTCACTAGTGGAGTCCCACAGGGCTCAGTACTAGGACCATTTCTCTTTAATATCTTTATCAATGTGCAGTAAGTTCACAGATGACACCAAGTTAGGTGCATGTGTTGATCTGCTCGAGGGTAGGAAGGCTCTGCAGAAGGATCTGGAAAAGCTGGACTGATGAGATGAGGTCAACTGTATGAAGTTCAACAAGTGTTGGGTCCTGCACCTGGGGCACAATAACCTCAAGATAATCGAGTCCAACCTCTGATCTATCATTAAAAAGTCCTCCACTAAACCATATTGCTAAGTTCAACATCTAAACGTCTTTTAAAGACCTCCAGGGATGGTGACTCCACCACTTCCCTGGGCAGCCCATTCCAATGCCTAACAATCCTCTCAGTAAAGAAGTTTTTCCTAATATCCAACCTAAACATCCCCTGGTGCAACTTTAGCCCATTCCCCCTCATCCTGTCACCAGGCACGCGGGAGAATAGACCAACCCCCACCTTGCTACAGCCTCCTTTAAGGGACCTGTAGAGAGCAATAAGGTTGCCCCTGAGCCTCCTCCAGGCTGAACAAACCCAGCTCCCTCAGCTGCTCCTCGTAAGCCTTGTTCTCCAGACACCTCACCAGCTTCGCTGCCCTTCTCGGGACTCGCTCAAGCACCTCCATGTCCTTCTTGTAGTGAGGGGCCCAAAACTGAACACAGTACTTGAGGTGCGGCCTCACCAGAGCTGACTACTGGGGGACAATCACTTTCCTAGTCCTACTGGCCATACTGTTTCTGACACTAGCCAGGATGCTGCTGGCCTTCTTGGCCACTTGAGCACACTGCTGGCTCATATTCAGCTGACTATCCACCATCACTCCCAGGTCCTTCTCTGCCAGGCAGCTCTCCAACCACTCATCTCCCAGCCTGTAGCTCTGCTTGGGGTTATTGCGCCCCAGGTGCAGGACCCGGCACTTGGCCTTATTGAACTTCATGAAGTTGACCTCAGCCCATCGGTGCAGCCTATCCAGATCCTCCTGCAGAGCCTTTCTACCCTCGAGCAGATTGACACACGCACCTAACTTGGTGTCATCTGCGAACTTACTGAGGGTGCACTCAATCCCTTCATCCAGATCATTGATAAAGATATTAAAGAGGACTGGCTCCAGTACTGAGCCCTGGGGAACTCCACTAGTGACCGGCCTCCAGCTGGATTTGACTCTCCATTCACCACGACTCTTTGGGCCCAGCTATCCAGCCAGTTTCTAACCTAACGAAGTGTATGCCAGTCCAAGCCATGAGCAGCCTGTTTCTTAAGGAGAATGCTGTGGGAAACAGTGTCAACAACCTTACTGAAGTCAAGGTAGATCATATCCACAGCCTTTCACTCATCCACCAAGTGCATCACTTTGTCATAGAAGGAGATCAGGTTCATCAAACAGGACCTGCCGTTTATAAACCCATGCTGACTGGGCCTGATCACCTGGTTGCCCTGTAAGTGCCGCGTGATGACTCTCAAGATAATCTGCTCCATGAGCTTCCCTGGCACTGAGGTCAAACTGACAGGCCTGTAGTTTCCTGGGTCAGTCCTCCGGCCCTTCTTGTAGATGGGTGTCACATTTGCTAGCTGCCATTTGACTGGGACCTCCCCTGATAGCCAGGACTGTTGACAAATGATGGATAGTGGCTTGGCCAGCTCCTCCACCAGTTCTCAGTGTCGGGTGGGTCCCATCCAGTCCCATCGACTTGCGTACATCTAAGTGCTGTAGCAGGTCTCCAACCATTTCCTCATAGATAGTGAGGGCCACATTCTGCTCCCCATCCCCTTCTACCAGTTTAGAGTACCGGGTATCCAGAGAGCAACTGGTTTTGCCACTAAAGACTGAGACAAAGAAGGCATTAAGGACCTCCGCCTTTTCCTCATCTTTTGTAACCAAGTTCGCCCCCGCATCCAGTAAAGGATGGAGATTCTCCTTGGTCCTCCTTTTTGTGTTGATGTATTTGTAAAAAAATTTTTTTTGTCTTTAATGGCAGTAGCCAGATTGAGCTCCAGATGAGCTTTGGCCTTTCTAATTTCGTCCCTGCACAGCCTCA